>NW_028274809.1:101328573-101631603 GCF_037043125.1 Eumetopias jubatus | reverse complement strand
GAAGACAGCCGGAGACAGCTGACCTCGTGCACTATCCAATCCCGGCATAGTCCACCAGGAGACTGTCACCTATGCCGGGAGACACCTCCATCAGCTCAATTGTTCATGGAATCCAAACCCCTATCCAGCAGTGCAGCTCCAGAGCTAGATGAAGTCAGATGGAGTGTTGATGAGTGGACGTATAAATCAAGGGCCAGTGTGCTTGCCGTAGATTTCTAGTAGATGCTGTTGGCACTTTCCTTCCCTAGCTGGTGCACCCATCCACCCAGCTCTGGGACTGCTGTTGCTTGGCCTTTCTCCAGGGAAGTGCCCTTGGCTGGGGGCTGGGCACCCTCCCATCCCCATCCTTCACTCTTTGGTAGGTTATGCCTTAATATGTCATGTGCAATGAATCCTTGTTTCTGCTTCCAGGAAACTTGGCCTGAGACCCTCCTGCTATATTTACATATTTGCAACCACTGCCTCTGTATGAACTGTCCCAGGTGCCCTGGCTCACCGGTGTCCTGGCCACGCCTCCTGCAATTCTCTTCCCCAGGCCCAGTCACCAGAGAGAGCTTTCTGAAAGGTAGATCTGACCGTGCCATTTGTTTGCTTAAATATTTCAGTAGTAAAATCTGCATTGCCCAGCAAAGCCTGTGAGGTCTTTCTTGCTCAGCCCCCACCCTGCTTCCCCTGCCATGGATCTTGTAACCCACGTCTAGTTGCACAAATGTTCTAGATAGGCTAAACCCAAGCTACTGCCCTGCCTGGAATACCCCTCTTTTCTCCTATTCTGCTCCCTTCTTCTGCCGACTGATTCCAGTCATCCTTCAAAAACTCAGTTCAGACATGTTCTCCTCTAGGAAGTGGTATCTCAGCTCCCCCATCCCAACTGTCCCCAGCTTACTTCCCACTGCATTGGGTTAGGTGTTCTTCCTCTGAATACACCACATTAGAAGTTAGGATTGTCTGCTTAGTCATGATATCAACTCTCAGGCATCTCTGTGTCCTCAGGACCTAACATGGTGCCTGGCACATACTGGCTTTCAGTAAACGTCTGATGAATGAGTGAATGCTGAATAAGGAACCCACTCAAATGATACCTTCAACCTTCAAGGTAGCCTCGGATGAACAGAGAACATTTCAGGTGAAAGCCCTTTCAAATGCTTCCCTCCTGTCCTGCTACCCGACATTTTTTAGAGTAAATGCAGTCTAGGACAGTTTGGATGGTTAAGATTTGGTCAAAAGCCATTAAGGAAAGTGCATAAAGTCTTGGGAAGACATTGCCTGCTGCCAGAATTTTTGGAAGAAAAGAGAAGCATGCTTATCTTTTGAAGGATTTTTAAAAATCTCACACCATTATACACAATAACTCGGTTTCATAAACTATTTAGCTGAGATTTTCATTCTGATTATAAATAAAGGGAATTATGTACAAAATAGTTTGGGAGAAGTTTCTAGGGAAGTTGGTAGATTTATGTATTAAGAACCGAGACTGACGTCTGCATTATAAGTCACATTGTTTCCGCCAGTTTATTAAACCATTGTTCTCAACTCCTAAGCCTGGCTTATTATCCAAACAAAAAGTAATTTGAAATTTGTGGAGGGAAAAAAGAAAAGGAAGGAAGGAAGGAAGAAGGAAGCGAGGGGGGGAAGGAGAAAGGAAGGAATCATGAACTAGGAAGTTCGTTGTTTCCTGCCACTTCTGTTTTTGTAAAAGTTGCTATATTTACCCATTTAAAGGACATAGCTATGGTCGTCTTCAAAATGCACAGTGAGTGGGTCCTGCCAGGAGGGACTCATCTTTGCAGACCACTTACTACTGACAAGGCCTAGATGAAAACAGAAAGATTGAGGAGGGGGAGGGAGGAGGCAAAATAAATACAGGGATGGGAGAGCAAGGGGTCAAAAATATATGTTAGTGAAAATGTCAAAGTCTGATAATACCCATTGTTGGCAGTGACGTAGGAAAATGGGAATTCTCACGCGCTGAAAGTGGGCGTGTGAATGGGTACAACCATTCTGGAAAACAATTTGGCACTATACAGTAACACTGAACTTGTGCTAGACCTACAGTTCCACTTCTAGATGTCTACCCTGGAGAAACTCCAGAATACATGCCCCAAACCATGAACAGGAATATACAACAGCAGTGTTGGTCACAGCCAAAAAAAAAAAGTGTTAACAACCCATAGGTCCATTAGCACTAAAGCAGAAAAAATAATTGTGGTCAATCTATTCAGTGGACACCACAGTAGTGATGACTGAAACCACAAACCATAATGTTGAATTAAAAAAGCAAGTTAGAAAAGAAATTCTATGCAGTGTGATCCCATTTATATAAAGAGCACACATTGGCAAGAGAAAACAATTGTCATTTACAGGTGCGTAGGTATGTGTCAAAACTATTAAAATAAATCAAAGAAAAGATTATCATAAAATTCCGAATAGTAGCTACAAAGTTACTGGTAATGTTTTATGTCTTAAAGCTAGTGTTCTTTATATTATTACTGTTTAAACCTTACAAATGATTAGATATCCTTTTGTATGTATTATTTATTTATAGTTCTTAAAGAGTTGTCAAAGAAAAAATAAGTAAAGAGAGGTGAAGAGTCAGAAGGTCATGGGAAGGTATGTGTGCGGCAGTGGGGGAGGGTCACACATCCGCTGAACTAAGGCAATTGTTCCAGAATAGGGGGTTTCACTTTAGATAGAAAGTTGGAATAGATAGAACTAAAAAGGAAGGGCCCTAAAGCTCATACACCTTAGTCCATAGGCACCCCCTACCCCATCCCAAAGGGTTCAGCCAGCTCTCTCTCCATCTAATCCTGCTGTCTGGTCATTAGTAAATCGTACCCCCCTGGCTCAGTGCTGCTGTGGGCACTTGAACTTGCCTTCACCCCCAAAGCACGCTGAAGCCTAGTCTTTGCTCACTATCTGGGCCTGTATCGAGAGACGCCTGGTATTTGCCAGGTCCTGGGTGGATTAAAATCCTCCGGTGGCTGTAACACCTACAGGATACAGTCCATGCTCATGCTCTCCGCTATTACTATGCCACCATACTATTTCCCTGCCTCAAATGTCATCCTCACATTCCAGCACTCTATGGAGTCCTCTTAGGATAACCAGATGTCACCCCCAGAGGAGTGAGGAGTGATCACCCCATCTCTCCAGTCAGCTCCATCTTCTGGGCCCATACAGGACCTGGTGTCTGCCACTAGCACATAGAGCACTTAGCAATTGGTGTAATTAACTGAGGCCATGGTTCCATCCCCATTAGACTCTAAGACATTCAGAATGAGAATCTTTGTCTATTTATCTTTTTTGCCATGGGTAACATTCAAAGTATCAATCAACTGGGACTCTTGGGCAATACTCAATTAGAGTGGCTCTAAGGCTGCGGCTGTGTCCTGCAGATGCCTCCCCCAACCCCCCGATTGCAAGGTTTTAATAGTTGTTGAATCACTGAGAGGTAGCATGGAGGGCAGGACAGGGGCCAGGGCAGCTGGGATGGAGGGAGGGGAGCCCAGGACAGTATGTATTTCCCAGCCAGTACAGAAGTATTAACAACTGGCATGGCCATTATAGATCTCTATCTAACAGCTCAATATCCATTTTTTCTATCTCTAGAGACAAGTGGTAGGTATTTAATAAATATTTAGTGACAAAAAAACCAAGACATATCTTAAATTACAATTGGAATCTTTAACTATTTTTCCAATAAGACAGAGGTGAGGAATCTGAGATTTGGCTTGGGTAGTGACTTTCTGTTCTCTCTGCTTTCTCATTCAAAATGGAGATTGGTTAATGGATGGGCATGGGATCCAAGTTGGTCCAATAAGACTCAATTCTGGGACTTTTGCTTGAACATCCCCAATCCCTCCAACCCCTCCAACCCTTGTTGCCAATAGTATTTGAAGCTTCTGGCAGCTTTCTTACCCCCATGATGGGGGAGCCTTTTGTGAAAGAAGCCTGCAGAGAGAGAAGCAGAACCAAGAAATGGAGTCAGGTTCTTGCAAGCTGATTTAAACCCTTAGACCCAGGCATGACTGAAGATCCACTTTGCACCTCTCAGTTAAATGGCCCAATAAATTCTCTTTCTTGCTCATGATATTTTGACATGGGCTTTTGCTTTTGTGTTGTCTTTTAAAAAAATTTTTTTAAAAGATTTTATTTATTTATTTGAGAGAGAGAGAGAGAGAGAGCACAAGCAGGGGGAGCAGCAGAGGGAGAAGGAGAAGCAGACTCCCTGCTGAGCAGGGAGCCTGATGCAGGGCTTAACCCAGAACCCCAGGATCATGACCCGAGCCGAAGGCAGATGCTTAACCTACCGAGCCACCCAGGTGCCCCTTGTTTTGCCTTTTCAACTATAAGTCCAGTCTAACTCAGCTATAAGCATAACCTGCCATTAGTAAGATTACAAATCTAAGTTCCTATATGCATATCTCTTAACTTTTCACAATATGACATTTTGGTAGTTCATCTTGGTAACTCACCTTTCACCAAGGAAAACGTTGGATAGATTTATAAATGAGGGAAAGTCCAATGTTTTCACGACAGGATAGGCATGGATGGGAATAAGCAAAGTGTCATCTCCCTAAAATTAATGGCGGGGGGAAAGTCAAGTTTACCATACTGGAGGCTATAATTTTCAAAAATGAATTTCTAGATACTTTATTTCTTATGTTGTTTTCTATCACTAAAAAACATTTCCTTAAGAAACCTGAGGGCTTACATATAGCATTAGAAATATTGAGCTTTCCTAAGTATAAACAAAGTGCAAGAAATTTTAAGTACATTTCCTTGAAGTGATATTCACTATTATCCGGGAAAGCTAAAGATAATGATGCCTTCATGTAGATACAAAGACAGTAATCTACTTGCTTCTATTTGAGAAAATTATAAGCAAACACAATCTGTAGTAGCCTGAGAGAAACAGAAACCATCAGAGAGTCAGCTGATCCAGATAGCACTGAATAGTTAACCATGAACTGACATCAGGCACAGAGGCCTGCTGGCCATCTTGCTTAATATTTGACCTCAAACAAGACCCCTCCAAGCCTTGTTTCTTCCTTTGCAAAATGGGAATACTTCTGCCTTATTTTAAAGGTATTTTTAAGGGGTGCCTGGGTGGCTCAGCTAGTTAAGCATCTGCCTTCAGCTCAGGTCCTGGGATCGAGTCCCGCATCAGGCTCCCTGCTCAGCGTGGAGTCTGCTTCTCCCTCTCCCTCTACCCCCGCCCCCCGCTCATGCTCTCTCTCTCTCAAATAAATAGATAAAATCTTTTTTAAAAACTTAAAACATTTAAAAAAATAAAGGTATTTTTAAGAATCAAGGCAGATGATGGCCTGAAAATTTTTGTTTTTAGTTTAGCTTTTCAATTTTCTTTTTAAAGATTGAAACTCATTGGTTACCAAAGCATACTCTTCCATTCTAGTTTTGAAAAATTAAATTTAGTTCCCCTTAAGGCTTCTCAACTTGCAAGAGCCGGGACCTAGGAGAGCAAAGGGAAGCATAGGGGGAACCGTTTGAAGAGAGGGATTGACAGCATGGAGAGCTGGCCGTGGCTGGAGGCTACAGGATGAATTCCGTGACCTAGAAAAGCTCACAGGGACTTACACGGCCCAGCCATCTGGGGTCAGGCCACCCAGGCTCCTACCTCCCTGCAGAGCCCCAGGGCTGCCTCTGAGGACATTCCCACATGACACCATCCAGTCCCTGGGTTTGTAATCACAATTCAGGGGTCCTGCTAATTTGGTAGCCTAGCACTTAAAGGAATTTGTTTAAGCTATTTGAATAAGTCTTTATCAACTCTTAGCACGTCATGATAAGTAAGGTTTCTGGGCCAGGGCAGGCAGGAAATCTGAAGCAAATGATATCTCATGGCTCTGCCCTGGTTCTTGATGGCTCTCACACCCGGGACCCACGTCATCGGACATGGATCCTCCATGCCACTCACGCTGGCTGCCCAAGGAGCACACGTGCTGGGTGAGAAATTTCACACTTAATGTTCCATTTCCCTTTGTTCTTCCCTCAGGATATAAGTTTTGACATCGTCCTGTCCCTTACCCCTAAAAAACCAATTTTAAAAAAACTTACCTTACAGTGAACCCGAATGCAGTCATAATAGTATCGCCACTCATCTGGAGAAAACGTAATGGTGACTGTGAGGGACAAGCCGGGGACAAGGCAGTGTTCCTAGAAGACAAGTGGGCCATGGTGACAGCACACTACACATCAGTCCCAAGCAGACCCACCACACAGAAAGCCACAACCCAACAGAGAACACCATGGTGAACAGGCAACCGGGCCATGCTTACCTTTTTCACATACTTGATCTGAAAGTATTTGGTTTGAGGGGGTAAAATATGCACATGTACATCTTCATTGGAAATATTGACCAGATACTGTGAGAGAAAGAGAAGCACTCAGAGAAAACATTGTTTTAGCTCTCTGCATATTCACCTCATTTATCTCTCTTCTTGTACCTAAAGGGATTTGAAGAGATAGAATTTATTGTTTAACTTTTAGAAGATCTGAAATGCATCATATATCATTTAAAGAATAATAAAATAAACACAGCACTACTTAAAAATTTTTTTAAATAGGTTCCATGCCCAATGTGGGACTTGAACTCACAACCCTGAGATCGAGAGTCACATGCTCTACCACCTGAGCCAGCCAGGTACCCTGAAAACAACACCCTTTAAAGGATAATAAAGCATACCCAAGTGCCTTCTGCCCAGATTAGGGACTTTACCAGAGCCTGCAGCCCCCAGACTGTATCTCATCTACACACCGCTTGTCCCAATCCTGACCAGTTAACACGTGTGCCTTTTTGAAAAACAAAACAAAACAAAAACTGCCAGTTATTCTGCTAGCAAAAAGTGGGTTTATTCAGGAACAGCAGAGAATTGCAAACCAGGACAAGTGGGTTGCTGCAAAACCATAGACAAGTCCCAGACCAAGGGACTTGGAAGGGAGTGGGGATTATTATAAACAAAAAGTCCATTGCAGTGGGGGGAAGGGAGTGGGGAAGGGAGGGGAAGGGAGTGGGGGGGGGAAGGGAGTGGGGATTATTATAAACAAAAAGTCCATTGCAGTAAATTGGGAGTTTGAAGTATAAGGACTTTTCAATGGCTGAGCTGTGACTGTCTCTCATTGGCTGGGCTGTTGCCAGGGCAGAAGGAAAACCTTCCTTCCTCCCACTGGGGTAATAAAGCAGTACCTAAAGTATGGACCTGCAAGGTACATCTCTACTTATTGGGTCTGTAATCACAGAGGAGTGGTGGGGTGTGACAGCCAACCAACTCCAGTATGAACCAGGTTTCCTTTCATTAATGAATTTTCACAATTCCATTTCATCCTGTGATTCAACTAAAAAGTCAACCACCCACCAACTCCCACAATTTCTCAAATTATATGCCACCTACCCTGGGGACCGGTGACACTAAGGTGGTCAAAAAATCAGGAAAAAGTGTGGCTAGGGCAGCCTGCAATCCATCCCTGGGGCAAATGGAAAAGAAGTCAGAAGTCAGGAGTTCTCCTATGGTGACAGAAGGCCACCCCTGTGAGGCAGGACAACCTGCTGCATAAATTAACTGTGTCTCTAGATAGAGGATTTTTTCCCCCTCTGCTTCAGATGGGACCAAGAACCTCGGGATCTGGGGATCTGGGCTTCATCTGGGCCAGGGGACAGTTAAGAGGCCTTTGGTTTCCAAAGTCCAGGCCAGAGGCTGGACCTGTCATGGGGCCCATTGCCCAAGGCCTCATGGTCATTGAAGCCCAAAATTAAAATTCAGATGTTATTTCCTGATGAGGTTACAGTGGTGTTTGCATTTGTTAAAAGTTCTTATTTGTCACCTGTGAACATTCCTAAAGTGACCCTGTTTTGGCATATCTTTTCTTTTTTTATATAAGCTAAAAGCCTTAAAAAAAAAAGTTCTCCAGGCTGCTCTGGAACACCAAAGGGCCCTGCACAGGGGCAGTATTGGTGAAGGGGTGTACTCCTGGGGCTCTACCCACAAGATGGTCCTTCCAAGAAAGATTGGGAGGGACAGGTATGCTGGGACCCAGGATGCCTGGGGCCTGTGCCCATCACACCCAGAATCCTGGGATGGTGGGACCTGCTGCGGATGGGGAGGTAGCCACGAAGCCCCAGGGCCTGGAAGCCTTGACAGAGAACTCTGTCCCCATCCTTGTCATCAACGGGGACCCTCAAGTTGGAGGCCTCGAGTCAGAGTCCAGGAAAAACTGGGAGGAGAGGCAGTTATATTGGTTGTCACTTAAAAAAAAAAAATCCAGTAAGGACAGGGCAACAAACAAGGGTGTCGGGACTGCTTTTAATATGTATCCCAAGGGTGCTTAACCTTAGAAGAAATCAATAATCTGCACTCCCGGAGTACTCAGTAGACACTGCAAGATCCTAATCCAGAGTCCATACTCTAGAGGTGGCTACTCAGAGCATTTCAATCCTCCTCATTGAACTGGTACTAGAAGGTCTACAATATTAGCATACAGGATGTTCGGGATAGATGTACTAACTAGAACTTTCATACAGGCATTCCCGCTTTTAAACCAAAGGGATCTGAGAATCTGGTAAGCACAGAACCCAGTATCCTTTCGAGTGACCTTCAAAGATGCAGGGCTCCCTTAGGTCTTGCGTTTTGCACAGCACAAAAAAATTCTGTCAGCCAGGTGGAAGGTTGGCCAATCCTACCAATGGATGCCACTACATCTGTGGTCAGCAAAGCTCCCTTGCAAGGAGTCATGGCTAGGCCTTCCTGGAGATGGCAAGTATGATCATTCTTTTTTGCCTGCATGCTAGCAAGTGTCATATGCATGGCAGAATTTCTTCTCGGACCTGTTTTCATCACCGCAGATATACCTGGTAGCAAGGCTGCTGGGTGGGGACCTTTGGCTCCCACCTCCCATCAGGGTCAGATTCTCAATATCTACCTGACAGTTAGAAATAAGTTCGTGGGTTTAGGTCAATTTGCAACAAGCAGTGTCACGGGCTGAAGACAAGAGGTCTGTGTTCAGCAAAGCCACTGAGCCGGCTCAGATGTTCCAGTATTCCTGAATGGTCCCAAGGGAGGAGACAGGAGCTGGCTCTCCAGACTGGAGATGCAGCCAGCACCTGTGGGTGATGGCTGGGCCACATCCTGATTAAAAAAAAAAAAATAGAAACCTGACACTTCCTCCAACCTGAGTGTGGCAGAACAAATTCAAACATGCCCACTACTCATTTGCAGGACGAGCACTAGAATTCAGTAGATAATATCTACATTGTCAAATGAATAAAAAATTACCAATAAGGAAATACTGAATTCATTTCTTAAAGAATTAAACAACATAGGGGCACCCAGGTGGCTCAGTCAGTTAAGCATCCAACTCTTGATTTCAGCTCAGGTCAGGATCTCCGGGTTGTGAGATCGAGAGCCTGGTGTTGGGCTCCAAGCTGGGCATGGAGCCTGCTTAAGATTCTCACTCTCCCTCTCCCTCTGCCCCTCCCCACTGCCCCCCCCCCCACTGCTCTCTCTCTCTCTCTCTCTCTCTCTCAAAAAAAAATAAAATAAATAAAATAAAAATAAAAAAATTAAAGGGGCGCTGGGGGTGCTCATTGGTTGAGCCTCCGACTCTTGATTTTGGTTCAGGTCATGATCTTGGGGTCCTGGAATCAAGCCCCACATCCAGCTCCACACTCAGCGGAGTGTCGCTTGGGGGTTCTCTCTCTCCTCTCCTTCTGCCCCTCCCCCAGCCGGCTTGTGCGAATACACTCTTTCTCTAAAATGGATAGATATATCATTAGAAAAAATTTTAAAAAAGAATTAAACAACATAGATCCCATTCATGATAATAAAAGATGTTATTATTTGGCTATATTTGGGGGGGGTGTTAAAGGCTGCAATAGGGAATAGAAAACTAATATCATTATTTCAGAAAGCCTAAAGAAACTGTTAATTTATGTGAGCTAAGGCTATACGGGCTAACAACTTTGTTTTGGGTTGGCAACATCAACAGTGGTTGTCTCATGAGAAACCTAACTAATTATTTACTTAATAAATATAGTTTTCCAGACAAACAAAATCTTTCTGCAGAGGGAAAAAAGAATTTAAGAGGTCTTTGTTTTGAGAAACTTGGGCACCACTCTTTTCAAATTTTAAAGTAAGTCAAAGCATTGATCTCACTATGAATCCACGTAAAATGCTTTAAATCCTTTAACCAGATCTGGATCAATCTCAAATGTTAATGAACAATTTATTGTGGTTTTAAACCCACATTCAATCATTCCATTCTTGGGCAATTTGCATAGTTTCCTGTAACAAAACCAAGATAAAAGCAGAGCTGGATTTTCCCCTTTGTTTGGCAAGAATCTCAAGGTAATTGCCTTAGGCTTCCGCTTAAATTTGCTGGTGGATAAAGGAGGCTGACCCTCCCAAGATCTCCCAGAATGTTATTAAGATGAAATCATTTTGTACTTTTATCCGTGCCTGCTTGTTATAATGCCTGATAGAAGCAGTATGATTATTTAGACTTTACACTGTATTTACTTGGAGTGAGTGAGTCTTCATCAAAGCACTGTCTTCCAATAAAGTGAACTCAGTGTCATTCACAAGTGTTTACTGAGTGCCTTCTATGTGTTAGGCATCATGCTGTATCAAAGAGATGGTCTCTATTCTTCAACAGAATGAAGCTTTTATCTCCCTTGCCAAACCCTACGATCCAGGTAAACCAGATTGTACACTAGTGTCCAAATATGTAACATGCACCTTGGACCTCTCTCAACGACTTCCTTTATGCCCTGAATATCTTCTGCCCACTTCTCTTTCCTTTTGGGCTATCTCAAGTGGCTTCTCCTCCACAAACTTTTTTTTTTCTTTAAGATTTTATTTTTAAGTAATCTCTCCACACAATGTGGGGCTTGAATCTACAACCCAGAGATCAAGAGTCATATGCTCTACTGACTGAGCCAGCCAGAAGCTCCCATAAGCTTTTTTTACATCATGACCCACAAGCTCCTGGTCTAAAGATGTTCAACATCCTTATTTACTAGGGAAATGCAAATAAAACATGCAAATAAAAAAATACAAATAAAATAGTGAGTTGAGCAGACAGCTTCTCCTCTGGTGTCCTGCCTGCCACTTCCCTGTGGTGTATTCAATAAGCTTCTCTCTCCTTTAAAAAAAAAAAAAAATAGTGAGGGGCACCTCGTTAAGCATCTGCCTTCGGCTCAGGTCATGATCCCAGGGTCCTGGGATCAAGCCCCGCATTGGGGTCCCTGCTCGGCGGGAAGCCTGCTTCTCCCTCTCCCACTCCCCCTGCTTATGTTCCCTCTCTCACTCTCTCTCTCTGTGTCAAATAAATAAATAAAATCTTAAAAAAAAAAAAACAGTGAGTTGAATGGTGGCCTCAAGAAGTTATGTTCACATCCTAACACCTGGAACCTGTGAATGTGACCTTATTTGGGAAAAGGATCATTGCAGATGTTAAGTTAAGGACCTTGAGATGAGATCATCCTGAATTAGCCAGGTAGCCTTAGTCCAATGATGTATCCTTTTAAGAGAAGAGGAGAAGATACAGAGTCAGAGAAGGCCATGTGAAGGTAGAGGTAAAGAGTGGAGTTATGTGGCCATAAGATAAGCCAAGAAACACCGGCCAGAAGCTGCCAGAGGCAAAACAAGATTCTCCCCAGAGACTCTGGAGGGAGCACAGCTCTGCCGACACCTTGATTTTGGACTCTGGCCTCCAGAATAAATTTCTGCTTTTTTTAAAGATCCTCAATTTGTGGTTATTTGTTATAGCAGCCATAGAAAACTAACACACCATACAACCCAACAATTCTACTCCTTGGTATATATCCAAGAGAACTAAAAATATGTCCACACAAAAATACATACATGAATGTTGATAATAGTGGTATGCATAATAGCATCAAAGTTGACACCCAAATGTCCATCAACTGATGAATGGATAAACAAAACGTGGTAGAACCATACAATGGACTAGTATTCAGTCCCGAAAAGGAATGAAGTACTGATAGACGATACAAGGTGCCTGGGAAACATTATACTAAATGAAAGAAGCCAGTCACAAAAGACTACATGTTATAAGATTCCATTTACATGAACTGTCCAGAAGAGTTAAATCTATACCAACAAAAACCCAATGAATTGTTGCCTAGGGTAGGAGTAGACTGGGTAGGGGAATAAGGATAGCAAGGGAGCTGGGGGCTGGGGAGTGAACTGTTTATTCATTATATTCATTATTTATTATAAACAATGAGCAATTATGAAAGATAATTATTTTAGATCTACCCAATCACCATTGAGACAGCAAACCTAATACCAGAAAAAGTAAGCTCCAAAATCACTTATTAACCTTGATCTTTCATGCTGTGTTCTAAGAAATGCATCCTTACAGGTTAATGGGTGGATTTCCTAATCACCATTTTAAATCCTAACCCTTTTCCTGAGGGGCAACACTTGGCACCTAACAGGTTTCTCTCTGGGTTTATTCTCTCTACCCACTTCGATGCACTAAGATGCATGGAAACGGCATCCTTAGTTTGCGGGGAGTGCCTGATAGAAACCTAACTTCACTTCCTGACAGCATTAGCATTTCTCAGCTTCTTTCCCCTCTCCAAAAGTAGAGAGTCTTGTGGTGGCCGGTGACAGAGCCAGAGGGGGAACATCGTGTACAAAGCCAGAGTCTCGGAGGGCTCATGGGAAGGGAGCCTGCCTCTACCCCTCTCCAACCATGCGTAGAGGTCATTTTGCTCAGATCCAGAGCCCAGTGGGAGTAGTTCTGAGATGTCCTGCTCAGTGTGACTTTAGGGGATCGATGTGAGGTCACCGAGCTTGTACAGGGGATTTAAATGTTAAGGTCCCGGGGCGCCTGGGTGGCTCAGTTGGTTAAGTGTCTGATTCTTGATTTCAGCTCAGGTCATGATCTCAGGGCTGTGAGGTTGAGGCCCGTGTTGGGCTATGGGCTGGGCATGGAACCTGCTTAAGATTCTCTCTCTCCCTCTCCCTCTGTCCCTCCCCATTTCCTCTCTTAAAACAAAACAAAACAAAACAAAACAAAAAACTGTTCAGGTCCTTAATAAGCATAGCATCAGGAATGCTGTAGCCACCTGAGCCCACCTGCAGGTCAATGAAGGGGACCCAGGAAGCTCCGTGTGGACTGCAGTCCGTCCTTTCAACTGCCCCTTCTGAAGCCTGTCCAGTGGAACTGACCCTTGCCACCCAGACCTGGCTAGAATCTCTCTGGCCAGAATGACTAATTTAGGCATGGGCATCGGACCCGAGCAGGTGAAAGAGAACACCTACGGAAGCCTCCTAGGAAAGGGATACCCCTTTCCCTGGTGGTGTAGGCTTGGAGCAAGCAGGCCCTGGTTTGGAAGAAGGCAGCTTAAGAGTGAAAGTCAGTCCCTATCACTTACTAGCTATTGAACCTTCTGGAATCCTGGTTTCCTATCTATATAATGAGAATAATAGTACAACCTCCACAGAGCTAGGGTAAGGACGAAATCGAATCATGTGAGACACGATCATTGTGACACCGCAAGCACAGTTGCTAGCCCCTAAGAGTCAGTCAGCAATGACACCTGTTTGGAAAGAATGCCATGAGGAGCCTTTGGCAGGGGGCAAGTAGCTTGTCCAAGGACACTGGTGTGGCTTTAAAATTTCTCATCCTAGAACCACCTTTCTGGCCCAACTTACATCTGTGCTTCTGCGGATGCTGCTGCACTTTAAATGAATGAGTAATATAAATGCAGAACACTCATGTCATTTCATTACTATGATTAATTACCCCACTTAAAAAATACCTACCAGAATCTGTTGGTGTTGTTTTTCTACTTTGTAGCCTCCAAAATGCAGTATGCCAGGTTTTGCCTGTATGACCTTATTGTTCAGAACTTTTGCATAAATCTCTATAAAAACAATGTAGATAAGTACACCATGAGCTGAGACATAAAATATTAAATAAATGAAGATCCTATTAATGTGGGCTCTCTTTAATTTAGGATATTTTAAGCCTATGAAAACTTCAGACAGAGGGTACAGATGTCAACAAGATTAATGATCTATGCCAAACAAACTGTACTGCTTCTCCCTCTATTTTTACACATCGTTTGGGAGATATTATCATCACAGTACAAATTCACATGGATTGTTTATTACCCACTAAAATACTCTGCTCTTCACATTTTGTACAAGTCTTCATCCTAAAACACGAGCTTGCAAGAGCACGCACCCTAACTTTGCTGCTCTGTATCACACCGAGATGACTTGTGATGTAATGAATACGCAGTTCAAAGAATCCAAACATCAAGTGTTTAGTTTCATTACCGGGTATTTACCTGTTATCATTGGATTTCCTCTGAATAGAATTACAATGTGATAGAATAATCGCAGAGCTCTGAATAATTATCGCTCTGGACAGTAAAGTCTCCAACTGCTATTAGCGTAATGTGAATGTCTTTTTTTTTTCCCTTCCAGTTCTGAGAAGAAGGTTAAAACAGCTGATCTCACAAAAGTGTCCAGGTCTACAAAACTTTTCCAAGCTCTTTATGAGGCAGGAGCTGAGATGTGTAGAGGAGGCACCGAGAACCTGTTGGTGTTGTTTTTCTACTTTGACACAATTGAGACACAATTGTCTCTGTGCCTTTGGTGCTTACGTCAGGCATTTTGCTCGTAATCCTCACTCCAGGCCTATGCAGTGGTATTATTTCCATTGTGCAGGTGAAGGAGCTGAGACTCAACAGGATCAAACAACCTGCCCACAGCCGGTAGTTAAAAATCAAACCCCGGTCTGTCCGATTCCAACCACTGAACTGCCTCCCTCAATACGAATGCACTGTTCAGTTTCTTAAAAACGATGACCTTTCACCTTTGGCTATCACCAAACCCCGTGAGCCACAGACACCCTTCCTCATTGCTTAGCCCACTGTGATTCTTGTAAACATCTGAAACAATTGGAGCTCTTGCTCCTCACCAAGTGACCTGACATGCTGACATTGTCATCAGCTTTGGGCCAAACCGAAGAGGGCTGGAATAGGGTCCGGATGGTTGTTTCTGGGGGATGGGCAATCTCTATACGTTATTAGATCATTTTTTAAGTATTGAAATGAACATTATTTGGTAAAGTTTTTTTTTTTTATTTATTTGACAGAGAGAGACAGCAAGAGAGGGAACACAAGCAGGGGGAGTGGGAGAGGGAGAAGCAGGCTTCCCGCAGAGCAGGGAGCCCGATGCAGGGCTCGATCCCAGGACCCTGGGATCATGACCCAAGCCGAAGGCAGATGCTTAACGACTGAGCCACCCAGGCACCCTTTGGTAAAGTTTTTAAATGCCGAACATTTTGCTTTTGTTTTTAGTGCCACAAAATGGACCTTAAAACAGGTATTTTTCTGTTAATACCCAGAAAGAGTCGAGTATACTAATTTGCACTCAGTAAGTTCTACGGTGACGAAAGAGCCACACCCAAATACTACATTTCCAGCATTTGCGATAGGCCTTGAAAGATGAGTCAGGAGCAGCCTAATGTGATGGTAGAGAGCTGGAGACCGGGCGACCATGACTGAACACCACCTCTCCACCCACCTGTGCCACCTTGGGGAATTCCTTTGACCTCTCTGAATCTCAACTTCCCCACCAGTAAGATAAAAGTAGAACGTTGATGTTGTGTGGATTAAGCGAGAATAATGTAGGCAAATGATTAGCCTCTTACAGAATCACTACAGGATTTTACTAGGCTTTCCACGTGCATGGCAGGGAAGGGATGTGCACAGAAAAAGGCAAGAAGTTATAAAGTGCATGTGGTCTTGAAGGAGGAGTAACGGTGTGATTGGAGCTGGGGATGAGTGGTGCACAGTGTGGGGATGGAGCTGGGTGGACAGGCTTGCCTCCACAGCAGAGGGGGCCAAATCTCAAGTGAAGGAATTGCAACTCTCCTCCAAATGCAAGGGAACCACTGAGAGTATCTTAGCAGAATAGGGACAGGGCCAGCCATGACTGCACAAAGGAAACTGATGGAGTATGAAGGGTGGCCCCGAGGAGAGCACCAGGATATCCTAGTGACCTTGCTGAGGATGAAGAATAAGGCAATGTGGACAGATGGGTAAGACATTTGAGGAAGTAGAAGCAACAGAACTTGGTGACTCACACCACAAGAATCCATCACATGAGTGGATGGACCTAAATAGAACCATTTTTCTTAATAATAAAAGCTATTGTGAGCCCATAAAACAATATAGAGAAATCAGCACCAAAAATCCCTTTGTGCTTTCTGGACTTCGGATCCTCTGGGAAGATGTAAATTGTAAAGCAAATCTCTTTTCTACTCACTTACTTGATTCTAGAAGGTGATTAGGTACTTCTCTTCTTTTCTTAGGCTCCTCCACTAGGCTCTTCAAAAGTAGGGGGGATATGTTAGTAAATGGTTCTTCAGCATTGCTTAGCTCTCTGCTGGGGGTTTTCACCACTGCCATTTTATCATGAAAAATCGAGTCTTCTTTTTAGAGCCAAAGGTCATTTCCTGGGTTAAAAACAACAACAACAACAACAACAAAAAAACAGTAGCAGTATGAGAAACCACACACATTTTTTTTTCCTCAATCTTTGACAAATGTACCTCTGTGACTGTGTGGACCAGGCCCTCCCTGCCTCCCTGCCTCTCCCAGCCATTCCATTCCCACACAGGGATGTCCCATTAATCTTGTGTCACACATCACAACCCAATATCGTGCCATTGCTCAAAACCCTTCCGTGGTCCTTAATTCTCTCTCCTCAAGAGCTTTTCCCAAAATGTAGTCCTGAGATGCTCTCGAGCTATTAGGAGAGGCACCTGAAGGGAAAAATAAAGGTGCTCACAATCAAATAAAATTGGAAAAGGTTGAAGTAAATAGTTAAACAGGCCTCTTCTGAGATTTCTCCAAATCAGTCTCTTAGCTGCAGGTGACCATGAAACCCTTTAACACTTGGAGACACTGGCATTCTTGGGCCACCTTCCTGGGCCCGTCTCTGGGGTGATGAAGAGGGAGAGTAGCCAATGGACCTTCTCCAGCGCCACAAAGACATTCCTAGGAGCTCTGTCATAGGATCTAGGGTCCTGGTTCATGTCAGACTTGCTTTTCCTTAACATTCACGTTAAGTTCCACCCTCGTCATAAAATCCACACTGACCGCAACACCCTTCAACATTCTTTAGCAATTACAGCCCCTACTACTCATTGGGTATTCATGATTATTGCCTTGTATACGGCACTTTACAAAGCCTATACATCTTGCAATCTTCTACAGCTAAGTCTCTAAATTTGGGATCCTTGTACATGCTGGGGGGCTGCTCTGCAATGCCTGAGATTCAATGTAAAATCATATGTGGATCTTTATGTGCTTTTTTTTTTTCCTGGAGAAGGCTCATAGCCTTAGATTCTCCACAGTCCACAGCATCAAGCAAAATACACTGACTACACAGAAGAAAATGTTTAATAATCATTTTCTGAAAGTTTCTCCTTTCCCCTTACCACCTCCCCCGCCCCTTCCTAGCATCTCTGAAGATTCCCCACTCCTCAGCACAGCCTACACCACGCCGCCCGCTTCGTTCCCCTCCATCCCTTCAACACCTGCCTCAAGTTCACTTTCAGGCTCCCTCTTCTTGGCTCCCTCAAGTTCTCTGCCTGTACATCGGGCAGGAACAATGGCTAAACCATTTTCACGAGAGCTCCTATTCCAGCTCACTCCCTCCGGGGTGGGGTGAACCTTGTCTCTTTTCACACACCCCCATCCTCGGTCCCCTCGCCCCATCCTCTACCCGGCAGGCCTTCTCCCCCTAGCCAAACGCCTGCTCCCCTCAGCGCCCCTTTACTCCATCTCGGGCTAGGAGTAAGGGTCGACGCCAGATCCACGGAGCACCCCCCTCCTCACTTAACTCTTTAGTCCTGACCTCTCCTCTGACCCCAGCCCAGTCTGACTTGCGGCGGGACACGCGCCCGGGGTTCGGGCTGCCTCAAGCCTGCTCAGCGGCGGCCCAGGGGGCCAAGCCTGACCCCGGGTCCCAGGCCGCTCACACAGGAGGTGGTTCCGGGGTGGGATTCGGCGGGCGCAGCCGCCAGCTCCAGCTCGGAGCGTCGCCATGACGACGCGGACGCGCTCCCGGCGCCAGGGCGGGGAGGGGGGGGTGGCCTGCGGCGGGACGCGACCAAACTCCCCAGGGACGTGGGGCGGAGGGAGGAGCCGGGCGGCGGCGGCTCGAGGTCCGGGGGCCACGGGTGACTTCTGGGGATTCGGAGCAGTCTGTGGGGCCTGGGGAAGAATAGAGAGAGCGACTTATGAGGTGCGAGGGCAATGGATTCCCGAGGGGAAGTGAGAAAGTCGGGAGACACTATAAAGTGGAACCCTGCGAGAGCCGACGGCGGGAGAGGGGCTGGCCCAAAGGGGCGGGGCCTCCCCAGCTCCGTGGGCAGAGCTTCCTCACAGACTTTTCGTTCACGGATTCACTTAATACTTAAGTATAGTTTGTTTTCTGTTGTGGTAAATTTCAAAACATATACGAAGGTAGGCAGAATAGTATGATGAACCTTCAACGCCCATCGGTAACAATGATCAAATCACGGTCAATCTTGTTTCCTCTATACCTTTCCCCTACTCCCCGTATTATTTTGAAGAAAATCCCAGGCATCATTTCATCCGTAAATATTTCAGGATATACCTCCAAAAGATAAAAGTTCTTTAAAAACATAACCACAATGCCAGTGCCTTAAAAAATTAAAGTAATTTAACATCTTCAAATACCCAATACTCAACGGCCCCACGAATGTCATAAATGTCATGTTTAGAGTTGAATGAATCAGAATTCAAATAAAACCCACACATTACAATAGACTGATATGTCCTTTAGGTGTCTTTTAATCGACAGAGTCTCCGTCCATATCTTTTTGTTGTTGTTGCAATTTATTCACTGAAGAAACTGTTTCTGTTCTGATACTGATATTTAGGAGTCATAAACCATAACTTGCTCCCCAGAATTTCTGTCCTGTCTCCTCCACCCTGCTCGCCCACGGACATTATTCCTTACACAGATGATTCAAGCTTTTCTTTTCCTAGGAGTTTTCATTGTATGCTTTGTTTGTTATATGTGTTTCTTTTTTTTTTTTCATTGTATGCCTTGACCCTTGCTTGATATTATTTATGGCTTCGTGTTGATAAGACATTATAGTAGGAATCCAGTAAGAATATCTGCCTTCCCCACACCCACATCACTTGTGCTGTATGTGGATCCCCCCCACGCACACTGGGAATACTCATTTTCCCATCTTCCTATTCTCCAGTCCCTCCCCGATGCCAACAGCGCTGATTAAAAATCTCCCTTTCGGGTGCCTGGGTGGCTCAGTTGGTTAAGCGACTGCCTTCGGCTCAGGTCATGATCCTGGAGTCCCAGGATCGAGTCCCAGGATCGAGTCCCAGGATCGAGTCCCAGGATCAAGTCCCAGGATCGAGTCCCACATCGGGCTCCCCGCTCAGCGGGGAGTGGGCTTCTCCCTCTGACTCTCTTCTCTCTCGTGCTCTCTATCTCTCATTCTCTCTCTCTCTCTCTAATAAATAAATAAAATCTTAAAAAAAAAAAACAACTCCCTTTCAAGGCTAGTATGGAGATATCTTCTACCCTCCCCATAGCCCTCCGAGTCAAAAGGACTGTTTCCATACACTTCGTTCTAGCATCTTTTTTGGCACTTATCTTTTTATATGTTGCACCCATTATTACTTGTGTGTCTTAAACTGTGAAATTCTTATCAAAAGGGGACTGTGCCTTATCTTTAGATCTCCCACAGCCCTTGACAGAGATCTTTGTTTATAGTGATTACCCAGTAACTGTTGGACAAGTGCGTGAAAAAAATCCATTTGCTTATATAGTAGGTTGTTTCAGTTCTTTCTGTTTTGTTGCCCCAACAAGGTTGTAGATTTTAGAACAAAGACTTTGTTTCCCACAGTCCCAGACCTTTCCACTCCCGCTGAAATCATCAAATGCTTGTTTCCGTACACTTGTTAATGGGTATTGGGTAACACGTTTTAATTTGTCTTAAAATTTTTTTTCTTAGAAAAAGTGCCTAATTCCCTATTTTATATGTAAAGATAGACATATAAATAGATATATAGATATAGGTATAATATGTAGGTCTCTGTACAATTCACCAAATTGCATATTATAGTGTAGTGGACACTGCTGGTTGTCTACTCCCACCTTCTAGCTTGGGACCCTCCCCAGCCCCAGTTCCCCAGATCCTCACTTCCAGCAATAGATGCTGATTAGTCTATGTCAGTCACAGAACTCCCCATCCTCTTGCTAATGACTGATTTACCATTGAGTATGTAACCAATTCTGGCTACAGAGACATTAGGGAAAGCCTTCTGGGGGAACCTCTGGAAAAGGCTTCCTCTCTCTTAAGAAAGAGACACACATAAATACAGTACCTTTCTCTTACTGGACATTGTAGTCTCCTAAAGTGATTCCTTGGAAGTGCAGCAGCCATCAGAAGCCAGGGCAAGCCTGAGCGTGAAGGTGAAGCTGGTGAGCAGGATTAGCAGAACAAGGAGACAGGAAGAAGATTCTGGACTTGGATGACATCATCTCACCTCTGCTTGCCTGGTACCCACATCCCATTATCTCTTTTTTTGACTGAAAACATACAATGATTTTTTTTTTATTTAAGATTTTATTTATTTATTTGAGAGAGAGAGAGCACGAGCAGCGGGAGGGGGAGGAGCAGAGAGGGGAGGGAGGGGGGGAGGGGAGAGAGGAGGAGAGAAGAGGGCAGAGGGAGAAGCAGGCTTCCCACTGAGCAGGGAGCCCAAGGAGGGGCTCGATTCCAGGACCCTGGGATCATGACCTGAGCTGAAGGCAGATGCTCAACTGAGCCACCCAGCTGCCCCTGAGATACAATGATTTCTAAACACTCACTACTCAAAGTATGAACTGTAGCACAGGAGCTTGTTAGAAATGCAGAATTTCGGGGCGCCTGGGTGGCTCAGTCGTTAAGTGTCTGCCTTCAGCTCAGGTCAGGATCCCAGGGTCCTGGGATTGAGCCCTGCATCAGGCTCCCTGCTAGTCAGGAAGCCTGCTTCTCCCTCTCCCACTCCCCCTAATTGTGTTCCTGCTCTCACTGTCTCTCTCTCTGTCAAATAAATAAATAAAATCTTAAAAAGAAAAAAAAAGGAAATGCAGAATTTCAGGTCACCCCAGACCTACTGAATCAGAACCTGCATATTAATAAGATCCCCCAGGGATTCACAGACACATTAAAATTTGAGAATCACTAAACTGATGCCCTACAATGATAGCTGTTTTCAATGATCAATTATTTAACCAATTCATTTATGTATTTCTCATTTATTTTGCTGAGAGTTTGCAGTGAGAAGAATACAAAGGTATCCCAGGCTCTGCCAAACTAAGTGAATGAAATGGGTGTGAAAACAGGCACAGAAGCTACAAACTATAAGCGTCAGCTTCAGAAGCACAAGGGGAACAGGTAAGTTCCTTGCCTAAAACTCCTCGATGTCTTCACATTGTACAGAAAAGAAAATATAAAATCCTTAACAAAACTTGCAAGGCCTACAGGACGTTACTTACGGCCTTCTCTCTCCACCTTCTCTTACTACACACTCCACAGGCTCCACCCCACCACATCCCTTTGCCTGGTGTGGTGGGTTAAAGCTGGCTGGAAATTCTGAGGCTCCTCTCATGGGGTCCCTGTGCCCTCCCCTTGAATGTGGGTGGGTCTGTGACTGCTTTAACTGCCCAATCCAGTTCTGCCTGAATTTCTGACCCTAACATTCACGAGAAATAATAAAATGGTTGTTGTTTCCAGCCTGCAGGCTTTGGCATATATACAACTGCAGTGATAAATAACCGGAAACTTAGCTAATTCCTGCTCAGCCTAAGGATCTCTTCTTTAGAGGGGCTTTCCCTGGCTTTCCTTTCTAAATCAGGCCCTACCCCACCACCTTGTCTCCCAGCACTGGCTGCTCTCCCTTCAATGCACTTACTGGAGAATGTGGTTCTAGACCAATGGGCTTACCTCTCGATGTCTGTCTTCCTGGACTATCAGTTCAGGAAGGCTGACTTGTTCACCACTGTATACTCATCACCTTGTACACTGTCTGGCACATGGTAGAACTTCCAAGATATTTGTAGATAAAGTCATTAATGAGTTATGCCAAGTGAGATCTAAATTTATATATACATATACTTATGTGTGTGTGTGTGTGTATAGAATTGGCATATGGACAATATATTCATATTGGTTCAAAATCTGAGAAGTAAAAAATCTCCCTCCTACCCCTGTCCTTAATCACCAGGTTTCCTTTCCCAGAGGTAACCCATGTTACCAGATTCTTTTTTAAAGATTTATTTATTTACTTTTAGAGAGAGAGTGTGCACACAGATGTGAGCAGGGGGAGGGGCAGAAGGAGAGAGAGAGAATCTCAAGCAGACTCCCCAGTGAGCATGGAGCCCAACATGGGGCTCGATCTCACGACCCTGAGATCATGACCTGAGCCAAAACCAAGAGTTGGACGCTTAACCAACTGAGCCCCTCAGGCACCCACCAGATTCCTATTTATCTTTTAGGAATACATTATTCATTCACAAGCAATTATATGTATGCTTGCATTTATAAGAAGTTCACCCCCTGTTTAAAAGCCCAAATAGGGACATCTGAGCCTGCCAGGCAACCCCCTCCTCATTGTTTTTTCTGGCTGCAGAAATTCCATAACTTCTGTAATCAGTTTGCTATTATTGAATATTTAGGTTGTTCCTGATCTTCTGCCATATAAACGACGTTGTGATGATTTATATAAGTACACATGCCATTTCTACAAACTTGTACATACATTCACTCATATGCATGTGAGTATATCTATAGGAAAAGTCCCCAAAGTGGAAGTGTTAGGTCAGAGCGTCTGTGCATTTGTAATATTGATAACTATTGTCATGTTGCCCTCAATGGCCTTTCTCTTAATTCTTACTCCTACTTATAATGTATCAAAGTGCTGGTTTCCTTATGACCACCCTAACAGAATATATTATAAAACCTTTATGTTTTTGCCAATCCAGTGGGTGAAAAGTAGGATTTCAGTATGGTTTTATTTTGTATTTCTCTAATGATGAGTAAAAGTGAGTATGCTTTCATATGTTTACAAGACATTTATGTTGCCTTTTCTGTAAGTTCATGTCCCTTACTCTTTTCCATTTGGTTCTTGATTTTTTTCTTATTGAATCACGGGAGCTCTTTCTATATTATAGCCTTTCTATATTACAGTCTTTCTATACTACAGTCTTTCTATAGTACAGCCTTTCTATATTACAGTCTTTCTATAGTACAGTCATTCTATATTACAGCCATTCTATAGTACAGTCTTTTGTTGCAAAAAGTTTCACTAGCTTGTCATTTGACTTTGCTGTTAATGGTTTTTGTCTTGTAGGATTTTTAAGAAATTTTATGTTGTCTTCATTATGTATTGCTCCATAACAAATTACCTAAAACTTAGTGGCTTAGAACTATAATCCTTTACTCTTTCATGATTTTTCTGGGAAGGGAATTCAGACAGGGCACAGCAGAGATGGCCTGTAGACTCAAAAGCGGGGAGGTGGACTTGTCTGAAGGCATCATTTGGTGGTTGATGCTAAAGCTGCCAGGTGGAAACCTAGATGAGGTTCTAGGCCAAAATACCCACATATGGCCTGGACTTCCTCCCAAAACGGTCACTAGATTCTGAAGACAAGTATTCTGGAAGAGAGCCAGGCACAAGCTAGCCTTATGACCTAGCCTTGAAAGTTGTGCAGGACCACTTCCAACCTCATTCCATTGGTTGAGGCCCTTCACAGATCCATTCAGGTAGGAGGGCCTGGGTGGCTCAGTTGGTTAAGCATCCAACTCTTGATCTCAGCTCAGGTCTTGATCTCAAGGTTGGAGTGGTCTGCCCTTGGCCCCTACATAAACTTATAGGGGCAGACCACTCCAAGATGGGCCACTTTGGCATGAAGATTATTTTCTTTTTTTTTTTTTTTTAAAGATTTTATTTATTTATTTGAGAGAGAGAGAGAATGAGAGATAGAGAGCACGAGAGGGAAGAGGGTCAGAGGGAGGAGCAGACTCCCTGCTGAGCAGGGAGCCCGATGTGGGACTCGATCCCGGGACTCCGGGATCATGACCTGAGCCGAAGGCAGTCGCTTAACCAACTGAGCCACCCAGGCACCCATGAAGATTATTTTCATTTAAAAAGCAATCAATCAATACCCAGCAGATCTAGGAAAAGCTCTTTAGTTCCCCCCCCCGAAAAGAATGTAGATAGAGGAATTCATCCAAGAAGGGAGCTATTACCATAGACAACTACATTATACTATGGACTAGGTATGGCATGCAGGGAGGGATGCAGCAAGGCCTGTTTGATCAAAGTCCTCCATGTCCCCTTGTTTTTGAGGGGTCCAGCAAACATTTGTTTACCAAGCATTTACTCTTTTTCAGCTTCCTGTGAATTGCTTTTCTTCCCTTTGAAGTCCCAGGCCCCTAGCCCCTCCTCCTTAGTTCAGAATGGCATATATAACTTATATCACCTGTCTTAGGAATTTCTTGTCTGTGTGGATTCCCCAAATATATGATATTAAATTTGACTTTTTCCCGTTCATCTGTCTCATGTCCACTAGATTTTTTAGTCCAGCTAGAAGGACCTCGACAGGCAGAGTAAATTCTTCCTCCCCAACAGACTCCACCTCTCAATGGAGAAGCATCAGCATCTTAAGAGAGTACCACATTCTCTTTTCTCTGGCACTGACTGTGGATGGGAGGGTACAGAACTGCTGTAGCCATCTTGCTACCAGCCTGAGCTTATGCAACTCAGGGTTGGGCCAAGCCAAGAGAACCAGGCACAAACAGAACCTGAACCATGCGTAAGTCCACCCCGAAGTATGCTCTGTCTCTGGACTCTCAGTCACGTGAGCCAGTATCCATCCCTATCACTACTTCAGCCAACTTAAGTTGATTTGTCTGTTATCTGGAGCCAAATGCATCTCAAATTGTATATGCAGGCCATTTAATCCCACTGATTTTTTTTCAACCTTGTGATAATGCTGAAAGATCGGTATTATTTGTCCATTACACAGATGAGGATATTAGCACTGAAGGGCTAAAGTAACTGCCCGATGCCTGGGTGGCTCGGGCGTCTGCCTTTGGCTCAGGTCATGATCCCAGAGTCCTGGGATCAAGCCCCGCATCAGGCTCCCTGCTCAGCGAGGAGCCTGCTTCTCCCTCTCCCCCTCCCCCTGTTTGTGTTCCCTCTCTCTCTGTGTCAAAGAAATAAAATCTTTTAAAAAAAGATAAATAAAGTAACTGCCCGAGGTCACATGGTGAATTGATGCCTAAGTCAGGATTTGAATCCAGGTTGTTTTGTTGCCGGCATTCTTTTCTGTACACCAAGCCAAACTGCCTAATCAGGCAGAAATGTGGGGAGCCTCTGGGAGGTCGGGGTGCACCTGATCTTTCTTTGTTCCCTCCAGTGAAGATAAGGCCTTGGGAACACTGGCAACATTGTCTTTCAGATATGGTTTTATTTGCTCTCTTTTATTTGATCTGTTTTAATGATAATATTTAATATAAATATTTAAAAGGATGCTGACAAATGGAGGAGGAAAATAAGAAAAGTAAAGGAAAAACTGCTTTCCTGAGAAAGCCAGCCCACATTTCCAGAGTGTAAACAGTGAGCCTGGACCATAAAAACCTCATTAAAATGTCAGTGTTATACCTTTGTACTTCAGCACTGAATAGGAAATCATGCTTGCCCCATTATTTATGGCTCATCAATAATACATTACCTGGGCTCCAGAAAAGCTCACATTCAAGAGAGGACAGACCTTTTTGTTTGGTTTATTGAGCAGCTGAAGGGGCAGAGCAAGTTCGTTTCATTGGTGTGGTCATTTGGTGAAGGCCTTAAACACAGACACCCAGGGACAGCCAACTCCTCACTCCTTCCCAATGCTCTCCTCATTCCCTACCCCCAAACCAGTCCCTTCTGCTCAAACCTCACTTTCCCAGGAAGCCTTTCTTACGTGTATGCCAGGGGAAATTTTTACAGGTGACAGAAGCGGATTTAAGTGACAGAAAGAGATTACAAGTGACAGAATGAATTCAGAAGTAAAAAGAGTTAAAAATTTATCTATCTACCTATCTTCTATCAAGAGAGGCTTCAGTCACAGCTGCATCTAGGTACCAGAGGATAGTGTTGGGATCTTGTCTTTCTTAGTCTCTTGGTTCTCCGCTCCGTGTGGGCTTCATTCTAAACCAGGACTCTTCATGATGTGGGAGGGCTGCCATCTTGGTACTAGCTTTGGTATAATGCTAATGCATGGGTTTTGGTAGTGCCACTCTTATTAGCCCAGCATCTGTTACATGCGCATCCCTGAACCAATTACTGTCCTTAGTTGGTGGTGCTGCCTCTCCTCACCCTAGGTCTGGGTCATGTGCTCACCCCTGGGCTGCTGTTGGTGAAAGGCCCCCCCGCCAAGCCACAAGGTCCGAGAGTGGAGGAGGGGAAGGGAGATCCTTGTACCAGAAGGGGGAGAATGGAGGCCAGCCAGACACACCAACAGATGTCTGTTAGATTGAACCTTTTTAATTATCGATATTCAAATATATTTTACCTATGAGAATGGTGACCTCATACATTAACCCACAAGGTTTGGTACAGGCTCCCATATAATGAATCGTGGTTTACAGTATCCACCATATATCCTGTAGTTGTTCACTTCAGCCCATCAGTTGGTTTGTTAACTATGTGTTTGCGTTAAACCTCTGAAGTCTTGACCACCAGCCTCCATCATCTTGCTGGGCCTCCTGGGAGGGGATGCAATTAAAGTACCCCAGGCTTTGTACACTGGGCTGAGATCTCCACGGGCAATTTCCCCCAGGCCTCTATCATTGTCTCATAGCCACCTGGAACAGAGTAGGTACTCAATGAATATTCATTGAATGAATGGGCTTAATTAGTTCTCTAACAAGTGTTTATTGTTCCTGGAAAAATGCAAAAAACTAATTTCATGTTGGAGAAGTAATTTAAAATAAAATCTCTGGTCAACCAGGTGAACTCTCTCCACCGAATGAAGAAAAGAATGAATCAGTTTTATTATTAAGCATTAAACCAGCCTGAAATGCACATCATTGACAAGCCACAAAAGAGATGGCAAAGACAAATAGAAATCTCACCCTTTTATAGAGCCAGGCAGTTAATTGTCTTTATCCCAAGGGAAAATAAAACTTCTCGTATCTTTTTGACAAGCAGGAAATTACAACTTGGAGCCAAATGTCTGCACTAACCTCCCACAGTGACAGAGAGCTGGGGCGCCTTGATATCCACATTTCATGGAGATGGATCCACCGCCTTCAAGAAAAACTGGCAATAGGCTTATTTCCTTTTTAAAAAGATTTACATACATCTCAAAGACATGGAGGAGATTTCTAATTACAAGTTTTCTAAAGGAAATGCTAAAAGAGAAGGAAGAGGAGAAAAGATCTCTTTCCCTTTGGGCACCAGGGATTTTTAAAATTTAGCTTTTGGGGGATTGTATTGTAGGGGAGGAAAAAATCTTTTACCCTTACCCTCCCAGGTTCAATGGCTGAAGCTTGCAAATCAATCTGATAGAAGACAGATTAACAAGAGCAAAAGCAGTAGTAATGACCTGCAGATGCGCTGGAGTTTCACAAGGAAATGAGATTCAGGGAGGTGGTCAGATGATTGAAGTGTATATACCATTTTAGGCTAAACAAAGGAAAAGGGGGTTTGGGCACTTCTGGGCTGGGGAGGCAAGTTATGGGAAAGGGAGGGGAGAAAATGTATGATAAATAAGGTTTGTCTTGTTATATGGATAAGTGTCTCTCAGGTGATAGGAGTTGTCTTGGGCCATAGCTCTCTTCCTGGTACAGACTTTTTTTTAACAAATGGAAAGCACTGGGCTCCACAAAATCAGCAGGGCGTCTGCTGGAGATTCTCTCTCTCCCTCTCCCTCTCCCCCACTCCTCCACTCTCTCTCTCTCAAACTGGTAAATAAATCTTAAAAAAAAAAAAAGAGAGAGAGAGAGATGGCCCCTCTCCATCACTCATGGGGGTTATAATGAAGTTTAGAAGGTGTATAGTTTGGTATTTCCCCACAATGGCCATAATGGTATTTATGGTTTCACACACTCTTCCAGAATCTTCTCATTCTCTCATCAAGAGATTGAGTCTTTGCTGCTTCCCTTGAACCTGGGCAGGCTTCTGTGATTGTCTGGATGTCAATGAGCCCTCTTGCTCAACTGTAGACCCCAACAGTTTTAACCAGAAATAGTGAAGACCCCCTTAACTCAGCTCTAACTTAAAACCACTGTGCTTATTTCTTATCGCGCGTTTTTGAGGCATTGACAAGACATTTTGCAATAACCTGAACATTCCAACCACCAGACCAGGAAAGCCTTCATAGGATTTGGAATGCCTAGAAGATCACATCCCACACATCCCCTTCCCCACGATGATCTTGTGCTGAACACATATCGATCCCCACCCATGACCGTCACCTGTTCTCCGACAGCTCTCTTGCACACCGCCCCCGCCCCCAACCTCTCTCTAGAAGACTCTAGATGTCCATCTTGATGTGGAGAACAAAGGCAAAAGAATTGTAGATAAAATTAAATGTCCTTATAACTGGCCGCCCGTCGACAAACACTTGAGACAGGCAGAGAAAGACGTTCCTCCAGGACTCCCAACTGTCTTTAATGTTAATGCCTTGCTAGAGGAAAACAACCTCAGCTTGACAATAGCCAGGTCTCCAGGATCCTGTAAAGTCTTCTTTAACATATGAAAGTCCTTTTGGAAACTTCCTTTGTCTCCCAACTTAAAAGTATATAATCAGCTGCTCCTCACAATCCCAGAGCAGCTCTTTCTGCCCACAGGCCTTGTCCCTGTGCTTTAATAAAACCACCTTTTTTTGCACTAAAAACGTCTCAAGAATTCTTTCTTGACCGTTGGCTCCTGGACTCAAACATCAAATCACAATCACATCTTTCGGGCCGGGAAGATCGATTGTTAGGGCTTGAGCCTGCCACCTCCCCACCGCTGCAGGCACCCGAAAGAAATTTCTCCCTTTCTCTTTCCCAAACCCTCGTCTCGTGAGTTACTGGCTTCGCTTGCCACGAGTTTATCTGAGTTTGTTGAGCAACAGTGTGTGCAAACCCAGCCAGGAGCTCTCCTTTCAATTTGTCCGCCTGTCTTGGGATTCCCCCCGCCCCCAACCACTTGGCTGCCGAGCGTGCCAGGGCTCACCAGTTCCTTTTCTGAGTTAGTGACTATGATAGATAGATTGGTAATATGGACAATACGAAGCAACAGAAGCAGTAATGTGTGATTTTCAGGCTGGGTCATCAATCACAATAGTTTCCACCTGCTCTTTCTTGGGATGCACACCTTTGGGATCATGAGCCACTGCAACCATGTGGAGAAAGCATACAGAGACAGCGGGGGACACCTGAGGAGCCCCAGCTACTCTGGCCCCGGCCATTTGACCGAGTGCATCTTAGGGTAACTCTGGTCCTAGCCACAGTCTGACTGCAACCCTGGGAGAGACTTTTTTTTTTTAGATTTATTTATTTATTTGAGAGGGGGTGGAGGAAGGGGGAGAGGGAGAGAGAGAGTCCTAAGAAGACTCCCCGCTGAGCATGGAGCCCCACTGGGGCTCCTTCCCATGACCCTGGGGCTCAATCCCATGACCTGACCTGAAATCAAGACTTGGCTGCTTGCTGCTTTACCAGCTGAGCCCCCCAGGTGCCCCTGGGAGAGGCTCTGAAAAGAGTCAACCCCCAGAACTGTGAAATGATAATAAATAATTGCTGTGGTTTTCCATCACTAGAGCTAGGGGAGATGGGTGTGGGACAGAAACAATTCAGGGCTGAGGACCCAAAGTCCAGAGTTCTGTACCAGCAAGCCTACCTCCCAAATGTGGGATTTTGAGCTACAGCCTCATCACATCTCAGTTTCTTCATCTGCTCAATGGGTATAATATTCCAAGTGGGGTTATTCTCCTTTTGCCTCCTCCCTCCCAAACCCATTTTCTCCCTTCTCCATCCCGCAAGTAAACTGTATGGATAGTTTCTCTCTCTCATCTGTCTGCCTTATCTCTGGCACTGGGTTGTGTTCAGCCAATGGAAGACATCACCAGATCAGTGGACAGGAGAAGGGAAGTCAGGGTATTTATCTGACCACTTGACCCCTTGCCAGGGCCATAACTTTGATAGTGGCTGCCTCCCTCTATGGTTAAGTTCTGAGGGTGACTCCAGGACAGCTCTTACCAACCTCTGGGACACTGTTTTCTCTCCTGGACCCTTGTTAAAGAAAACATTATTCTGACACTTGTTAAAATGGTAAGGAAGACTTTATTCAAGACTGTTACTATAGGGGGCGCCTGGGTGGCTCAGACGGTTGGGCGTCTGCCTTCGGCTCAGGTCATGATCCCAGAGTCCTGGGATCGAGCCCCACATCGGGCTCCCTGCTCCTTGGGAGCCTGCTTCTCCCTCTGCTTCTCTCTCTCTCTCTCCCCGTCTCTCATGAATAAATAAATAAAATCTTTAAAAAAAAAATTAAAAAAAAAAAAAAGACTGTTACTATAGGAGTATTGCCATAGGGGAGAGAGACCCAGCTCATCTTGGAACACAATAAGGATGAGTGGGGATGTATGGCCAAGGAGCAGGGTGAGGGGGGCAGTGGACTGATCACTAAGAGGAGACATCAAGGGTGGGGGATTCTTGCTAGCAGGACTTAGCAGGATTCTTGCTGAAGGCAGGCCAGGATTGAGACATCAGAGGTGGGGGATGAGGAATTTGATCAGATATCAAGGTTGGTCTGCTATCAAGAGTTGGGGGGGACAAATAATACATTCTATGTTAATAAAAAATTATTTTTAGAAGAGTTGGAAGGGGGGGGAAGAGTCGGAGGGATTCTCACTAAGCTGAGGACAGTGGGACTCTTGCTGAGACTGGGCTGGGCAGGCCAGACAGAGGGGTCAAGGTCCGGGCCTCGACAAGAAGAGGGCTCTGAGGAGTTGAGCTCAAGTTTCATCAAGGAGAGAGTCTTTGCCATCCTTTTTAGGCCCACCGTTGCTAGTCCCTGGCACCTCGCTGTCCCTTGTTGGTTCCCTTAACCTTGCCCATACCCCCGCACCTCAATGGTCCTTTCATTAAACACTCTTCAGTGAAACCACCTGTGCAAAGGGTTCTCCCTGTCCTGCCTGGCCATGGCTGCTGGTCCTTTCACCCCCAGGGGGCTATTTCCAGGGTCAACTGAGATGATGCCTACAAAAGCACTCTGGAAGCCCGAGGGTAATAAAGTCATCTTCATGACTGAAAGGAACCCTAGTACAGTGCAAAAGGTAAAGGCAAAGGCTTTGTGCTCAGTCCAGGGTTCAAATCCTGCCCCTGCCCCTCATTAGCTGTGTTATTGGAGGTGAGTGCTTACCTTCCTAAGCCTCAAGGTCCCATCTCATTGATCAAGGAAAGTAAACGTCTCTCATATAGTCCTGGAGGACTGGCTACGGTAACACACTCCAATTGCCTAAAGGGCTCTCTAGCGCATGGCAGGTATCAAACACCTTGTTAATTCCCTACCTTTTCCCTTCCACCCCTATTACGAAAATTGTTTTCTCAGGCAGGTTTTATAAAGCCACTAGCAGCATGCATGGCTTGTAAATGGGTTTCTTGTGGAGCCCTTCAGACCCTTTTCTCAATGCTCAGAGAGACAGAGCCTACCATTTAAGGGAGAATGGCTTGCCACAGGCCAGAAATTTATTAAATTGTCCAGAACAGATGTGGTTCTGCTATTTTACTGGCGATCATGAGGCTCTTGTATAGAGCACAGATTCCATTTTTGTATTGTTTTCTTGAAATTTCTTCCCATCAAACAAGCAATACACACAGTGGTTACAGAAAATATTCGAGGGACACCTGGGTGACTCAGTCGGTTAAGTGTCTGCCTTCGGCTCAGGTCATGATCCCAGGGTCCTGGGATCAAGCCCTGCATTGGGCTCCCTGCTCAGAGGGGAGCCTGCTTCCCCCTCTCCCTCTGCCCCTCCCCCTGCTTGTGCTCTCACTCTCACTCTGTCAAATAAATAAATCAAATCTATAAAAAAAAGAAAATATTCGAGCAACACGGAAGTCTATATAGTAAAAATGCCAAGTCCTTACAGCGTGCACTTTCTGATGTACATTTAGGGTGTAACAACATTCTTTCCAGCCCTAATCTTGAACCATTTAAGAAATAAGATTAAGACAGATGAGGTCAAATATCACTTTCATGAACGATAAAGTTGATCTTGGAGAATGCGTTTATACCTGTGGGCAAGCGGGTTTTCTAACATTGAACTGCAGAATTACTTAGAAGCACCCCCCCCCCCCCACGCCCCGTCACTGGTGATACTGGATCAACACAGAGTCTTGACCAGCAATGACAGCCTGGCACCAGCGATCCACTTACAGGCTCTCTGCAGGTGGGGGAGTTGTCAAAGAAAGGGGGTTTGCAGAACCTCATGTCAGTCCTTATTCCAAATGCATGAAACCCGTAGAGCTCTTCCTGTCTCTGCATTTGTGTGTGTGTGCGCGCGCGCGCGCGCGCGCGCGCGCGTGGGGGAGGGCCTTAATGAGGGGCTAGAGACAGGTCAGGAGGATTATACTAACGGCTGCACTAGGGGAGGAAGGAAACATCAAGGGTGGGGCTGAGTGTCCCCCTTCCATGCACATTATCTCCTGTTCTCCGCTATGGTACTCGTGCTTCCACAAACATCCTTGCACATATTTCATTGAGTCTTTGGGCGAGTATTTCCGTAGCAAAAGTTCTTACAAATGAATTCATGTTCATATATACTTTAGGCAAATATATCCTGGGCATTGATTGTGGACCTGAGAGCTCAAAGCACTGTTTTCCCTCTAATTTTTGCTGTGATCTGCCAACCTTACCTTATCAATAGCCTCCTCAGGTAAGGAAGGCTGCTATGGGCTAGAATATGTTGCTTTAAGAGCAGGTTAGCTTAAAAAAAAAAAAAAAAAGGCAGATCAGCCATCTGACCAGAGGTCAGTCACAGAAAATCGGGGTATCAGGGTTAGCCAGGCTTTCCCATCTGACCTTCTGAGTCTCGGGTACCCAGCAACGTCATTGATCCTCCTGCACCCTCAATGCCCTTCTCTGTCAAACGGGCATAATATCACTAAGGGGCTTGGGGGGAATTCAAGGAGCTGATGTGTACTTAAAGTGCCGGGAGAAAGGCCAACATAGGAGAGCCAAGAGGAAAGGAGTGGGCACAAAAACAGAGAAAGAAAAAAATTGGGTATGTAAGAGCCGTTTGAGGGTATCTTGTACTGAGAGGCTAAAAGCCAGCCTCCAGGTCACCTGGGCACTCAGACAGGTTGAGCAGGCTACTGGAGGGACCTGCCTGGTGCTTAAATAGCTTCTCAGAGACACCAGGAGCCCAAAGCCTCCAGGGGTTCATCTTCAGCGCAGCCCCCGAAACGCCTGGGTGGACTACAGGCTCCTCACCTGATCATCTAAACCTCCTCGTGTGATGGCGCCCATGGGAATGAAATTCCCTAGAAGGAGCGGGTATGACTTGAATAAGGAGGAAACACAAAATGAAAATTGGAAATGAAGTGCCACGTAGCTGTCCCACCCGATCGATGCAATAGGCATTTACGGAGCCCCCGCTATGTCCGCAGGGCACCGGCACAAGCTTCTTTTAACCCGAACGTGGGCATCAGTAGATGCGAGACTCAAAACCGTGTCATACGTTGCCCATCGGCGGGCGGCCAGCAGGGGTGCCCCAGAACTTGGCGCTCTTTCCGGACTCGGGGGTGTTGCAGCGTCCGAGGCTGAGACAGCGCGTGCCCTCTGCCGGTCTCCTCCGCCCCCGGGCTGAGCCCGCTGGAGCCGCCTGCTGCCCCCCGCGTGCTCCCTCCGCCTCCTCCCCTGCCCGCCAGTAGCGGCTGGGTGGAGGAGCGCCGGCCGAGCCGCGCGTCCTTATCAATGGGCTGGGCTGCTTAGCGCGCCGCCACCTCTTCCGAGGACGAGCAGTCCTGGGGCTCGCCGCGGGCTGAGTGGCCCACAGCCATGGCTCCTCCGGACGCGGCGGCCGGCCGGGGCCCCCGCGGAGGGCGCTGAGCTCCCGGGCCAGGTGTGCGCACAGGGCGGGCGGCCGTCGAGGCGCTCTCCCCACCGCGCCGCCCCGCAGGGGAGCGCGCCGGGCACCATGAGTCCCCGCTTGCTGCTGTGGCCGCGGCCGCTCCTGCTGCTGCTGCTCGCCTGCGCTGCGCACACGGTGAGTACCGCGCCCCTCCGTGGGTCCCCAGATCTTCCGTGGAGGAGGGGGAACCCTGACACCTCGTTCCCTCCCCCCAAGGATCATCTCTATCGGCTCCTCTCCAGATAGCCTCCTCCCCCGGAGTAAAAGCAAGTGCGCCCGGCGAAGGCAGCCCTAAGATAAACCCCCTCTCCCCTCAACGCCATCCCCTCCCTCCAGGCTGTGCCCCGACAGAAACTCCGGAGGCGCCCCTAGCAGTGCCTAGTGTGCGCTGGGCATTCTGCCTCCATTATTTCATCGCTACCTCTTGATGGGCTTTCCAGGTTGGTAGTGTCCCCCTCTCTTTACGGACGAGGAAACAGAGACTCTAAGAGGCCAAAAATCTTGCCCTAGGAAAAGTTGATTGGAACCCATGTCCGTCGGCCCCAAAGCCTTGACATTCTCTCTCTCTCTGTCTCTCTCTCTCTCTCTCTCTCTCACACACACACACACACGTACACACACACGCCCCCAGGGCTGCAGAAAGGGAAACCTCAGAAAGCTCTGGCTGGAGCTGCCGGCTCTGTCTATGGTGGGACCGTTAGCAGCTCCCTCCCTCCCCTTTGGGATTTAGCTCCCTAAAGTCTGCATGTCTGGGGGGTCCTGGGAGGAGCTGATCTCCGAAAACCCGGTCCAGGGGAAAAGAGAACGGCAGAGTGGATGGCTTGTTTTCCTTTCCCACGGGAATGCCTTGGAATTCAGGGCTTCTCCCCCCTGGGATTTGTGAATGAGTGGCTGCACCCAGGCAGCCAGGGTGGAAGGAATGGGGAGGGGGTGGTGGGGCGGGGAGTGGAGGGGGGGGTGCAGATTCCAGAACCACGTCTTCCCACCAGCATTGCAAACTGGCCCTTAAGGCCTCTGTCCCAAGAAACTCCCCAGGCGAAGTACTTGGGAACCCAGTTTGGAGTCTCCAGTCTCTGTCCTGGGTGAGTCCTTCCGGGTGTCCAATGACCTTGCCTTCCTATAGTCCTCTCCTGTTTGATTATAAGAAAACCCTTCACTCCCAGAGCTGATGGGAGTGTTGATTCTCAGGAGCTGCCGGTCCAGCAGCTCTGTGACATTCTAGCAGCAGTAGTTTGGAAAAGTAGAATTTGGGACTCTTGTTCCCAGCTCCCTTGTAACCCTGGAGCCTCTTCTCACCAGTGGCAGGGCCTGGTGGTTGGAAGGTGCTAGAGCAATAGTACCCACTCACTAATCGGAAGCCCCAATTTGGGGAAATGCCACCCAGGACCCTGGGGACAATTCAAAGCCTCTGGGTGTGCTGTTATTCAGTGCCCAGGGATGGGAGAGGTAATAGCTTCTTCCTTATTACCTTCCCCACCTCCTTCTTAAGTATTTGCAGTAACCCTGAGGTTGTCAAAAGAAATCAACAGGTGGCTGGGCTTCAGGACTGAGGTTCAACCTACATTTTTAGTCTCAAGGGGCCCCCAGGTTATGTCAGGAATAAGCAGAGGGGGAAATAAGAGCTTTCACTTGGTTTGAGTCTTCAGTGTGCCTTGGAAGGCTGCTTCATGATGCTCTGGTCGAATTCCCTTATTTTACAGATGAGTGAACTGAGACCCACAGAGAAAAGAGAGTTGCCCCAAATCAACAAGTTAGCTGTAGAGCTGGGACTAGCGACCAGATCGCTTGATCCCCGTCACGCAGGGTGCTCTCCCTTATGTCCTTTGCCTTTACATGTCGCTTTCATACACTCATGTCCTGCCTTGTATTATCACAAGGTGGTTTCCTGTGTATAAGTCTTGGTCTTCTGTGTGTTTTATGGGCTTATCCAGACCTGAGGTCTCATACTTCTTGGCAAGAACTCCTGTAATAAACAAGAATGGAACTGACCTACTTTGTTTGGAGTATTTCCCAGGCTTTGAAACCCTGCTTACCTTCTGTTTCTTTGACTCTGAGTGGCCGGGCATTTGATTTGGAAATTTAAGGGCATTCAAACAATTTTTTATTTATATGGGGCCCCCGTATTGTGTGAGATCATAAGCATCTTCCTAATGGGGCATCATTAGGCCAAACTGCTGATTACTGCTCCCCACCTTCCCCCCCTTGCCTTTCCATACAGGGAAGTGTCAGGAGGGTCCCTTGCAAATGGAAACCAGAAAGTGATGATGGCTGAAGGGGCCAGCTTTCTGAGACCGCCATTGGAAACGTGGACCACAGCTCCCTTTGCTCTCCCACGCCCATGAATCTCATGAGGACTTTCACCTGGAAGGATCCTCATCCTGTATCCCTAGAGCCTGTCTCAGTGTAAGAAGGAGTTCAATGAGTGTGTGTTGGTTGAGTGAATGAGTGAGTGAGTGAGTGAATGAATGAAGCAATGACATCCAAAGGGAGTGTCGTAAGCTGTGGCACTTTCATATAGCGCCAAGTAATAAACAATGACATCTTGAAGGCAACCCTTGCTTATAAAATTGTACATAACCGTGTCAAGCCAATGAAAAACAGTCACTCAAGGTAGGACTTTTGAACCCGCGGCATCTGGCAAACTTCCAACTCGATAACCTTAGTGAGTTAAGTGGGGTGGGGAGGGTTGCCTTTTCCTTCAAGTGGGGTTTCTTAACTTTGACACTGTAACCCCGGATATTAAATCTGGGCTTTCAGCAAGGGGTGCCAGGACGGGAGCTAGGTCTTTCCCCGGCCTGGAGGAAGCCAGAGGGAAGTAGTAATGAGGATACGGAGGACAGAGGGGGAGTCACAGAATTCTTTGTCATGGGGGGCTGTCCTGCGCATTGTGTGCCGTCTAGCACCATCCCTGGCCTTTACCCAGTAGAAGCCAGGAGCACCTGTCCATGTTGTGCCCACAGAAAAATGTCTCCAGACATTACCCGATGTCCTCTGGGAGGCAGAGAGGGCAGAACTCCCCCTGGTCGAGAACCACTGCCTTAAAGGTTGTCCTGTTTCAGGGGAAACGCATGAGCAGAACTAACAATAGGGCCCAGTTGCATGTTGGATTCAGGAGAGTGGGCTTGGTGACAGGGAATCAGAGCCAAGGTCTCCGATGAACACCCACTTGCAGACAAAATGACTTGTGCCAAGAAGGGGCTTGATCTTCTCCAGCCTCCCTCCCTGCTCTTCCACCTCTCTCCCTCCCATCTCAGTGGATGGCTCAGAAACAGAAAAGGTCCTGGCTTGGGGGTCTGGCTCATGGTGCTACTACCTCCAGGGGCTGACAAGCTCGGTGGCAACCGGGCGAGCAGAATTTTAGGAAGACCTTCAGGGGTCACCTGAGGAGCTGGCTATTAACAACTCTTCAGAGGAGGCTCTCTGGGATTTTTTTTTTTAAGATTTTATTTATTTATCTGACAGAGGGAGAGAGAGAGAGCGTGCGCGCACAAGCAGGGGGAATGGAAGGCAGAGGAAGAGGGAGAAGCAGGCTTCCTGCTGAGCAAGGAGCCTGTTGTGGGTCTCGATCCCAGGACCCTGAGATCATGAGCTGAGCCGAAGGCAGACGCTTAACGACTGAGCCACGCAGGTGCCCCTGGGATTTTTTATATCCCTGAAAGGTCACCTTCTCATCTTCTAGGGAAATATTTGTCGATTTCTTTTGGAATTGCTACTATCTCTAAAATGAATGTGAATGATGATGATGAGGATAAAGTATCCTTTATTGAGCACTCACTTCACACCAGATACTCTGCCAAGTCCTTGCCAGCACCATCTGACTTTATTCTCATAACCCTCATTGTGCAGAAGAAGGAGCAGAGGCTCAGAGAGAGGTGAAGCCATTTGTCAGGGCAACCCACCCAGACATGGTGTGAGGACCCAACCCCGGGATTCCTAACCAGCACCCGCATCTGCTCCCAGAAAGAGACCTGCGCTGGTTTCCGGTACCCAAGGGGCTGTCGCAAAATGCTCTCCCAAGCCTCAAAGTGACATTAATTTCAGTTTAATCTAATCACTTTATAAAACATAAAACAAATACTGAACTACACACAGCTTTTTATTAAAGGGGCCAGAGATGAGCTTGGGGTCACAAAATCAATCAACCAGGCAGTACACTTCCCAGACTCTTTAGGGAGCTCCTTCTCTTAGCTTTGGCATCGCCTTTCTGCGCTTCCACGGAGCCCACCTCTCTCCACTCTGTCCCCATTATCCTTGCCTTATGGCTTCCTCCATGCCCAGGGAGGAGGGAGCGCATAGCTCTCTTCCTGGCACCTGTCTTTGAAAGCCCAGACTTCATAACCAGGGTTAGAGTTCCACCCCCACAGTGGCGCCCTCCCATGTCCCCCGACTTACTCCCTGCTTCCCTGCCCTTAGCAAGCTGACGTTTCTCTCCACTGACCTTCACTAGGGCATTGGGACAACCTGCAGCCCAAGGCAAAACCCACAACACTCAGATCCTATCTACCTGCTTACATTACAAACAGGGCTGCTCAGCGTTCCTGTGGACTCCAGAAAATAATAATATCCTGGGGCTCAACCAGCCTCAACATTCCATGTCCGGCAGATTCCAAGGAGCATTCAGGGAAGGGACATCTCTGCTTGGTGTTGTCCTGAAGTCCCAGCCCACCATGCTGCCAGCATTCCTAAGTTTTCCTGTCTTCTCCAGAATCCCCGTATGTCTGACATCGATCCCTCGCCAGTGGGCTCTCCCTGATGTCTATGTTCCTGATCTTACCAACCCCTCTTTCATTTTCAATAGACAAGCTTGCCTCCTATTCCCTGAGAGTCAGAGAATGAACTTCCTCCGACCAACATCTGGCTTTTTTTTTTTTTTAAGATTTTATTTATTTATTTGACACAGAGAGAGAGAGACAGCAAGAGCCAGGAACACAAGCAGGGTGAGTGGGAGAGGGAGAAGCAGGTTTCCCACTGAGCAGGGAGCCCAACGCGGTGCTCAATCCCAGGACCCTGAGATCACTACCCGAGCTCTCTGGTGTCTCTTCTTGTAAGGACACTAATCCTATCAGATCAGGGGCCCACCCTTATGACCATGTTTAACCTTCGTTACCTCCCTCCAGGCCTTGTCTCCAAATACAGCCACACTGGGGGATAGGGTTTCAACATAGGAATTTGGGGGTGTCACAGATTCAGTCCCTAGCATCATCTGAGTGGAAGAGAGGCACTTCTCCAGCTAGTGTGGCCAGTCCCTGCACCTGTGCTCCCAATCCATGGGGACTCCCATCCTGAGAGGACACAGCCAAGCCATTGTACCCAGTCTTTACCATTTTCCTCTAACCGTCTTTCCCCATCAGCTGGTCAACTTGCCCAAGTCTGTCCAACCAGGTGGTAAAGAGCCCTCCCTCTGCACTCTGGGTCTTCTAGCCGCTGTTCCATCTCTGCCCCCTGACGACCAGCTTCTGGGAAGAAGCATCCATGATGCTTGCCTCCACTTAACACTGATTTCTTAGCCTGCCACCGCCCGCTCCCACTCCACCACCCGCTGAAATCAGTCTCTTGTGTGGCCTTAATTTCGTTGTCTTCATTACACCCTTTTTGGCCCTGGTCTGACCTAGAGGGACCACATGATTTATGAGAGAGACGGGAGGTTGTCAGTAATGATGTCGAGATGGCAGGCATACACCTGTCTTGGGCAAAGCGGGCATGGGACCCCCGCCTCTCGAGGTATCCCGTGCAGGACCCTCCCTCCTTTCCACTCCCCACTCCGTTGGCTTCTGCTCTTTATGGGCTTCTGATCACCATTTGCACTCCATCTTCTCAGTCCTGTAAGGATCTCTTGTCCAGGCTTGCCCTTGCTCTCCTCACTCTGCTCACTCTTACTGTGTGATCTTCCTCAGCAGTCCTACCCCGTCATAAATCCAGCCTTCCAAACTCATCTTACACCAGCTCCCAAGCCTTCTTCTCTTCTCTTTTCCTTGTTTTTCCTGTTCTTGAAACTATGGGGGCACCCAAACCGGCCTCATGGGAGTCACACTGTCCCCTGCCCTCACCCCGACATTCAGTCCAAGGCCTGCTGCTGCATAATCTGCCTGTTCACTGTCACATGAGGGCCCTATTCTTTATGGGATGTTCTGGTGTTGCTGTTCTGGGTCCAGTGACTCTCACTTCTTCCCGAAGCCGTGAGCCACCTCCAGGAGGGTGGGTCCCCTGCCTCCACTCTTGTTCGCTTATGATCTGGCCGCTGCCTTCGCTGTGTACTTCAGCTGTTCGCCTCTCTGGACCCCTCAAGCCATGAGCTTCAAGAGCAGGAACAATGTCCCATTCACCTTCATGTCCCCAGTGATGAACCAATTGCTTGGCCTAGAGTAGGTGCCCAATAAGTATTTGATGAAATTTTGCATTTTGAACTGGTTATTTGGTAATGAGTTTCCTCTTCTTAGTTCTCATTGTATAAACTAGCTAGTACCACGTCTCCTTTTATTTCCCCCTTGAAAAAATTCCTTTCCAGTCTAAGTTGGCAGGCAAGTGATGTTGAGTGTGGCAGGCAAGTGTGATTGGCAGAGTGATGATGAGTCTCTTCACCTTCTTCGGAATCCAGTAGATTTTCACTTTATCTCCTCGCAGATTTTACCTTTTCAGATTCAAGAGTCCAAAGTTAAACTAGCAGAACTCTCTCTTGACATCTTTCTTCTCTTGTTTTGCTTATTCTCTCTCTCTGCAGACTGAAGTTTTCTGTTGCTTTCTGAAAGACAGAATATTGTTGCCCAAGAGTACATGCTTTAGGAATGGGAGAGATTGACCTTACTCCCCCTTACAATACCAAATATCCAAGAGAGGAAAGCACATTGTCCCAACCTCGAATCGGTTTTCTCCAAAGGTCTGATCATTGAGATGGGACCTCACCACACACCTAAGCGTGAAGGGGTCTTCTCAGAGAAGAGTTGTTGCCTAATAGGTTGAGCAGACACCTCAAAATATGTCTACCATCTGAGAAAATACCCTAAAGAATGGGACAGTGAAAGCTAATCACACAATCATGAAGCAACAGGTATGAACTTGTACCCTGTAGTGGGCCAGCCATGACTGGTCTGTGCTGACGTATCAAAGAGTGATACTTGTACAGAGACACTACTAGATACACAATCTGAGAAAGATTACAACTTAGGTGCCTTTGTTAAAAAAAAAATTACTAGAGGTTATGCCCAGCAAAGTCAAAACTGAATCTAAAATATGGGATACAGGGGTGCTGGCTGGCTCAGTCAGTAGAGCATGTGACTCTTGACCTCAGGGTTATGAATTCAAGACCCACGTTGGGTATGGAGCCTACTTAAAAAAATAAAAATAAAATAAAATAAAATAAAATATGGGATACAAAAAAGTGTAATTTACCCAGGATGGCAATGGGCAGATCAGTTCCACAGTTCTGAAACAGAGGATTTAGTCCAGAAAGTCAAAGAAGTCCTTGAAGTCAGTTCCAGAGAGGCTCCTTGGCAGAGCTGCTCTATTCAGGACCATGGAGTGCAACTATGCTATGCAAGTGATAAGGTGAAGACCTATGAATTTTGTGATTAACAAGAAAAAAGAAAGTTAATTTAAAATTCTAGCGAAAGACAAAAGTTATATGAAAAATTTCACAGTGCAAGTATTCTTTTTAAAGTTTGACATGATTGCAGCAATATTTTTAAAACTCCAGATGTAAAGATGGCCTGGACTCAAAATCCGAAACTGAAGAGGAAAGTCATGTAATGTGTCTTTGTTTGGTTAACTAAAATAATAAAGAAAAGTACCATTTAGTAAAATCCTTTTTTCTTATACTCTCTTAGTGAACTTATGAGGAATACATATTTTTAAGTGTGCTTTGGTCCGAGGTGCCATTTTTACTATGAAGCAGCAACCCATTCTTGGTACCAACTATTTTGGGATTTTCTGCTCAAAATATTTCACTTATGGTGCTAAATATATGTGGTTTTTCCTCACAATGACAACCAATTCAACTCACCAGACACCAGCTGGGTGTTCTAAAATTCAATTCAGTTCTGGGACACCTGGGTGGCTCAGCTGGTTAAGCATCTACCTTTGGGTCAGGTCATGATTCCGGAAGTCCCAGGATTGAGTCACAAAAGTCACATGCTCCCTGCTCAGCGGGGAGTCTGCTTCTCCTTCTCTCTTTGCCCCTCCCCTGGCTCATGCTCTCTCTCTCAAATAAATAAATAAAATCTTTAAAAAAATCAAATTCAATTCAGTTCTGACTCTAACCACCTGGAATCAGCACAGACCCTGTGGGTTAAGGACACAGTCCACAAGACCACTTCTACTTTAGGTGCCAATCATGAACCTGGGTCACCCGTATTTCTGGCTGATCTACTGTACATCGGGGATTCCCATGACCTCCTCCTTTGATTTGGTAATTTGCTAGAAGAGCTCACAGAACTCAGGAAAGTACTTTACTTGCCATTACTGGTTTATCATAAAGGATACCACTCAGGGACAGCCAAGTGGAAGAGATGCAGAGGGTGAGGAAGGGGGAACATGGATGCTGTCCAAACCCTCTTGTGTAGGGTATTTATGTAGGTTTCATTACATAGGCATGATTGACGAAATCACTGACCAGTGGTGACTAACTCAGTCTCTGCCCTCCCTCCCATCTCCTGTGGTCAGAAGGGCAGCTGGAAGTTCCAATCTCTCACCCCATGGTTGGTCTTTCTGGTGACCAGCCCCCATCCTGCAGATATCTAGGGGCCCCAGCCACCAGTCATCTTATCAGCATATACAAAGTCACTCATCACTTTGGAGATCCCAAGGGTCTTAGAAGCTCTTGTATTAGGAACTGAGGAGTGAGACCCAATATTATAACAAAATATGATTTTCTCACCCCTAATGCTCAGGAAATTACAAGGGTTTTAGGATCACTGTGCCAGGAACCAGAGATGAACACCAAATATATACTTCTATTATATTTGAATGTTACATTAGGACATCCAGTTTCAAATGGCAGATTAACCACAGGCGTTTATCTACTCTGTCCCTGGGAACATCCTTAACATGATAGTAAAGGAATCCCAAGGGTATAAACCCATAAAGTCAAAGGGAACAAGATGAGACAACAATGAAGCAGAGATTTCAAGAAATCTTTGGGAATGGAAAGCGAATGAAGTAGGGGTAGCATTGTGGGAAAAATACCAACCTACGTGCATGTGCCGGGTGGAGGGGTGTAGATGACCAATGGTCTGGGTGGCGTGCAGTGCACTGGAAAGGCTCCGAGCATGGAGGACAAACATAGATCCTGACTGTGGGGTCCTGCTCAGCCTGATTATTTACTGTATAGCAAAGGCCACGAACTGTTCAGGCCCACGGTGGTTCTAAGGACCCCATTAGTGCTTCAAGCTTAAATATGGCATTGAGCACAGCACAGGGACCTTAGCCAATGGGATTGTGATACGGTTGTATGGAGACCGATGGCAGCTACACTGGAGGTGAGCACAGCATTAATGTACAGATTTGTGGAATCATTACATTGTGCACCTGAAACTAATGTAACAGTGTGTGTCAACCATACTTCCATAATATACATACATACATATGTTATATACAATAACATATATGTGTGTGTGTATGTGTGTGTATATATATGTATGTATCTATACACATATGGCATCAAGGAAGGCCTCCAATGAGAAAGCAAACAAACAGAAGGGAAAGAGGAAATATCCACCATGCGGAGAGGAGAAAAAGGTCACATGATTACAGTTAATGTCCTGAAATACAGTTCTTTAAAAAGATCTGGGGGCACCCGGGTGGCTCAGGCGGTTAAGCGTCTGACTCTTGATTTCAGCTCAGGTCATGATCTCAGGGTCCTGGGACTCAGCCCTGCGTCAGTTTCCACGCTCAACAGGGAGTCTGCCTAAGGATTCTCTCTCTCCCTCTCCCTCTCCCTCTCTCCCTCCCCCTCTCCCTCTCTCCCTCCCCCTCTTCATGCTCTCTCTTCAAATAAATAAATAAATCTTAAAAAAAAAAAAGATGCCAGATCTAAGAAGAAAGAGTGTGGGAAAGAGGGTGCTGGACAAAAGGAATCACTAGAGAATAAGAAAGGCTGCCTGGAAATTAAGTGTATGATGACAAAACTTTTATTAGGAAACTCAACAGGTGATGTCAAGTGACACAATGGTAGAAGAGTAGAGGAAGGTGAAAAGACTAGCGGATCCATCTGGGTTGTCCATTATTCAGATAATATGAATTCTAGGAAGACAGAATAGAGAAGATGAAGGGAGGAAGTAGTAAAATAAATCACATAACATTCAAAAAATTCCCAGACATGAAGAACACAAATCTTCAGATAGAAATGTCCCCTGAGTATCTAACGAATGAATAAAAAAAGAAGCATTGCCACAAGGAATTTAAAAGCAACTAAAAACAAGAGAAATCCTGAGTATTTCTACAGAGAAAACAAAAGTCACAAAAGGTTTGGAAGCACAATTGGATTTCTTATCGATATTGGAAGAGAGAAGGAGAAATGCCTTCAAAATCTGGAAGGAAATTTCTTTTCAACCCAGAATTCTCTGCCCAAATTTGATTAATTATCAGATTAATAGAAGCTTTTTCACTCCTGCAGAGATTTCAAAGTTTATCTCCTACATACGCTTTCATAGGAAGTGACTAGAGAATGTGCTTCTGCAAAACAAGAAAGTGAAGCAGGGAAAAAGACATGGAATCTATGAGAGTGAAGTCTAGTCAGAAGAGCTGGGGAGAGGTACCCCAAACCACAGCCAGGCATCGGGCCCAGATTGGAGCAAGAGGAAGGAAGACCGGCAGGGAGGTCTCCAGAAGTAAAACAAATACAACTGTTGATATATGTCTCTCGGAGCTGCTGGAGCACTTGGAAAAATTAGCCGTATGTACATAGAACACTAATCAAATGAAAAAAACAAAGTAATTATTGACCTCAGGAAAAACAAGATGTATGAGAAGAGACATAATCATTTTACATGGCTAGACTTAGCGGTGAACGATATTTCATAGTCAAAACAAGACATTATAAATATAGACCATTCATTTAACTAAAAATTAAATCAAGAGAAGTATATGTTTATATGGGGGACAGAAGTATATGTAGGGAGATTTAAAAACATCTAAATCTTTTTCTTCCATAACAGAGAGTTTTAAATAGAGTCTCAGATTAATAAACCAAGAAATAGCAGTATAGGAATATAATTTTTAAATGTGGAGGGGTGCCTGGCTGGCTCAGTCAGAGAAACATGCGACTCTTGATCTTGGGTTTGTGAGTTTGAGCCCCACGTTGGGTGTAGAGATTACTAAAAACAACTTAAAAACAATATGGAGATTAAAAACAAAAATGAACAGCTACAAAGAGTTGAAATGGTTCCCTCTGGAAAGTAGATAAAGGTTAGGGAAGGAAACTGCTATTTCTCATGACAAACTCCTTGGCATTCGTACAAGTAAAAGAGAAAAAAAACACATATACACAAATACAAATTTTTTAACTGTTTAAAGGTAACTTTTAAGGACTAATAGCTCTTGTTCTGAGAACAATGTTAGCAGTTCTTTCATCTTCATTTGTCTGTTTCTCCTGTGAATTTTATGTATGTATGTGTGTATGTATGTATTTATTCATTCATTTATTTATTTATAAAGATTTTATTTATTTATTTTTGAGAGGGTCAGAGAGAGCACGGTGGGGAAGGGCAGAGGAAGAGGGAGAGAGAATCCCAGGCAGACCCAGTGAAGAGTGCAGAGCCAGACTTTGGGCTCCATCTCATGACCCTGAGATCATGAACTGAGCCAAAACCAAGAGTTGGACACTTAACTGACTGAACCACCCAGGCACCCCTCACCTGTGAATTTTATTTTATTTTAATTTTTTTAAAGATTTTATTTATTAGAGAGAATGAGAGAGAGCATGAGAGCAGGGAGGGTCAGAGGGAGAAGCAGACTCCCCGCCAAGCAGGGAGCCCAATGTGGGACTCCATCCCAAGACTCCAGGATAATGACCTGAGCCGAAGGCAGTCGCTTAACCAACTGAGCCACCCAGGCGCCCCTCACCTGTGAATTTTAAGTAAAATTGTGTTTAATAATTATATAGAAATATACATATAAATATACATGCAGCTTCTCCTTCCCTTCTCTAGGTTAATTTAGATCACAAGAGGACTTGTTTCCCATTTATTCTCTCTCCAATGCCTCTACCGGGTGGTTGCTCCATTGAACACACTCCTCCCAGCCTCTCCCAGCACCCCGAAGGGACCCCATTTTCTTTTTAAGATTTTATTTATTTATTTGACAGAGAGAGACACAGCGAGAGAGGGAACACACAAGCAGGGGGAATGGGAGAGGGAGAAGAAGACTTCCCGCTGAACAGGGAGTCCGACGCCAGGCTCGATCCCAGGACCCTGGGATCATGACCTGAGCTGAAGGCAGACGCTTAATGACTGAGCCACCCAGGCACCCCTGGAAGGGCCCCTTTTCTTAATTGCTGGTCACCATCTGGAGCCATGGGCTCTGTCCTTTCAGCAGAATGCTGCTGCCGGCAAGCCACCACAACACAAAATTATTTTGGTTTATTACATTCTAATGGAAGGATCAAGGGAAATAGAAATGTGGAGTGAGCCACTTCACACCCATCAAGATGGCTGTTATTAAAACAAAATACAAAAACAGGGGCTCCTGGCTGGCTCAGTCGGTAGAATGTGCGACTCTTGATCTCAGGGTCCTGAGTTCGAGCTCCACATTGGGTGTAGAGCCTACTTTAAAAACATACAAAGTAAAATAGGGGCACCTGGGTGGCTCGGTTGGTTAAACCTCTGACTCTTGATTTCGGTTCAGGTCATGATCTTAGCGTAGTGAGATCGAGCCCCATGTTGGGCTCCGCAATCTGTGTGGAGTCTGCTTCATATTCTTTCCCTTCTCTCTTCCTACCCCTCTGCTCCTCCTCATTTCTCTCTCAAATAAATAAATAAAAGCTTTAAAAATATATAAAGTAAAATAAAAAATAACAAGTGTTGATGAGGATGTGGAGATAACGGAACCCTTGTGCATTGCTAGTGGGAATGTAAAATGGTGCAGCTGCTGTGGAAAACCATTTGGTGGTTCCTAAAAAAGTAAACATAGAATTACCATGTGGTTCGGCAGTTCTGTCTCTGGGTATACACCCAAAAGAATCAAAAGCAGGGACTCAGATATCTGCACCCCCACGCTCATAGCAGCATTATTTACAATAGCCTAGAGGGGGAAGCAACACAAGTGTCCATCAACAGATGAATGGAAGAACAAAACATGGTGTATACACAGAATGGAATATTATTCAGCCTGACAAAGGAAGGAAATTCTGATAGATGCTACAACATGGATGAATCTTCAAAACATACTAAGTGAAGTAAGCCAGACATAGAACAAATACCGTATAATTCCACTTACATGAAATACCGAGAATAGGCAAATTTGGAGAGTCAGAAAGTAGACCAGAAGTCATGAGAGGCTGCAGAAGGAGGGAAATGGGTAGTTATTGCTTAATGGGTACAGAGTTTCTGGTGCGATGTTGAAAAAGTTCTGGAAATAGTGATGATGGTTGCACAACATTGCCAATGTACTTAATGCCACTGAATTGTACGTTTAAACATGGTTAAAGAGCTAAATTTTATCTTATGTATATTTTACTACAATTTTTTAAAAAAAGAAATGTAGGATAAGAAGAAAAAGCTAAACTGCCCTCTGATTATTATTTTTTTCTGTAGTCTAAGGGAAAAACATCAAGAAAGTTGAACTTGGAGCGATGTTCCCAGCGCAGGTGTCCTCTCATTTCTGACCTTGCTCCATTTTTCTCAAGAGTCCCCTCTTTGGGAGTACTCTTTTCTTGAATCCCACAGTGCAAATCACCACCTTTTGGGGGAAACTTCACTGCCTAAAGATATACATTGGTACTGCCCTAGAATCTCTTTCCTACCCTGTGTCGGTCAGCTATGCTGCATAACAATCACAAACAGCTCAGTGGTATACAGCAGTAAGTGTTTATTTCCCTCTTCGTTTGCAAGTGGGCTAGGGTTTGATTGATCCAGGCCAGGTTCAGCTGGCTTGGCTCCAGCCCCCGGGTCAGGTTCAAGTCTGCTGTTTGTGTGTTATTCATTCTTCCAAGACCAGCAGGATACCCCAGATGGCAGAAATGCAAGAGAGCAAGCACAGCTGTGCAAACATATCTCAAGCTTCTCTTCATATCAGATCTACCTAATGTCCCAGGGACCAGTCACATGGCCAAGCCCAAGCAAAGAAGTATACTCCACCCACCATGAAGTTATATGTATAAACTCCTATAGGGATTGAGACCAACATTTCCAATTATGATAATGCCTCTTTCCCTGTCCTTGGCAGCAAACCTCCTAAGTCTGTTAATGAGTTACGTTGTCTCTATTAATACCAAGAGGATGCAGTGGAATGTGGACATTCCCAAGTGCAGTCCAGGATGGATTTTGTCCTCTGAATCTGGGAGGAGAGTCAAGCCTGAAGTGTTGCCCTCATCCCCATGATTGAATATGGCTGATCACCATATCCACACATGAAAGAGGGAGGTGGGTTTCTTTCCTTTTAAGGGCATAAGATAGCATTTGCACATGTGTCTTTTGTTCTAACCCATTGCTAGAACCTAGTCACGTGGGCATGTATTAGTTGCAGGGAAATTGGAGACTCCAGTCCCCAGATGGGCAACCATGTGCCCAGTTAAATTCTGATTGTAGTAGAGGAAGAGAAGAATAATTATTGAGACAAAGAGCAGTGTCTTCCAGAGAGGTTATAACTGGAGGTAGGAATGGGAACAGAGACACAGAATGAAGTATCTACCTTCCTCTATATATTTACATATTATTTTTAAAGTTTCATATAATTTGGGGCGCCTGGGTGGCTCAGTCGTTAAGCGTCTGCCTTCGGCTCAGGTCATGATCCCAGGGTCCTGGGATCGAGCCCCGCATCGGGCTCCCCGCTCCGCGGGAAGCCTGCTTCTCCCTCTCCCACTCCCCCTGCTTGTGTTCCCTCTCTCACTGTGTCTCTCACTGTCGGATAAATAAAATCTTTAAAAATAAATAAATAAATAAAGTTTCATATAATTTTCATAATACTTTCATGTATTCTTTTCCAGATTTTCCTCTGAAAATATGGCACATGGTACATCCTTACAGTCATACTGTGTATACAACTTTGTGTCATGCTCTTCTCGTTGAATATCATGGTGTCACCACTAATAGTCTGTATTGCTGAATAGTCTTCTGAATTGTCATGGGTAATGGCTGAAACTATCACACTGAATGTAATTTCAAGATTATAGTATTATATGTTATGTTGAATGTTAGCTGAGTGTTCCCTCGGATACTTAAATTGTCCCTTTTTAAGATTTATACTTTTAATTTTGAGATAATCATAGACCGTAAGAAATAATACAGAAAGATCCCCCCCTCCATAGCCTTTTGTCAGTTTCTCCCAGGGATAAAATCTTGCAAAACTATAGGTAGTATTAGAGTATTACAACAACAGCATCGACATTGATACAGTCAAGATACAGAACATTTTTATGACCCCCAGGGTCTTTCAAGGTGCCCTGTTGCCGTCACGGCCACTTCCCTCCCACTCCCACCCCTTCCTTAATTCCTGCAACCACTAATCTGTTCTCTATTTCTATACCTTTGTCATTTCAAGAGTTACATAGATAGAATCATACGGTATGGTATGTAACCTTTGAGACTGGCATTTTTCATTCGGCGTACTTCTCTGGAGATTCATCTAGGTTGGCACATGTATCAAAAGTTTGTTCGTTTTTATTGCTGAGTGGAGTTTCACAGTATGGATGCACCATCGTTTGTTTAATCATTCACCCATTGGAAGACATCTGGATTGTTTCAGTCTGGGGCTGTTATGAATAAAGCTGCTATAAATATTCATGTACAGGTTTTTGCATGAGTATAAATTCCCATTTCTCTGGGATAAAGGCCTAGGAGTACAATTGCTGGGTCATATAATAGTTGCATGTTTAGCTTTTGTAAAAGCACTGTGAACCTGTTTTCCAGAGTGGCTGGAAAAAATAAACCGAAAATAAAAATGAACAGACTTTGGGGTGCCTGGCTGGCTTAGTTGGTAGAGCATATGACTCTTTATCTTGGGGTTGTGAGTTCAAGCCCCACGTTGGAGCTTAAAATACTTTTTTATTAAAAAAAAAATAAGAAGTGGGACACCTGGGTGGCTCAGTCATTAAGCATATGCCTTCAGCTCAGGTCATGATCCCAGGGTCCTGGGATTGAGCCCCGCGTTTTACATTCCCACCAGCAATGTGTGAGTGATCTAGTGTCTCCACAACCTCACCAACATCTATTGTTATTTTTTTTTTTAATTTTAGCTATTATGATAGGAGTATAGTGATAACACATTGTGGTTTCAGTTTGCATTCACTTAATAGCTAATAGTTTCATGTGCTTATTTGCCATCCGTGTATCATCTGTGAAATGTCTCTTCATGTCTTTTACCTATGTTCTAACTAGATTTTTTGTTCGTTTACTGTTGAGTTTTGAATGTCCTTTATAAATTCTAGATGCTAGTCCTTTCTTGAATACGTAACTGCAAATATTTTCTCCTAGTCTGTAACTTGTCTTTTCATCCTCTTAATATGGTTTTTCATGAAGCAAAAGTGTTTTTAATTTTTATGAAGTCCAATTTATCCAGCTTTCCTTTTATGGATTGTACTTCTGTTGTCACGTATAACCCTGAAAGTCTGTTTTTGTTTTTTTTAAGATTTTATTTACTTATTTATTTGTGAGAGAGAGAGAGAGAGAAACAGCATGAGAGGGGAAGGGGTCAGAGGGAGAAGCAGGCTCCACTGAGCCGGGAGCCCGATGTGGGACTCGAACCCAGGACTCTGGGATCATGATGTGACCTGAAGGCAGTCACTTAACCAACTGAGCCACCCAGGTGCCCCAAGTCTGTTCATTTTTTGTTTTTATTTATTTATCTATGGATTATTTAATTTTTTAATTTTACTTCTAATTTTTTTTATTTTAAAGATTTTACTTATTTATTTGACAGAGAGAGACACAGCGAGAGCAGGAACACAAGCAGGGGGAGTGGGAGAGGGAGAAGCAGGCTTCCCGCCGAGCAGGGAGCCTGATGTGGGGCTCAATCCCAGGACCCTGGGATCATGACCTGAGCTGAAGGCAGACGCTTAACAACTGAGCCACCCAGGCACCCCACTTCTTATTTTTTTTTTAAATAAAAAAATATTTTAAGCTCCAACACGGGGCTTGAACTCACAACCCCAAGATAAAGAGTTATATGCTTTACTGACTAAGCCAGCCAGGCACCCCAAAGTCTGTTCATTTTTATTTTCGGTTTATTTTTTCTCTGTGTTGTTCATATTGAGTAATTTCTACTGTCCTGTCTTCTAGCTCAGTGACTCTTTCCTCTGTCCCCCTCCTTCCTCAAGCCACTGTCATTCTCATGAGCCCTTCCACTGAGCTTTTTACTTCAGTTATTGTCTTTTTCAGTTGTAACATTTACATTTGATTTTTTTACATCTTCTATTTCTTTGCTGAGACTTTCTCTTTTTGCTGAGGTTTATATCTCTACATTTGTTTCAAGTATACTTATAATTGCTCACTGAAGCATTTTTATGATGGCTGCTTTACAGTCTTTGTCAGATTGTTCCAGATCCCTGTCACCTCAGTGTTGGCATCAATGAATCACCTCTTTTCTTTCAGTGTGATGGCTTCCTGGTTCTTAATATGATGAGTGATCTTGGATTGAAAGCAGGACATTTTGTATTGCTGTAAGACTGCGTCTTATTTAAGCCTCTCTCAGTTGGCTTTTCCTGATAGGGGAAAGGGGTGGGGGCTGCCTCATTTCTGCCAGGTGTAAGTAGATGTCCAGCTTCCCCACTCTGCCTTACCTGATGCTGGCAAAGAAGAGATGATCTCCCCTTACTGCTGTGTGAGTGGTGGGAATATCAGCTCCCCATATGGTCTTATAACACGGCAGTGGGTAGGGTTTCATCACCACTGGTGATGGTGAAAGTCCTGAGTGCCCACTAGGCCCCCTCTTTAGCCATTCTTTTAGGGTAGGGTGCTAGCAACGAATTCTTTTAGCTTTTTTTATCACTTGAGAATGTCTTTGATTTCCCTTTCATTTCTGGAGATAATCTTTTACTGAGTATAGGATTCTTTGCCTTCAGCACCTGTGACACCACCCCAGCGGGGAGATAGAGGAGCACCTTGTTACTTCTGGATTGGAGTGGAAGTCCAGTCTCCACTGCCATCATGGGCTGGGGGGATCTTTGTTAGCACACAGCAGGGATGAAAGTGCCAACTTCCTACTTGGCCATCTGACACCGCCCTGGCCTGGAGGTTGGGGACCCATGTCACAGTCCAGGGAAGGCAGAAGTCCTGCCTCCCCAGCTGACCACAGTTTTTTCTGTGGTGTTTGGCCATTGTAGGGCAGTTGTTGCCTGTACGTTTTCTGTCTTGCTACATTCCCTCTTTCCTGGTCCTTGGCTCGAGAGAGCAGGCTTTTATTGGGGCTTTGTTTTGGTCTGCGTCTGGCTGCGTTTCCTTATTGCTAACTTCTGCAGCTCCAGTAATGGGATATACAAGGAGAAAAGAAACTTCAGGGAACTCACCACTTCCTTGAGTCATAAGGTCTTTAGCCACTTTGCCTTCTCTCCACCTTCCAGAATCTTCTGATTCTTGTTTTGTATATAATGTCCAGGGTTTCTTGTTGTACTTAACAGGAGTAAGAGGGAAAACATACATGTGTTACATCTTCCTGAAAGCAGAAGTCTATCTCTTTGTTTCCTTTTTTTTCTTTTTTTTAGATTTTATCTATCCATTTGAGAGAGAGGAGAGAGAGAGAGAGCATGAGAGGAGGGAGGGTCAGAGGGAGAAGCAAGCTCCCAGCAAGCAGGGAGCCCGATGCGGGACTCGATCCAGGGACTCCAGGATCATGACCCGAGCCAAACGCAGTCACTTAACCAACTGAGCCACCCAGGCGCCCTCTTTGTTTCTATTAAATGTATACAGAATCCTTCTGTATAAATCTTTTTGCCCATATGGGATGGATTTCTAGAAGGAAAGTCAGTCGGTCAAAGGGTATGAACACTTTTGTGACACTTAAGACATGATGACATCACTTAAAAGACTCTACCTGTTCACACTACCTCTGGCAGTTTCTCGCCTTTTTAAGGATAATGTTAGTTTCAAAGTGGCACTATATAGAAAAAGTGTGCCTACTTGAGGTCCTTGGTAAACTGCAGACAGCTTGCCAACCTGTAGGTGGATTTTTCCCCTGAAGCTCTTCTACTGCCTCTGCTGAAAAGCCAAAGGGTGCTGGTGATGATGGGCTTCAGCAAGGACCAGGCAGGGCCCTGTAAGGGGACAAGGGCTCGAGTATGTGGGGCTGCATGCCGGTTCTCCTAACAATGACTATATTCTTAGGGAGGCTGCTTGTTTCAATATAAGAGTCTAAATATAAGAGTCATCACAACCGATGTGATGACGTCATTTGCTATATTGTCAGGTGCGAGATGGAAACTAGGGGTGATGAATGGAGGAAGGAACGAGCATAGTATGATCTTAATGCTGGGTGGGTACAGGCGTTCCTGCAGCAGCTCTGTTGCAGCTGATCACAGGCTCTGGGCCAGGGGATGTGATGTGTGTGTTTCCTGGGGATCACAGACCCAGTCGCATGGTATCAGGGAGTCGCTGGAGAGGAGGCAGTTGCTAACAGCTGATACTTTTTTTTTTTTGAGAGAGAGAGAGAGAGAGAGTGCGAGTGGGGGTGGGGGGTATGGGCAGAGGAAGAGAGATAGAATCTCATGCAGACTCCATGCTCAGCATGGAACCTAACACAGGGCTCTGAGATCATGACCTGAGCCAAAATCAAGTGTTGGATGCTTAACCGACTGAGCCATCCAGGCAGCCTGCGGATAGATACTTTCTGACAGCATTAGTGAAGGGTGTGGAAGATCCAAACTTAAGAGATAATCAGATAATTTGTGTTTGCCTTTGGAACCTTAGCTGCCCTTCTCTGGCCCAGAGTTTTGTTGACTTGCACCATTTTGGAGCATGGCCTTGTCCCCAGAGACTTCTCCTCCTGCTCCATTATGTTGACATTTCCATCTACAAAGCATTAGTGCAGGGTCAACAAGAGGTTATAAAACCTGGCCCTTGACCTCTTGGAAGGCTGATCTCTGAAACTGGGAACCCTGGGTGTTGGACCTTGGTCACATGCCCTAACCCCTATGGGCTTCAGTTTCCTTTCCTTGGTCTCTTTATGGGGTTATTTTGAGGATTAAATAAAGTAATAATGTATGTGAAAAAACTCTAATATTAAAATTCCATACTCTAGGAAGTAAAGTAGGAGTCCAATTCATTGATCTCTTCAGTCGTTAATTCACTCATTCATTCATTCATTCACTCACTCACTCATTCATTCATTCATTCACCAATCACTCACATATTTATCATGTGTCAGGCACAAATAAAAGAAGTGAGCCATGCTCTGGAAGTCTACTCTAGGAAGAGCTAGGAAGCCAGGACTGTGTGCTAATCCTTCCTCTCCAACTCTTCCGTCCATTGCTGTTTGTCTGGGGTGGACATAGACGCTCTTCTGGGGAGCTTGGAGATGGTGAAGCAGAGCTTTCAAAGACCTTCCAACCAAAATCAAGCTTGCCAAACCTGAGGAAAAAACACTGTTGGAATAAATGAAGTCCTACAGACTAATAATAATAAGGTGCCCAGAAAGCAAGTAACTCACTGGGCTCGGGAGTCTTGGTAAACTTCAGAGCAAGATTTGCAGTGGACGAGCTACAGATTGTTCCAGCATCTTGGCTGTCCCAGCTGTGGTGTCTGAATTCTCTCCCAGGAGTGGCTGCATCCAATCCTTGCTGGCGTGGATTTTGCCTTCCTCATGTTGAATCCCCACTGTCTGGCCCCACTCTTGCTCACAGAAAGTCTTTTTGTGGTACACTGGAGTTAGAGGCCGTGATGAGCATTCTGGGTTTTGGACTTGCAGGTGGGCACTCTCCCCGGACTGTGTGATGTGCTGCGGGTGCTGCGGGAGGAACGGGACCAATGCCTACAGGAACTCTCCAAAGAGAAGCCAGGAGACCTGGGCACGGAGCAGCCAGCCCCAGGTATGTGGCTCACTTCAGTCCACGCTTGGACGTGGGTAGTGTCCAGTCCCACTGGGGTAAGGGAGGCTCGACCGGGGTTGGGGATGGAGGGGGCTGGACTAGCTGTATTCATTCAGATGAATGGGGGGGAGTCTGGAATGATCCCAATGAGCAGTTGACACACACCCAAAAGGCCAGATCATCACCACTCACTGTTTCTCTGGGCTCGTGAATACAGCCTGTGTTTTCATACCACCAACTTCTGCATAATGACTTCACCAGGGTAAGAGTTTGGTGACAATTACTAGTCAAGGCAGTGTACCTCCTATCCATTCTCTCACCTCCTCTGCCAGTTTGATGAGTGAGGTAGTCAGAGAGGCAGCGAGGGGTCAGAAAAACCTGGGGGCCAACGTTGGCTCCCATTCACTGGCTGTGTAACCATGGACAAGTTATTTAACCTGCTGAGCCTCGGTTTCTTGATCTACACGATGGAGGTGATAATGTCTACTTCAGGTTTATCATGATGAATGAGATTAAGTGTGTTAAATACTGGTGATTCTTAAATATTATCCATTTAAACATTATTATTAATCATTGAAAAATACCATTAATTTGATATTGAAGGGGCGCCTGGGTGGCTCAGTCAGTTAAGCGTCTGCCTTCGGCTCAGGTCATGATCCCAGGGTCCTGGGATCGAGCCCCGCGTCAGGCTCCATGCTCAGCAGGGAACCTGCTTCTCCCTCTCTCTCTACCTGCCTGCCTGTCTGCCTACTTGTGATCTCCCTCTCTCTCTCTGTCAAATAAATAAATAAAATCTTTAAAAAAAATTTTAAACATTTGATATTGAAATGTTAATTTTATTTCTATTCTGCTTTTTAAATTCCCCCCATCTAAAGGTAAGGAGGTGTGTAGCATTAAGAAAAGAATCAATTACAGGTATTCAAACAAAGACTTGTACACATATATTCATAGCGCCGCTAGTCTCAATAGCCAAGAGGCAGAAACAGTCCAAGTGTCCATCAACTGATGTATGGATGAGGGAATGTGGTCTATACACACAATGGAACATTATTCAGTCTTAAAAGGAAATGAAGTACTGAAACATGCTACAACATGGATGAATCTTGAAAACATGTTAAGTGAAGGAAGCCAGTTACAAAAGGCCATGTATGGTATGATTCCGTTTATATGAAATGTCCAGATCAGGCAAATCCATACAGACAGAAATTAGATTGGTAGCTGCCAGGGGCCAAGGGGAGGGAGAATGGGGAGTAATTTTTAGTGGTTCCCTTTTGGTGGTGGTGAAAATATCTTAGATCCAGACAGAGGTGATGGTTGTGTGTTAACAGTGACTGTACCAAATTCCACTGAATGGTACACTTTAGAATGGATAATGGCTAATTGTATGTTATATGAATTTTTAAATAGACTTTATTTTTTAGAGCAATTTACTGCAAAATGGAGCAGAAAGTGCAGAGTTCCCATACACTCTCTGCTCCCCACCCAAACACAGCCTCCTCCCTCATGAACAATCTATAACAGAGTGATACACTTGTTGTAATTGATGAACCTGCATTGATATAATGTTACCATCCAACGTCCATAGTTTACATTAGGGTTCACTCTTGGTGTACATTCTGTGGGTTTTGACAAATGTATAATGACATGTGTCCACCACCATAGTATTGGACAGAGTAATTTCTGTGCCCTAAAAATCCTCTGTGCTCTAGCTATTCATCTCTCTCTCTCCCCTAACCCTTGGCAACCACTGACCTTTTTACTGTCTGCATAGTTTTGCCTTTTCTAGAACCTCATATAGGTGGAATCATACAAACGTACCCTTTTCAGATTGGCTCCCATCACTTACTAATATGCATTTAAGGTTTTCTCCATTTCTTTTCATGGCTTGATAGCACATTTCTTCTTAGAGCAGAATAATATTCCATTGTCTGGATGTACCACAGTTTACCCATTCGCTTACTGCTGAAGGACATCTTGGTCACTTTCAGATTTTGATAATTATAAATAAAGCTGCTATGTGTGGGCAGAAGTTTTCAACTCATTTGGATAAAACACCAAAGAGCTTGATTGCTGGATCATACGGTAAGAGTATGTTCATAAGTTTTGTGAGAAACTGCCAAACTGTCTTCCAAAGTAGCCATGCAATTTTGCACTCCATGACAATGAATGGGAGTTCTTGTTGGTCCACATCCTTGCCACCATTTGATGTTGTCAGTGGTTTTTTTTTTCTTTTTAATTGTGGTAAAATATATATAACGTAAAATGTGCTATCATAATCATTTTTTAATTTAAAAAATTTAAATTTTAGTAAAAATCGCATAAAATAAAATTTACCATCTTAAGCATTCTCGAGATACAATGCAGTAGTGTTAAGGACATTCACCTTGTTGGGCATCTAGTCTCTAAAATTCTTTTCATCTTGAAAAACTGAAACTCTATATTCGTTAAAACAACAACTCTCTTCGGGCGCCTGGGTGGCTCAGTTGGTTAAGTGTTCCAATCTTGATCTTAGCTCAGGTCTTAATCTCAGGGTCGTTGAGTTCAAGCCCAGTGCGGAGCCTATTAAAAAGCAAACAAAAGACCAAACCAGCCCCTTTTTCTCCCTTCCCCTATCCTCTGGCAACCACCATTCCACTATCTATGAATTTGACTATTCTAGATACCACATATAACTGAAATCATACAGTGTTTCTCTTCTTGTGATTGGCTTATTTCACTTAGCATAATGTCCTCAAGATTCACCAATCTTGCAGCATATAGCAGAACTTCCACATTTTGTTTATCCATTCGTTCATGAAAGAACACTTGACTTGTTTCCACCTTTTATCTACTGTGAATAATGCTGCTGTGAACATGGGTGGGCAAATATCTCTTCAAGTCTCTGCTTTCAATTCTTTTGGGTATATACCTGGGAGTGAAATTGCAGGATTATATGATAATTCTATTTTTAATTTTTTCAGGGTCTGACATACTGTTTTTTTTCCACAGTGGCTGTCCTATTTCACATTCTCACCAGCAGTGCATATGAGTTCTAATTTCTCCACATCTTCACCAACACTTGCTACTTTATTGGGTTTTTTTTTTTTTTGATAGTTGCCATCCTAATGGGTGTGAGGTAATATCTCATTGTGGTTTTGATCTGCATTTCCCTGAAAATGAGTGATGGATGTTGAACATCTTTTCATGTCCTTGTTGGTCATTTGTACGTCTTCTTTGAAGAAGTGTCTATTCAAGTCCTTTGCCTATTTAAAAATCGGGTTGTTTGGCTGTTTTGCTGTTGAATTATAGGAGTTCTTTATATATTCTCAGTCTTAACCCCTGATTAGCTCTACAGTTGGTAAATAATTTCTCCCATTTTGTAGGTTGCCTTTTCATTCTGTTGATTGTGTACTTTGATGAACAGAAGTTTTTAAGTTTGATATAGTTCAATGCATCTATTTTTTACTTTTGTTTTCTGTGCTTTTGATGTCATGTCCAATAAGTCATTGCTAAGTTGAATATCATGAAGCTCTTCCCATATGTTTTATCCAAAGATTTTTATAGTTTTAGTTCTTACATTTATGTCCTTGGTCCATTTTTTTTTTTAAAGATTTTTATTTATTTATTCATGAGAGACAGAGGAGGAGAGAGAGAGAGAGGGAGAGAGAGAGAGAGAAGCAGAGGGAGAAGCAGGCTCCCAAGAAGCAGGGAGCCCGATGCGGGACTCGATCCCAGGACCCTGGGATCATGACCTGAGCCGAAGGCAGACGCTCAACCATCTGAGCCACCCAGGCGCCCATGTCCTTGGTCCATTTTGAGGAAATTTTTTATGTGGTCCAGCTTCATTTTTTTCACATGTGGATATCCAGTTTTTCCAACACCATTGGTTGAAAAATTTTTTTCCACTGAATGGTTTTGGCACCCTTGTCAAAAATCATTTGACCATATATGTGAGGGTTTATTTCTGGGTTCTCTATTCTTTTCCATTGGTCTATATGTCTGTCTTTCTGCCAGTGCCACACTGTTTTGATCATTGTAGCTTTGTAGTAAGCTTTGAAATCAGAAAGTGTGATACTTCCAACTTTGTTCTTTCAAGATTGATTTGGCTGTTTCCAGGTCCCTTGAGATCCCATATGAATTTTAGGATAGGTTTTTCTATTTCTGCAAATATGCCATTGGGATTTTGAAGGGATTGCATTGAATCTAGAGATTGCTTTGGGTAGTATCAACATCTGAACAATATTAAATCATCTGATCCATGAACACAGGATGTCTTTCCATTTATTTGTGTCTTTAATTTCTTTCAGCAACATTTTGTCATTTTCAGGATACGAGTCTTTAACCTCATTGGTTGGATCTATTCCTAAGTGTTTTATTTTTTTATGCTATTGTAAATTGATTCATTTCTTACTTTCCTTTTCGGATTGCTCCTCATTAGTGTATAGGAATACAACTGATTTTTGTGTGTTGACTTTGTATCTATCTCGCAACTTTGCTGAGTCCATTTATTAGTTCAACAGGTTTTTTTGTGGAATATTTAGGATTTTCTACATACAAGATTATGTTGTCTGTGAACAGAGATCATTTTACTTCTTCCTTTCCAATTTGGATGCCTTTTATTTCCTTTTCTTGCCTAATTGCTATGATTAAGACTTCCAGTACTACTCCGAATACATGTGGTGATAGCAGGCATCCTTGTCTTGTTCTTGATCTTATAGGAAAAGCTTTTTGTCTTTCACCAATGAGTATTATATTCACTGTGGGCTTGTCACATATGGCTTTTATTATGTTGAGACAGTTTCCTTCTATTCCTAGTTTGTTAAGTGTTTTTATCATGAAAGGGTGCTGAACCTTGTCACATGCTTTTTCTACATGAATTGAAATGATCATGTGGTTTTTGTTCTCTATCCTGTGAATGTAGTATATTACACTGACTGATTTTCATAGGTTGAGCCACCCTTGCACTGCAGGGATAGATCCTACTTGGTCATAGTATATAGTCCTTTTAATGGATTATGCTATTCAATTCAGTTTCCTGGTATTTTGTTTAAGATTTTTGCATTAATGTTCATCAGGGATATTGGTCTGTAGTTTTCTTGTAACGTCTTTGTCTGGCTTTGGTAGCAAGATAACAAGGGCCTCATAGAATGATTTTGAAGTTGTTCCCCTTTATCCCTCTTTTGGAAGTGTTTGAGGCGGATCGGTGTTAATTTTTCTCTAAATGTTTGGCAGAATTCATCAGCAAAGCCATCTGGACTTTTCTTTATTGGGAAATGGAAATTTCTTATTATTGACTCAATCTCTTTACTAGTTAGAGGTCTGCTCAGATTTTCTATCTGTTCATGCTTGTCTCAGTAGGTTGTGTGTTTCTAGGAACTTACCCATTTCATCTAGGTTATGCAGTTTGCTGGCGTACAGGCCACATATACCCTTTTGCGAAAGTCTTCCCTCCAAGTCATGGCCTTTGTTCTTGAAATTTTTGATCTGTTGGTTATCCAGTTTCTCACTGTGCACCATGGCCAGGTCGGGGACTCCTCCCCCTGTCCAGCACCAGGTGGCACAGACATTCCCTAGAACTCAGCTGTGCCCCAGTGTGCTCTGCCTGCTGTACAATGCTTTTGCCCTCCTCTCATCTCCTCCGCCTCAGCCTCCTCCTCTCTCTGTCTTTCCCACTTCACCTTCACATGGCGCCTGACTACTGGGGGCAATGACGGTGGACTGTGCTGTGAACTGAAAGGGAAGGCAGCCTCCATCTCTGTTACGTGAATTTTACCTTATTGTTTACAACGAAAGAGGAAGAGGAGGGGTGTGGAGGAGAGGAGCCCAGGCTTTTAGATTAGACAGACGGGGGGTGCCTGGTGGCTCAGTCGGTTAAACGTCCAACTCTTGATTTTGGCTCAGGTCATGATCTCAGGGTTGTGAGATCGAGCCCCACATCAAGCCCTGTATCGGCTCCATGCTCAGCAGGGAATCTGTCTCTCTCTCCCTCTCCCTCTGCACCTCCCCTCCCCCACCTCACTCTCTCTGTCTCAAAAATAAAATAAAAATAAATAAATAAATTAGACAGACTGTGTGACCTTGAACAAGTTACTTAATGACTCTGGGCCTCAGCTGCCAAATGTTTTTTATGGAGTTGGTGTGAAATTACAAACGTTCGTTCACAAAATATAGCACTTACTGTTATGAGGTGGGAATGGTGAGAGCAGAGAATACAATGGTGAGAAAAAAGGACCACAGACTCCTCTCTAATCACTGAGGGATGTATTTTTCCACATGTAGCAGAAGTGTGGTAGGCTAGCTTCACCAAATAGGAGTTGACTTTTTTTTGCACATTACAGAAAGTCCAGAACTGGTGCAAAGCTCCAGGGTGTCACCAGATCCCAGATTCCTTCTGTCTTTCTGCTTAGTGTGTGCTGTTTGCCTCATGGTCATAAAAAGGCTGCCACACCTCCAGGCAGGAGGCGAGAGTACCTGTTTCTGGCAGGAAGAAGAGAGTCACCAGAAGAAAGGGTGAGATACACTGGGAAGTCCTGAAGCTCTCCAGGTGACTTCTGCTCATACTTCCCTGGCCAAAACTGGACTGCATGGCCACCTCTGGCTGCAGCTGAGGCTGGAGATTGAGATTTTTTAGCTGTGCATGTGGTGCCTTGAACAAAATCACGCTCTGTCAGTGAACAAGATGGACAGTCTCTGCTGCAGCCATTATGACTGGTTGATGAGGGAGAGGTTAATCAAGTAATCACAAATTACTGTAAAATGGGAATGAGATGAGTTGAGTGTGGTGTGCGGCTCTGTGTAAGTATGTAGCGAGGAACCCCGACCTGGTCTGCAACCCTGGGAGGGCTTTCCTGGGACCCTGGGAAGCTATGTTTGAGCCCAGACCTAAGGATGAGTAATCTTTCTTAAGCAAAAAGAAGGAGAAAGAGGAGTCGGGGGGTTGGGGATAACAGTGGAGTACACCTGTGATGGGAGGAAAGCCGAGGTGGCCAGAACACAGCCTAGGGATGAGAGCGAGCTTATTACAAAATGAGCTTGAGAGGCAGCAGGGCCATGGCACACACGAACGCATTGGCCACGTAGAGGATTTTCGTCCTGATCTTAAGAGCAATTGAAAGCCATAGAGGTCTTAAGAGGGGAGCAACAACATCCTCTGCATTATGCAAAGATCACCTTTGCTGCAGCATGGAAGGTGGGTTGAAGAAAGACAGGAGGATGTTCTGAGGCACCCACTGAAAAGGTAGTGATCTGCTATAAACATTAGGGTGCAGGTGCCCCTTCGGATCACTACATTTGTATCTTTGGGGTAAATACCTAGTAGTGTAATTGCTGCATTGGGGTTTTAGGGTAGTCCTATTTTCAACTTTTTGAGGAATCTCCACACTGTTTTCCAGAGTGGCTGTACCAGCTTGCATTCCCATCAACAGTGTAGGAGGGTTCCCCTTTCTCCACATCCTCACCAACATCTGTTGTTTCCTGACTTGTTAATTTTAGCCATTCTGACTGGTACGGTGATATCTCATTGTGGTTTTGATTTGTATTTCCCTGATGCCAAGTGATGTTGAGCATTTTTCATGTGTCTGTTGGCCATTTGGATGTCTTCTATGGAGAAACGTCTGTTCATGTCTTTTGCCCATTTCTAGACTGGATTATTTGTTTTTTGGGTGTTGAGTTTGATAAGTTCTTTATAGATCTTGGATACTAGCCCTTTATCTGATATGTCATTTGCAAATATCTTCTCCCATTTTGTCAGTTGTCTTTTGGTTTTGTTGACTGTTTCCTTTACTGTGCAAAAGATTTTATCTTGATGAAGTCCCAATAGTTCATTTTTGCTTTTGTTTCCCTTGTCTTTGGAGACGTGTCTAGAGAGAATTTGCTGTGGACAAGGTCAAAGAGGTTGCTGCCTCTGTTGTCCTCTAGGATTTTGATGGATTCCTATCTCACATTTAGGTCTTTCATCCATTTTGAGTTTATCTTTGTGTATTGTGTAAGAAAATGGTCCAGTTTCATTCTTCTGCATATGGCTGTCCCATTTTCTCAGCACCATTTATTGAAGAGACTGTCCTTTTTCCATTAGATATTCTTTCCTGCTTTGTCAAAGATTAGTTGACCATAGAGTTGAGGGCCAATTTCTGGGTTCTCTATTCTGTTCCATTGATCCATGTGTCGGTTTTTGCGCCAGTACCATACTGTCTTGATGATTACAGCTTTGTAATACAGCTTGAAATCTGGAATTGTGATACCACCAGCTTTGGTTTTCTTTTTCAATGTTCCTTTGGCTATTCGGGGTCTTTTCTGGTTCTATATAAATTTTAGGATTATTTGTTCCACCTCTGTGAAGAATGTTGATGGTATTTTGATAGGGATTGCATTGAATGAGTCCACAATAGCTGAACTGTGGAAAGAGCCAAGATGTCCATCGACAGATGAATGGATAAAGAAGAGGTGGTCCATATATACAATGGAATATTACTCAGCCATCAGAAAGGATGAATACCTACCATTTGCATCAACATGGATGGAACTGGAGGGGATTATGCTGAATGACATAAGTCAATCTGAGAAGGACAATTATCATATGGTTTCACTCACATGTGGAACATAAGAAAGCACAGAGGATCAGAGGGGAAGGGAGGGAAAACTGAATGGGAAGTCATCAGAGAAGGAGAAAAACCATGAGAGGCTCTCAACTATAGGAAGCAAACTGAGGGTTGTTGGAGGGGAGGTGGGTGGGAGGATGGGGTAACTGGGTGATGGGCATTAAGGAGGGCACGTGCTGAGATGAGCACTGGAAGTTATACACAACTGATGGATTCTTGAACACTACATCTGAAACCAATGATGTACTGTATGTTGGCTAATTGAATTTAAATTAAAAAAGAAAAAAAACATGGTAGATACCTAAAAAAGAAAGAAAGAAAGAAAGAAGAAAGAAAGAAAGAAAGAAAGAAAGAAAGAAAGAAAGAAAGAGAGAAAGAAAGAAAGAAAGAAAGAAAGAAAACTACATAAGTGGTGTCATAATGTAAAAAAAAAAAAAAAAAAAAAGCTAGTGGTCCAGGCAATGGATAATGGGCATCTGGACTAGCAGGGCTCCTGGAAGCAGGTGTTGGGAAGAGGATTCAAAGCAAGTAGCTAGGGCGCCTGGGTGGCTCAGTTGGTTAAGCGACTGCCTTCGGCTCAGGTCATGATCCTGGAGTCTTGGGATGGAGTCCCGCATCGGGCTCCCTGCTCAGCGGGGAGTCTGCTTCTCCCTCTGACTCTCCCCCCTCTCATGCTTTCTCTCTCTCTCTCTCATTCTCTCTCTCAAATAAATAAATAAATAAAATCTTTAAAAAAAAAACAAAGCAAGTAGCTAATTTGGCAGCTATCCCAGTAACCACCAGTAGGAGTGTGGGGAGCTGAGACAAAGAAGGGAACGAGGCCCTTAAACTTGGCATTATCACTGTGAGCATTGACGTTCTTTTCGTTTAGTTCTCTATTTTTTTGCGTTCAGGATAGCTAGAACTTTAACAGATACTTAGTAGCCACTGCTCAACTGAAGACGATTTTCCATCTTTTTCCAAGGGGCTCAAGCTTTTGCCACCCTGCTGGATACTGAGGGACAGGGGAGAACAGGGTTAAGGAAGGGGTGTAATGCCTTCCACACAGGGCAGGAAATCAGACCCCTGTCGCATGGTGCTAACCGGCCATTCATGCTGGGGCAGCCTGGCAGTTTTATTGCTTGTAGCCCTCTGGGGCCACATTAGGAGCCAGCAGAGGACACATGCCTCAGAGGGGCAGAGGAGCTGGGATATTTACCCACCAATTCCCCATCAAGTCAGAACCTGGGCTGCTTTCTGGGGAGGGAGCGTTGATTCTCCTGCACTCCCAGCCTGCTGTACTTGGGGGAAAAGTGGGCTCCAGTGGCTGGAGAAAGCCTTCAGACAATGGGATTCGCGGGCTAGCAATTTGAAAATGAGGTTGGTGTGTGCAGAAAAGGTAAAGACCAAGGAGATACGAGCAAGGTCTTCTCCCAAGGGGAGGTGGAGGTGGAGAGGAGTGGACACATGGGAGACAGGTCTAGATGGTAACCCAGACAAGACATGGTGATGACTTGACTCAGGAGCAAGGTATGAGTGGGCATGTCCAGGATGACGCCTCAAGTGTTCCACCCAAGCAGCAGGAAGATGGGGCCAAGGAAGGCCAGGTATTCTGGGGGAGGAGAGACAAAGATCAGGAGGTGAGTGCCAGCCATGCAGAGCTGAGACTTCAGAGGAGGAGTCAGGGCTGGGGAAGCCGTCTGTACAGGTGACAAAGGGGTTGAGGCCGCACAAGTTGAGGGGGTGAGAGGGAAGAAGAGGTGCCCAGGCGCCAGCCTCGAGGTCCCCAGAATGCATTGTCAGGAGCAGCCAGACGCAGGGGGGAAATCGGGGAGTGCTGGGCAGCAGGATGTTGCAATGTGCTTTAACCGATTCGCCCATCCTCTGCACAACAGACAGGGCAGGATGACTTTTTCCCATAGCCTGAGCCTTTCCTTCCTCTTTGCTGGCTACGAAAGCTGCTTGTGGGGAGGCAGGCTGTGGTCTTGCAGTACTCACTGCGGGGCGGGGGGCACCGTTGAGCCTGAGCCTGCTGATTTCCTGAGCCCTCCTGCTACCCCAGATGCTGTGTTTGGAACAGCAGAGAATGAGGTACCGACAAGGCAGCCCTGGGTGCTGCAGAGTTGGCAGCTGGCCTCTGCCTGCATGTCGCCCACGTGAATGCCTAAAATTCCAGTGACAGGGCATGGGCCTTTCATTCAGCCCTGAGAAAGAAGGCCTAGAATGCCAGGCCTCTGGGAGAGATATGGGGAACTTCAGCTCCTCCTGAGAAGTAAGGGTGGCTTATTTTAAGAATAAGCATCTGATGTGTTTGAAATGTCCCACTGTTCTTCAGTGATTCCCGGATGAGGTCCAGTGCCTTCTTGGATCTTGTCCATGCCTCCATCCCAAACATTTCCCTTTGGCTCAACCACGTTGCTTACAGTATCATGACAATATCAATTTCTCGGTGCCTCCAGGCCTTTGCACATGCTGATCCCTCTGCTTCGACCCCAGTCCCTCTTCCTCACTCTGCCAACTACTCTGATTTTTAGGCTCTTCCAGGAACAATTTCCTGAACGCCCGCAGCTCTAGTTTAGCTGGCCTCTGCCATGGATGGGTAGGCTCTGCTTGGGTCCTCTGTCCACCTGTACGCTCAGCCCTGCCCTGGGAGGCTCCTCTATCCATGAACCACTATCCAGGCACCATACGGGTGCCGACCTCCCCATCACAGGGCTCGGGGTGGCTGTGAACATGCCCACACCAGGTTCTGGGTTGACTGATCTGGAGCAGGTCTTGTCATCCTTTTTCCTTAAGGCTCCCACATAGTCCTAATTGTGCATCCAGGTCTGAGAAAGCTCATGAGGGACTCCTGCCCTGGTTGTGCCTCTCACTCCCTTGGGGAGATGTGGGGAAGGCCCTGAGCACACCCTGTCTTCCGGACCTCACTCTCCTCATCTGGGAAAAAGACTGTGCTGTATTTACAGTATTTAAAAATGTTTGGCAAGGCCCCGGGGAAGGTGAGTGTGAAGGTGGCCAGGCTCCTCTCCCCACCTTCCCCTTCCCCCACCACACAGGGCTCAGCCTCTTGGATCTGTTTGGCACGTTGGCCTTCAGCAATTTTCATTTAGGAAAGGGAATCTGTTGCTTTGTTTAAAAGCCTACTTTAAAAGCCCTCGAAGCAGAGGATGTCCGAGTATCAGGCCTGCTAGAAAAGTCTTTAGGCTCACTCTGCTGAGAGGTTGAGAACGCAGAGCAGAATATCCATCTGAGTTTGGAATGCATGTTTGGCCGAGGCGGAGACAACTCCCTCAGAGACGGAGGGAGAGGAGAAACAGCAAAGGGGGCCAACCGTTGGCGTGGTCGTCCAGATCAGAACCAGGCCGGGGGAGGGCTGGGGCTAGGCCGCCTGCAGGCTGGCCCTGGGCCCTGCTCCCGAGACTGCCCAGGTCCCCGGGCCACCGAGGCCCATGCGCCCACAGGACCTCCGGCCCCAGCAAGGATCTGTCCTGGCGCCTGAAGCAGGAGGGGCTCTCGGCTCGGGGCACGGGGTTAATGGTTAAGCTGCTCAGTCCTCCCTGGGGGAGGAGGTTAATGTTTGATCGCCAGACGAGTCACAGGAAATGCCACTCACGGAGCTGTCACCAAGCCCAGCACACTTATCACAAATAAAAAATTAACTCTTCAGCTATTCCGGGTTAGGTGGCCAAGGCCTTCCCAGCGTTTTGTGGGAACATTTCAGGGTCACCCTAATAGCTATGTGGACTGCTCTACCAGGCTATTTATTGCTCTGTTTACAGAAGCTGATACCCCCTCAGAGCTGGCTGGTGGAAGGGCTTTGGCTCTCCATAGGGAGGAATGTTCCAGAGAATCGGTGTGGTGGCAGGAAAGGTGTGGGTTCGGCAATCACAAAGACATGTGCATTCCTCTGTCTCTTAGGGGCTGTGTGACCTTGAGCAAGACACTAATCCTCTCTGGGCCTTAGTATCCTTGCCTTCAAAGCGGGGACATGCCATGCCCTTTTCCTTCTTGTCTCTGCTAGCTGGTTGCCCGGTCCTGAAGAACATGGGCAGGAGGGAACAGGCTGACTTCTTTTGGTGGGAGGGGTGGGGCGGGGGAAGGGGGAAGGGGAAAGGGGCAAATGAGATGAAATTCACATAATAACCATTGTAGAGTGAACAATTCAATGGCATTCAGGACATTCACAACGCTGTGCAGCCAGCACCCCTCCAGTTCCAAAACATTTTCATCGCCCCAAAAGAAAACCCCGTACCCAGTAAGTAATCACTCCTCATTGTCCCCCTCCCCTGCCCCTGGCAACCATGAATCTGCTCTCTGTCTCTACTCTGACCCTGGATTTCTAAACGGAATCCTACAGTAGGGGACTTTCTGTATCTGCCCTCTTCCACTGAGCATGTTTTCGAGGTTCATTCACATTGTAGCCTATACCAGTATTTCAGACATGCTGGCTTTTCATGCAATTTTTTAGAGCAAACCTTCCCAGCTCCGTGTCTGGATTCCGCTCTGGCTCCTCCCCCAGTGCCCGACACGCCCACCCTGCCCACAGCTCACCTCCCCTCTTTTTTCCTGGGCACAACGGATCTTGGCTCATTTTTCAGAAACAAGTAACTTATGTTTGTATAACATTTCAGACTTTTTTTTTTTTTTTTAGTTTTTAACCTGTATAGTAAGTACCATTATTAACCCCATTTCACAGATGAGGAGAATAGAGCCTCTGAGAGACTCAGGATTTCCCAGAGCTGAAACAGAACTCTCAGCCCACATCTTTTGACTCTAAATCCTAAGGATTTTGTAGTTTGCAATCCAGACTGAGCTGTAAGTGACTGATATCCTCACTCTCCCAAGAAGGGATTTAAAAATTAGAAATTAGAAAAAAAAAAGACAAATTATTGATGCCAGTTAATCTTTAATTAATGGGAGAGGTGGCATGAAATGAAGAGCTTTAGGCCAGGTGAGGAAGAGCTATTGGGGTGCACGAGGGGGATTCTGTGGGGCAGGGTACAAGTTTGCCCAGTCCCTGGGAGGGGAAGGGCTCGGCATAGAGTGCTCAGGAGCCCGCCTCAAGGAAAGCAGACTTCAGCTTCAGGCTCGAAGCCTCCTTCATCTTATCCCCTGCAGCCTCCATGCAACATCTGAAGTGTTTTCCAGTCTGCTAATTCTGTGCCCCTCTCTGCTTGAATACTTTTCGTGGTGGGGAGCTCACTACTCCCAACACAGTTTATCCCGTGGAATGGCTTGGGCTTCGTGGTTTAAAGAGAATTCGGCACCGCCACCCTCCCCCCAACTGTTTAGTTGTTCCTCCCCGTGCTGTGCTTTGAAATGTCTTTGCCACCTGGGACTTCAGTTCCATTGACTCCATCCTGACCACTTCCGTGTGTGGTCCAGCCAGCACCAGGAGGGCAACACCTTTCTTGACCTCAATGCTGTAGATCAGCTCGTCAGCAAAGCCCTCACTGGGTTGCCCCTTTGATGGCCTAGGGATGGGGCCAGGGTAGCCGAGAAAGGCAAAGGGAGATAGGATGAAGCCAGGGAACAGGCGGCTGCAGGAGCCCCTGAACCACCGAGGGGTCTCAGGGAGGAGACAGGTGAATGGCGGTGAGCAGGGGTAGGAGACACCTGGGAGATGGGTATGGAAGCTCTAGGTAGGAGGAGAGGGTTAACACTGACAGAAGCAGAAGCTAGGGGAGGACCAGAAGGGCAGGGCGAGGGGGAACTTGGGTTCCCTGGTGACCAGTGAGCAGTGGGGGTTGTGCAGGGGCCTTGGAGTGACGGAGGACCCACTGGTCAACCCAGCATGGCCCTGGGGGCCTGGCTTGGTCATGGCCCTGTGGCATTGCAGCCTGACACATGGCTCCAGAAATACTCCCAGGTTATCGTCAGGCCATCTGAGCTTATTTATAAATAAATCAAGGACTGGAAGATGGATGCTCTTCTCTGGGTGGATGCAGAGCAGACATGCAATTAGCAGAGGGCTGGCTGTATGCCAGGCACCGGGCTGGGTGGGGATGGAGAGATGCCCCAGGCCCGGTCCTGCCCTCTCAGATCACCTCTACCTGTATACCAACCCCGTCCCCATCAGCAGACCTGCCTCTGGAGCCACCTCTCTATGGGGACAAGGGGTGGGGCAGGACAGCAGGACTATAGGACCGAAGGAGCAGATGTCATTGAGCCTGGCTCACTGCCGGGGGTTTCACAAGTGTAAAGGAGACCAATCTTTGTCCATCAACTCCAGTGGGCAAAAATAGAACTTTCTCAGTTTTCTGTACCTTTAATTCTGACTCCGCTCTCTTGGGATGGAGAAACCTAAGCCTTGTTTTCTTCTGGATCTTCCCCACAACTTGCCCGGGCTATTAGAGATTCACATGGCACTGTGATATCTGGGGGAGCCCATGTGGTCTTCAGCTTTGCTCCACAGAGTGGTGGCCAACGGACTTCTGTGCTTCGCTGGAGGTGTGAGCTCTGCAAGGCTGTCTGTGGTCCTGCTCGTCTAGAAAGATCCCTATAGCCATTTCTCCTCTGGGCTACCCCACCATCCAGGACTGGATGGGCAGCAGGGCACTCATGCCTCTCGCTGGAACCTTGTATATCCTGCTCATCGCTTGCCCTCCTTGTCTCCCCAGACTGAGGGAAGTCTTACTTCCTTTTCTGTTTTCTCCCAAGCATTTTGTTTACACTGGAATTCTTGTCCCCATCCCTCCCCCCCCCCCCCCCCGCACAGCCTTTGGAAACCCAAGCCAGGAAGATTCTAAAATTTTTCTGCCCACCTCTGAGAATGTGAACCAGTAGGCTGAGGAGCAAGGACAAAAGAAGTGGGGGGCAGATTAATAGATCAGAAAATATTCTCCTGAACACACAAATCATTTAATCCTCACCCAAATCCTGGGGGATGTTACTATGCCCATTTTATAGATGAGAACACTGAGGCCCATAGAGGTAAGGGGCACGCCCAAGCTAGATTTGGGTCCAAAGTTCGCTCTATTTCCCCCACAATCCTGCTTCAACTCAGGATCCCGTGCTGTCCTCTGTGGCCACGGTCACTCGGCAGGCACCCCCTGCTCCCCAGATGGCATTTGTGGGCAACGCTGTCTTCTCCTGTCTCCCCACTTAATCATCCCCAGCTTTCCAGCCCCACCCTCCAGCTAGGCAGTCAGTGGTGACAGTGCCCATCAGGGCTGGTGGAGAGCTGCCCCTCACGCTGCCCTGGGCCCTGCTTGTCCACGAAGCAGCTAATCTGTATGCATTTCAGCCCTGACTTTCCAGAGGCAGGGAGCCCTCCCTACCGGCTCAGTGAACAGGAGCCCCATTTACAAAGCTCCCCCATCGCTTATTTCACTGGACACCTCCTCACCCCCAGCTGAGGCAGTGAGCTCTGGGGTCAAGATCTAAACCTACCAGGAACGCACAGTGACCTGAGTTCTGAGCTTTGTCCCTTTCCCACCAGAGCCCCAGAAGGAGTCTGGTGCCAGGACGCCCTCCCTTCTTCCCATCCCTGCCTTACCTGTGCAGGCCTTCCCCCTACTCAGAGCAGGAGCCTGGAGGGAAGTGGGGTCTGAGGCCCTCCACTCACACCCTGGACGGTGCAAAGGGGGTCCCTGGAAGCAGCCAGGAGCCGCACAGAACCACCTGGCTGCCCTGGCCCTGCAGCCCAGCGCACACCTGTGCTGATTGCCTGAATGTTTTCTCTTTCAATCAATTGACTTTTTTTTTCCCATCATGCTGTACATTAGATCTTAGACTCATTCACCCTTCAGAACTGCAACTCAGTGCCCTTTGGCCAACCTCTCCCCACTTCCCCCCGACCCCAGCCCCCAGTGACCATTCTACTTTCTGCTTTGGTAAGTTTGAATCTTTCACATTCCACATGGGAGTGAGATCACACGGCATTTAGCTTTCTGTGTCTGGCTTAGCTCATTTAGCATACTGTCCTCCGGGTTTATCCATGTTGTCCCAAGAGGCAGGATTTCTTTCTTCGTTAAGGCTGAGTAATACTGCATTGTAATCCTCCTCGTCCATTCATTGTTCGATGGACACGTAGGCTGTTTCCACACCTTGGCTATTGCGAACCATGCTGCAGTGGACATGGGAGTGCAGAGATCTCCCTCTCTGAGGTCCTGATTTCATTTCCTTTGGGTATAGACCCAGAAGTGGGATTGCTGGATCATATCGTAGTTCTATTTTTATTTATTGAGGAGCCTCCGTACTGTTTTCTATGATGGCCAGTTTGCATTCCCCCGATAGTGTATGAGGGTTCTCCCGCCACTTTTTTAAATTTATTTTTTTCGGAGAGAGAGAGAGAGAATATGAGCAGGGGGAGGGGCAGAGGGAGAGGGAGAATCTCAAGTAGACTCCGCGCTGAGCGCAGAGCCCAACACGGAGCTAGATCTCTGGGCCTTGAGATCAGGACCTGAGCCGGAAACCAGAGTCAGATGCTCCACCGATTGAGCCACCCAGGGTTCCCTTTTCTTCAACTGACTTTTAATTTTTAACTTAGCTTCCTTCTAAACAATAATAGCTATAAAATCACCGATGTGATATGCTCGTCCTATAATTGCTTAATATATATTAAATTATCTTTTTTTAAAAACGTGTAACTATTAAACTTGAAAGCAGTCAACCAGTAGGGCTAGAAGAACATGCCACTGGGGATGGGAGCACTAGGTCTGTTCCCAGTGCTGAGGCTGGAAGAGATTGTGGCCCTGTCACAGCATGATACCGTGCTCAAGACACGAGCAATGCCACGTGGAGGCAGAAGCATCAGGTCGGCTGCTACCAAGGGTCAGCCTGGAGGGTGGGATACCAGCTCCACCAGTATCAGCTCTGTCCCCCTGCACGTGTCACTTTGCCTCTCGGAGCTTGGGTTCCGCATCTCCATCACCTCTGCTGTGGGGCAGTGACCTTACCCAACCCTTGCAAGCTCCACGGTGTCTGATGCGTGTCCAGGCTTTTCTCTCTGCAGGGCTGATATGAAGGGCGTGTCAGTGAACCGGCCGCTAGGGGACCCCACTCACCTTGAGGGGAGCCTGCTCCCCCCTTACCACCAGCCCCCTCCTCCACCGCCTTCTGACAGCACCGGGGCAGTGTCCCCGTGGGTCCAGCCTGACATGACCCAGGTCAGGAAGCCTGCCAGATGCCCTGGTACCTTCCCCATCTGTCTGACCACTGGACAGGGCTTGTCTGGCCTCATGGGCGGGAGCCCTGGGCCCAGGCCCTGGCTGACCTGGCTGGGCCCAGCCCTGAATTCATTTCTCCCAAAGGGAGGAAAGAGGCCCCTGAATTCTTACACAGCTGGGAAGTGCCCCAACCGCTTCTAATACAAGACATGCGGCTCCTTGTAAATGAGGCACCCTGCTGTCATACGGAGACTTCTGCAGAAGGAGAAAGGACCTGGGTCAGCGTCATCCTCCAGGCTCCAGATGCTGGAATAACTCAAGTAGACAGACACAGTGCGTCATCTGTTACAGGTCTTCCCAGACTGGTGTCGCCATCCCAGGGCCATCTGGGGAGGCCAGAGTCACTGGGAGCCTGCAAGCTCTGAGAGACCCTGCTCAGGCCTGGCAGGCAGCATCCACGGCTGGAATGTGGACGACCAGTTGCCTGGACGGTGGTAAACCCTGCCTGGGTGCTCTGGGAGGAGCTCAGATGGACAGCTCCAGCCCCTCCTCTTTCAGGCCTCACTGTGAGAGTTGGGGTGAAGGTTCAGGGACATCCAAGGGGTTGCTCATCTCCCACATTCCTCGAGTGACACAGACCCTGGTCCTCAGTCCCAAGATGCTTCCACCGTCCTGGGCAAGCCCCGTCCAAGCCCTGCCTCTGTGTCCAAGCTCTCTCTCATTCTGTACCAGCGACCTTGCCCTGGGCCCACGGTCTGTCTGTCACTCAGGGGTGGCTCTACCTCCAGAGCCCCCAGCCGGGCATCCTGACTTCCCACTTCCGCTCTCCCCCCATCCCTCTGGGGGCCGACCCCCCTGCAAGAGGAGAGCCCCAACTGCCTTCAGCCCAGCTCTCTGCATCCTCCCTCTTTCCTTCCTGGCCCAGCTTCACACCCTGCCTCCCCGCCACCTCCTGGCCCCTCTCCAGCTCCCCTAGCCTGGCTCCATGAGGAAGGCTCTTGGAAGCTGGGATTGGTGCCCCTGAGGAGACAGGGCAGGTGGGTGAAGCCTGGGAGGTGGCATGGAGCAGTGTAGTTGGACAAACCCTTTCCAGCCCCTGCATTTCCTGGGCTGTGGGACTACAGGAACCTGCTTCTCTTCTCTGCTTCATCACTTCATTTATAAAACAAGGACAGGGCCAGTTGCCTTGGAGCACTGCTGTGGGTTAGATGAGCTCATGTGTGTGAAAAGCACAGGGTGATGGACTCTCACTAGCACAAACCAGAGCTGACAGGCCGAGGACTGGAAGGCCGGCACCTTAACGTGGAATCCAGAAGTCAGTGCTCAGACCAAAGCCTGTTTCCGAGGAATGCATGTGGGGAAACAGGCTCCTGTTTTAACACAGTATCACTCCTGGGCCCCTCCCAACACCAATTAAATCAGGATCCCTGGGTGGAGGGCCCAGTTCTGTATGTTCTGCTGATGCCTGGGTGGCTCAGTCCATTGAGTGTCTGCCTTTGGCTCAGGTCAGGATCCCAGGGTCCTGGGATCGAGCCCCGCATCGGGCTCCCTGCTCCGCGGGGAGCCTGCTTCTCCCTCTCCCTCTGCCGCTCCCCCTGCTTGTGCTCTCTCTCTCTGACAAATAAATAAAGAAATAAATAAATAAATAAATAAAATCTTTTTAAAAATTTAAAAAAATAATAAAGCTCCCTAGATGGTTACACTGTGCAGCCAGGCTGGAGGCCCCCTGCTGTCGAGTCTAATGCAAGCTGAGGCCAAGAGGTGTTCTGTCTTCTGCTCTAGAGAAATCCAGACTTGCCCTGGTGACACTTACATGAGATAATGTGTGTTCCCTCCTTCCTTCACACCTTCAACGTGAGCGCTTACTGTGTAGATGGCAGAGTCGAAGGCCCCAAAGATAAAAAGCCACATCAGACCCCACTGGTTCCTGATCTCGAAGAGTCAATACCGCACGGGAACTCCTAGCAGGCCGAGTGTTGGGGATGGTGACAGGCTGTATGGGGGGAGGCCCTTGGCCCACGCTCTCTCCCTGTCTAATGTTGTGTTCGTCTTGGCAGGTTGCGAGGGGCTGTGGGACAACATGAGCTGCTGGCCCTCCTCCGCGCTGGGACGGACTGTGGAAGTGGGGTGCCCCCCATTCCTCCGAATGCTCACTGGCAGAAATGGTAACCACTCAGCCCACGGGTCCCGGCTGTGAGGCAGTGGGTGGCCCTCTGGGTGGGGCCCTGGCCTGGAGACCAAAGAACCTCTGGGGACAAGTGGTGAACGGACTAGTGGGAGGTGGTCCTTGTTGGGGCCTGGAAGCCTTGCTTGGGGGCGTGAGGTGGGCTCGATTCGCAGGGTCCCAAGGAAGGGGGCCAGGAGGCAGTGTACTAGGAAGTGATAAAGGAGACTGGGCTTGCTTCTCTCTGTCCCACATCCCCAGCTGGGCTCCCCTACTTCCTTCCATGTTTCTGCCCCCTTAGCAACCAGACCCCTTGTTCCAGCCGCCGGGTCTGGGTCCCACGTGGCACAACCTAGCTTTCCAGAACACTTACTTTCTATGTGTCCATTCTGCCAGGCCCTGCTGATAAACTGTGCCCTCCCCGAAAGCCCCTCGCCTCCTGGGTGATCTCTTGCCTAAGGAAAACTGCAGTTTACAAGGATTTTCTTAATTTGAGGCAGGGAGGGAGGGAGACTGTGTCAGACAGGGGATATTCAGGGACTAACATTGGCTAAAGCCCCACCTGCCAGGCATTTTTATATACACAGGCTCATTGAACCATCACAACTCCCCTGCCAATCACAGAACTTGTCTCCTCCACTTGACCCAGGAAAAAGCAAAAATAACAGGGAGTTAAGAGGGGTTTAGCACTTTGCCTAAGGTTCACGGCTAGAAGATGGAGAATCTAAGATTCAAACTCACATTTCTCCGACTTCAAAACCAGTGCCCTGTCCTTCGATGCCATGGTCAAGGTGGGACTACAGCCTTGTGGTGGGGGGGGGTGATGCTGGGTGGAGGCAAGGTGGTTTCATGGCTTTTGGCCCCTGTCCTCCGTGAGGTCATTTAAAGTCGAAAGCCTCACCTGGCCCTGCTAACCCCTCCCCTCATCTATGCGGGGCAGGAAACACTGGCCAATGAGGCCCTTCACAAGAACAAACCAGAAAAGATGACTTTACACTAAAACCCACCAGCATCCCAAAGCCAGGTAAGGAAAGGTTGACCAGCGAGGAACACAAGACCATGCAGGGTGGGAGAGGAGTGTAAATTCCTAGTACACATGCGCGCACGCACGCACACACACACACACAAACACACACAGATCTGGGGAGCACATTGTGGTAGCTCACAGTCCCGCTCAGCCTCCTGGATGCCCTGCAGACAGGAACTGCAGGGGGCCGGGGAGATAGGTCTGAGTCCCCCTTCTCCACTTACTGCTTGGATAACGTCCGCTGCCGAAACAGACAGATGTCCCAAATCTCAAAGCCTTCGTACATGTGTATAATGCCTGCCCGCCTAACGTGCAAACAGGGCGCTCCTGATGAGCACCAGGCCTGAATATGATCCCACTTCTGTCCACATTGCCTCTGCCAGAATTCAGTCATGTGGCGACACTGACCTGCAAGGGACGAGGGAACGTGTGGTCCAGCCAGGGGTCAGTCTCCCAGGCCTGAGAGCCCAAGTTACTCATTCTCAGCCTTGATTTTCTTATCTGGAAAATGGGGAGAATAAACAGGACCAGTCTTTAAGGTTGTGCTTGGAAATGAATTTCAAATATCTTCCTTTGTCCTTTCTCCTCCTCTCTTCTCCCTTCTTGCCTCCCCTCCTCCACACCTGCAAACACATGCCAGCAAACTTACCAACAGTCTTTTTCTCCCAGCGTGACCCTTCCACGTCTATGTCTGGGGTCCATGGAGCTCCCGACACATGAGATTAATCCACACATGGTTGACCTACGACAACATGCTGGTCAGGTGCAAGGCCAGGACAGATCCTGGACTCCCCATCCAGTGCTCCTCCCTCGCTGACCAAGCTCTCCAGTTGGAGGGACTTGAAGCTCTCCTCCTTTCCCAGCCTTCCCTTCACAACCCTCCCAGAGCCGCAGTGCCTCTGCCTCTCCTATCAACGTCCCTCCTACCTGTCTGCAGAGGGGCCAGGCAGGGCCGTGTTCCTGGCCAAATCCTTCCCAATCAATTGCTAGAACGCCTGCCTGCCTCATTAACTAGTAGCCCACTGACTCCTTTTTGAGGATCCCCAACCCTTTAATTGCTCAAGACCCCCGGAGTTCACCCAGGAGCTCATTTCTAGGTCTGCCGTTGTGGGGGAGGAAGTTGGGGTGAAAGGCATACCTCTGCTGCAGTTTCTTCTTGATGCCACATGGTGTCGCTGTGGGGCTGCAGGAGCCACCCCTCTACCAGTCCACAGGGAGACCCTGCCCACCCCCCCACCCCAGTGCTCTGCCCTTGCTGGGGGGCAGTGTCACTAACCCCCCCACCCAGGGACCCCAGGGCCACTCTGTTCATACCCATCCCCAAGCCCAGGGCACCAGCCAGTCCAGGAGCACGGGTCAGGACCAGTCCGCCTCAGTTAGCCACCAAGAACCATCTTCCTACCACCATCTTCCCTCCCCATAGATCCCAGCCCCCTGGACTCCTCTCAGGAAGGAAGGCTCCCCTCAGTGGTTTCCCACAGGATTCCAAGGCTCCCCAACCCAACCCAGGGAGGAGCGCCCGGTGAGGACAGTCTGGTGTTTTGGACCGACCCTTCCTTTTGAGAGAAGAAAATAATAATAATAAATTATTTCCCAGGGCCCCCACTACAGGAGCCCAGACAGGATGGTTGTCCATGTGACTAGAGAAACTGCAGGTCAGAATCTGTCCCCAGATATTTTTCTGTGTGTGCCAAGGTCTAGAATGTTCCCTCCAGGATGCATTCCTTTGATTCTTAATGGGGCACTGGTCTTCCAGAGTTCCTTGTTAGAAAACACACTTCTGCGGCAGGGTCAGACTTTGGCCTTTCCCTGAGCCTTAACTCAGTAGAGAGGTTCCTTATAACCTGGTAAGTTCCCGGAGCCTTTTGAGAATTGGATAAAAGCTTTGGACTGGCTCTTCCCCAAACTGCACATATGTATATGCTCAAAATTACTGTCTGTACCTTCAGGGGCCCTTGAGGTATACATTGACCTGAACCTGGGTAAGGACGGGGCCCCGTCCTATTAGGGATTAACCCCAGGGGAAGTGGGTGGGGTTGAAGGGACTCCAGAGAGAGCCCAACCCTTGTCTTCTCAGCAGTTCTGCCAAAAGCCCGGGCAGCAAAGGGCACCGTCTTTTTAGTCACACCGGGCGCCTGTCCTGGATCACATGCAGCATCTGTCTGGAGAATCCCACTGGGTCAGTGAGGAGAAGGCCCCAAAACAGGCAGCCCAGCCCAGCCTCTAGGGACACACTGGCTGATAACCGGTTCTGGGCTCCAGGGAGTTTGTGTTCTCTTAATCCAACTTCCCATCCAACCAAGCCGAAATTGGACCACCATGTTTTCCCGTCTGACAACCTAGCTCCCTTGATTTAACTATAGAAATCTTGCACCCCCTCCTAAATTCCATGCTTCCAAGCCCCACCACCGCTGCTCCATTTTGGAAAGGCTGAAAGGAGGAGCGAGTCACACTCCCGGCCCGGCAAGCACCAGTCTGGGCCCTTCCTGGTGCTATCATGTTCCCTGCTCGGTCCTGCAAGTGGGTGGTTATTGTCACTGGGCACAGAAAAGTGAGGTACCTAAGCTCACACCCAGACGACCAAGAGGCAGGGCTGGGGTTCACACTCAGATCTGGCTAGCTGGAAACCTGTGCTCCTGGTCTCAGAAGCCTTCAGGGGCCGGGCATTCCTGGATGTGGAAGGCCGAGGTCTCCTGATGGTAGAAGCTGCCCCGGGACTGCAGGGAGGGAGGCACAGTGAAGAGTCACATCCTGGCTGCGCCCTGTTACCCAATCCTGGGCCTTGGTTTTCTTGTCTGGAAAATAAGCCAGTCACTGAGAGCTGGGAGGATTAGATCAAAATCTGGAAATGAGCATAGTGGCTGGTTCCAGAAATGCCAGCCACAGTTCTCGAGTTCAGCGGAACCCATCTGACCCTGAACCCTGTGAACCAGTGGTCCAGACCCGAGGCCTGTCAGAGAGGAGCATGTAAGGCAACCGGGGTGGCTAAGGTCCCTGGGGAAGGTACAAATTAGAGCAGAGTGGGTGTCAGAGCTTCTATCTCCAGGGCTGCGACCAGTCCCCCGGCACCTCTGCCACACGGGCAGCAGCCAGATCCTGGGACAAGCGCTTGGCCCTCCTCTGGAGTAGAGGATGCAGCTGGGCCGTCAGTCCATGGAGGGCGACTCCTCCTGGTCGCTTCCCAAGACTTCCTTCACAGCTGGCAGCTCCCCTTCCCCAGTCTTCGGATTTCTGCTCCAAAAGCTCTGTGTGGGCAAACTTCCCTGTTCTCTTATAGAAGAATTTAGAGCAGGCTCTTCTCCACTCAGTTGCTGTTCTGGCCCACCAGCCAGCAAATGGATGAGCAAGGGCTCTGGGTTGGGCCCCGGAGCCCTCGGGAGCTCATCAGCTGCTAGGGGAGGCAGGGAAGCCAGCCACCACTGTGTGAAGGGCACGGGACTTGGCCTTGGCCTTGTGCGGGGAGGAGAACGGGCCGGTGGTGAGCTCTGCGGGAGGATCGCAGCTCTCCTGTGATTTACAATGCAGAGAAATGCGGAGGTGTTGCTGGGAAGACTGAAAACTCCTTCCTTTCTGGGAGGGGCGGCCCCCTGGACGGTCTACCTCAGTGCCCCTGCTCTGCTGGGGGTTTTCAGGTGCTGGGGAGCAGGGCGGGAAGTGAGATTTGAAATAGAACTTCCTCGGTATGGGACATTTCACTATGGGAATGGCTGGGTCCTTGCCAACCATGCCAGGTTCTCGGGGAACCCACCCATTAAATGGCAGTGGGTCCTGGGATCAGTACATAGTAGGAGAAAGCAGGAGAAAGAAAGGGGATTGGTACATAGTGTGTGGCTGAGAGTGAGGGTCTGAGACCCCGGGGTTCAACTCCCATTTCCTGTGCTGTGATCTTATGCAGATTATTTAACCATGGTGTGCCTCAGTTTCCCCAACTGTAAAATGGATGCAGTATTTACATGTTATAATATGTTTTACTATAAAGGTAACTGCTTAGTTCATAGTCTTGTTAGGGTTAAAGGAGTCGCTACCTGTCACAGGCTGAGGACAGTGTCTGGCACATAGTAATCACCAGGTATTATTATAGTAGAGCACGGGATTTTATAATTGAGCAAATACACAACCCTTAAAGAGTGAGATCAATGGGGTTTTTTTGGTTGGGGGTATATAATCAGAATCGCTTGGGACCACTGTCCTTGAGCACGACACTTGGCCCCTTGTATCATATGGGACACTGTAATCCCTTGCAAGAGCACTGGGGTGCTGCCATTGCGAAGGTTTATATTTATCTCCTGCGAACACCCAAGGGGTCAAGGAGCACCCCCTGTTTTGGGAAAACCCACAAAAAACCAGAAGTGGCACCTCAGCCAGTGGGTGTGGAGGATGGGCAGGGGGGTCCCCCCTGGAGCACTGAGGGAGCTTGATGCTGAGATTGGAGCCCCGGAAGGGAAGGTGAGGGGTAGGGTGGGAGTGGACAGGCCTGGGGTGAAGCCCTGGTGCCCTGGGGCCTGAGAGACCCCTGGAGTGGGGCTGGGCCTGGGGGCAGCCAGCCGGGCTGGGGAGCGGTGACCGGAAGCTCTGCCGGGTTGGGAGTGCAGTGGGGGAGAGCTGCTGTGACCATAGGGGACTGCGGTGTGTGTCAACCCTGTCTGTGGAGCCCTGTGCCTGGCACAGAGGGATATGGGGGTGGGCGAGGCCGTGGGACCCCGGGGAGAGGACAAGTAGTGCTTGGAGGCTGAACAGGGCATTTGTTCAGAGCTGGCCTGTTTGTAGATCGAGGCCTCGGGGGTCCACAGGTCTCTCTCTCACCTGTGCACACACATCTGCATCTTTGCCCTTTTTTTTTTTTTTTAAGATTTTTATTTATTTGAGAGAGAGCGAAAGTGAGAGAGATCACAGAGGGAGAGGGAGAAGCCCACTCCCCGATGAGCAGGGAGCACTATGTGGGACTCGTTCCCACGACCTGAGCCAAAGGCAGATGCTTAACCGACTGAGCCACTCAGGCGCCCCTTTCCCGCTCCTTCTCACTGACCCTTACATATTCTTCAAGGATCGGCTGGGCCAATTGGGAGCTGACCTTGTGGTTCAAAGAAAGGCAGCTGGGGCCCAGCGATGGGGAAGCGCCACGCCGCCCCTAAGGTGTGGCTGAGGGTACCCGGGACCCCAGGCCATCTGTCCCCAGTCCCCACTGCTCACCTGCAAGATGCTTGGCCCCCACAGGTTCCATGTTTCGAAACTGCACACAGGACGGCTGGTCGGAAACCTTCCCCAGGCCTGACCTGGCCTGCGGGCTTAACGTGAACGACTCGTCCAATGAGAAGCGGGTAAGCCTGTCTGCCCTTCTTTCCCTGGCTGGGGGCCTACAGGGTGAGAAGACAGAGTGGAGCCAGCCCCGGGGCAAGATCAGGGGACCAGGAGCTGCTCCTGTCACCCACCCCACCCTGCTCATCATCCGGGGTTCGCTGGGCCTGCCTCACTGCCCTGGTCTGTCAGCCTGGAGATGGTGTTCACGAAGATCCGGGCACAGTGAGAACCTCCCTGGGCCGCCACGACACTGGGGGTGATTTAGTCATGAGAGCAAAGGAGAAGCAACGTGCTGGCTAAATGCCCGGAGCCAGGCTGGTGAGTCTGAACCCTGACTGTGACCTTGGCGGGGGTTGGGAGGACTTAACTTCTCTGTGCCTCGGTTTCTCCATCAAGGAAATGGGGCTGATCATGGTTCTGACCTCACAGACTTGCCAAGAGAACCAAACGAGGTAATCCAGGGAAGTGCTGAGAAGGGTGAGCGGCCATAGGAAGTGCTCAATAAATGTTTGCTCTCAGGGCATCTCGGACTCTGAGGGGAAGGAGAGGGCTGGTGGCTGCAGGGCAGGCCTGATTTGAGAGAGGACGCTGAGCGGTGGGCTGAGCTTCTCCGGGTGCCTCCAGAGGCCTCCCCTGAGGGGCCATTAGTTTCAGAGAGCCCTTCCATCCTTACTCTTCCTGCCTGATTCAAACACATCCTTCAAGACTCCATTCCAGCCCAGCAACTCCAGAAAGCCCTTTCTACCCGCCTCCCCGCTCCCAGGAAGGACTCCCTTAATATGCTGTGTTGGCCTCCAAAATATTACCCACTACGTTAAACAAAATCATCATCATGTGCCATGGGCATCCATCTCTCTCACTAAAATGCAAGCTCTTCAAAGGCATGAATTCACTTAACAAACATTTATCAAGCACCTACTGTGAGCCAGGCATGGGTCGAGGTGTAGGGATATTGCAGGGACAAATCAGAATCGTATTCATTTTCAGGCCCCCAGGCCCCAGCACAATGCCTGGCACTTACCAGGTGCCCAGTGAATGTTTGTTGTTGTACTGAACACCTACCATGTGCCGGTTGCGGGATACATAATGACGCTAAACCCTCAGAAGGATCCGTTGTAAGGTCGTTATTTTCTTCATTGTGCAGATGAGGAAAGTGAGGCTCAGAGGGGTGAAGGGACACGCTCAGAAACTAGTGGAGGCAGGAGTCAAACCAAGTTAGTTCCAAAAAGAGCCTGAGTCCTTCCTCTAGCTTTTGCTGCCTCCCTGGTTATGGTGTGCGTCCCCCTGGGAGATGCTCTTTTGCAGCCCCATGGGCTAAACTCCCCAGTGGGAATCTGGATGGACAGGCTTGCTGGTCCCTTGGAGGATGGGGTGGGGGCATGTGAGAGTAGCATGGGGGGGAAGCAGCAGAGTGAAGGGAGAAGATGAGGTTGGGAGACAGACCATACCCACTTCTGAATTTTTTCTAGGACTCCTCTCTCTAGCCAGTCAGTCCTGCTCTGTATGAGGGAGACTGATCCGGGGACCAAGCTGGAGACTCGGGTTTCTTCCCTCCCGGGGCTTGTCATCCAGTTGGAGGACACACAGGGGGTCTTCGGGTCTGGCCAGAGCAGGGTACCTTAATAACGAGACCCGGCAAGCATTGATCAGTGTGTACAGATGGTTTTGGAAGAGTGGATGGGCTCTGACCCCCGCAGGTGACCATTTCTCTCATTGACTTCTATGAGGACAGGAAGTTTATGTGATGACATTGGCAAAATCCATAAAATTAAGAGAGAACATTCTTATGATGGATGGCAGGCAGCACAGAGGTTCGAAAGGATGCTCTGGGCTGCAAGAAACAGAAATTTCCAACTTGCCTAATAAACAGATGTGGCTCATGTAACTGGGGATGCAGAGAACAGGTTTCAGAACTCTTTGATAAAGCAGCACTGAGAAGCTGCCAAAGGACCAGGTTCTTTCCATTTCTCCTCCTGCTATCCTGGTGGCTTCTTCTCGAGGCTGCCACTTCTCGATTTGGATGACGGCCTTGGTGATGACAGCTACATGCTTCCCCATGCCTGCTTGTCCAGGAGGAGGGACAGCCAGACTTCCTATGGCTCCTTCCCAAGAGCGAGAAAGCTTCTTCACCCAAACCCCAGCAAGCTTTTCCTCACATCTCACTGGCCCAAAGTGACTGGAGCCTGCCCACCCCTGGACCATCCCTGGCAGAGGGCTGGGATACAGGATTGTCCTAGGCCAGTGGTTCTCAAACCTTTTGGCCTTGGGACCCTTTGACACCCTTAAGAATTATTGAGGACCCCACGGAGCTTTTGGTTTTGTGAGTTATGTCTACTGAAACCACATCGGAGACACTGTTGGCTTAGACTCATCAGCTGGGGAAGAACAGAGCCCAGGGCCTTAACCATGATATTCATCCAGGGTTGAAACTTAAAATCCCAAAACAAGGAGATGAAGTTTGACAAAGGTAAATGCAAAGTTTGGACTTAACTCAGAATATTAATTGGCCAAAAGTAGTGGAAAGGAGACCTACCTTGGCTTCAACTCACATTAAAAAAAAAAAAATTAAAATCCCTAAGATCAGAAAGGTTTTCAGGCCATGTGATTTACTGGTGCCTAGATGCTGGTCCACAAGCTTTGTCTTGTACTCAGAGATTTGAATCATCCTGTCTCTTATTGTTGAAATGTCTTTTTTCTTCTAATCAAATGATGATGGAAATCAGCATTTGTTGGCTGTCTTTTTTTTCAATTTCCTTCCTTGGCACGTGCCATTGTAGTCACTGACAAAAGCCCACAGTGGACTCAGATTAGCAGAAAGGACCAGGCTGATGCTTGGGTAAATAAAATGGGGTTTGCTGGGGCGCCTGGGTGGCTCAGATGGTTAAGCGTCTGCCTTCAGCTCGGGTCATGATCCTAGGGTCCTGGGATCGAGCCCCACATCGGGCTCCTGGCTCAGTGGGAAGCCTGCTTCTCTTTCTCCCTCTGCCTCTCTCCCTGCTCATGCTCTCTCTCTCTCTGTGTCTCAAATGAATAAATAAAATCTTTAAAAAAAAAAAAATGGGGTTTGCTTACCTAGAGCTGAGGTTGGCACACTATGGCCCTTGAGCCAAACCCAGCCCACCACCTGCTTTTGCAAATAAAGTTTTATTGAGACATAGCTATGGCAATGTGCACTATGAGCAGAGCTGAGTGATTACAAGAGCCCCAATGGGCACCCAAAGTCTAAAACACTTATTATCTGTCCCTTTACAGAAAAAGTCCTGCTGACCCCTGATCTAGAGGATGCAGAAGGAAGGTGGCCCAGTCAGGAAACATGGCAGAGAGACAGGCAACTTGATCCAGGACAGACAGCAGTGAGGCTTCTGGACCGCAAGCCCCCTGGGAGGTGGTGCCCGTTGCAGATGTGGAGGGCGGGTGCACTGAGGTCACATCAGGCCTCCTGGGAGCAGGGCTCTTTCTGGATCAGAACTTACACACATAACGCAGGGACAAGTGGAGTTAGCTGGTGTCCTGAGGGTTCCCTGGCAGACAATCCGCCCAGCCTCAGGACAATGCAGAACATTCAGCCTGAACGCCCCCTACTGTCACCCCGTGCCTCCTCATGCTGTCAACAGACTGGCCCAAATCTGCTTCTGAACTGAGGGCTGCTAGCCAGGTGGTCCTAGGAGTGAGGCTCCTAGGCTCTCATCTACGTTCCTGAGAGGTGGCTCCTGGCTTCTGGGATCACAGTCACACCAGTGGTGACGCTCAATGTCACATGGCAGCCATCCCATCAAATGTTGCCTCTTGCTCTCAGAAAAGTTTTGGTCACTCTGAGTCAGATATCTTTTTGGTAGCTTCCTCCCCCTGGAGCTAATGCTTCTACCTGTCAATCGTTCTAATACTGTTCTTTCCTAAGTTTATTTGTTTCCTCGGGGTGCAATGTACCCAGTTTTTTCATGCACTCTTCCCTTCTCTGGAAATGTTCCAGTTTATTAATGTGTCTCTTAAAATAGCATGCCCAGAACTGGACGAAACACTTCAAACGTTCCAGTGTTGCCTGGTGTCCCACAGCACTCCGTTACTGTAACTGAGAATGCAATATAGCTTCTTTATAACTCATACTTCCTACCGTGATCTTGGACCCATGACTCCTGTTGAAGGGTGGATGCTGGGGGTGAGGGGTAGAAGTGGGGAAAAATTAACATGCTCTGAGTGTCTTGTGAGTGTCAGGCACTGTCTAGATACTCTAACTGATACTTCATTTGTTCTTCTGACAAGCCTGCAAGTTAGATATTATCCCCCATTTTGCAGATGAGGAATCTGAGGCTCAGAGAAGTTAAGTAATTTGCCCAAGGTCACATAGCTGGTGAGTAACAGTCCTGGGTTTGGAAACCTCGTCTCTCGGCTCTGAAGCCTGCATTCTTTCCCTGCAGTACAATTCTTAACGCCATGGAGCTTGGGACATTTGAACCTCAAGGTCATTTTCATACGAAGAGCTGTCAGCAAGGTTTCCCCAATACTATTCTTGTGCCTGTTTTTTTTTTTTAATTAATTACCTTTTTCTTCTGGTTATAAAATAGTACTCACCCCCTGGAGAGAAATGAGAAGTGTAGAAAAAAATAAAATAAAAATAACAACTCTGTCCACAAACTTATCATCCAAAGTTAACCATTATTAACCTCTAACACATCTTTTTACAGTCTTATGGTCTATGCATGTATGAGATTGAACCACATGAAATGGCCGGTACTCAATCATTTGACCTACCAAAGAGGGCAATTTCATGTAATTCAACTTAAAACTTTTTTCCAACAGATAGCAGGAATCACACTGGACATATAAAATTTGTATTCTGGGGGTGCCTGGGTGGCTCAGTCGGTTAAGTGTCTGCCTTCCACTTGGGTCATGATCCCAGGGTCCTGGGATCGAGCCCCGCATCGGGCTCCCTGCTCGGCGGGAAGCCTGCTTCTCCCTCTCCCACTCCCCCTGCTTGTGTTCCCTCTGTCGCTGTGTCTCTCTCTTTCAAATATGAATAAAATCTTTAAAAAAATTGTATTCTGCTTTTTCACTTAATGTTACATTCTTAGCACGTGCTGACATCTTTTAAAACTCTTGGGAAGCAGCATTTTAATGGCGGCATACATTAAAACAATGATTTAAAATAATTTAGTTAATTGTTCTATTGTTGGACATTTGAGTGTTTTTCACCACTAATCGTTCTGTGAGGAACATCTTGATGTATAAATATGCTTTTCCTTTTGTGCTTATTTCTTTGTGCGTGTGTGTGTGTGTGCGCGCGCGTGCTAATTTCTTAGAATTAATTCCTAGAGGGGCGCCTGGGTGGCTCAGTCGTTAAGCCTTTGCCTTCGGCTCAGATCATGATCCCAGGGTCTTGAGATCGAGCCCCACATCGGGCTCCCTGCTCCGTGGGAAGCCTGCTTCTCCCTCTCCCACTCCCCCTGCTTGTGCTCCCTCTCTCGCTGTGTCTCTCTCTGTCAAATAAATAAATAAAATCTTAAAAAAAAAAAAGAATTAATTCCTAGAGGTAGAAGGGAGGTCAAAAGGAATGCATATTGCAAAGGTTCTTGATACATGCTACTTTCAGGAGAGATTGAAGCAATTTTTGGTCCCACTCTACCCTCAGCTGCATAGAATATTATTGCCTTTAAATATTAGTTCATTTGGTTGGTAACAGATGGTATAGCATTATTGGTTTAATTTTCATTTCTTTGGTTCTTTTTAAGGCTGTCGCACAATTTGGTTTTTTTGAACCTAAAAGATGCAGGTTTTACATTTACCTTTATATGTCACCTTCTCCCATCCCATTGAGAGTCTTTCTGAATCAAAGATGAGTCAGTAATGTGAAGTGGCTGTGGGCTCTGCATCCACATGAGTGCAGTGTAGAGATCAGGGGAGGTGATGGTCCCACTCTTCCCCTTCCTGCTCAGAGAATACATTGGAGCTTTCCAGCTCTCGGTTCTGGGTGTCTTATTTAGGAAGGACGTTGACTACAGAACGTATTAATTGAGCAGAAGGGTGAAGGATCATGAAAGAGATTGAAGACACAGGAAAAATGTAATATGTGAGAGATGAGCGGGTAGAAGAGCTGTATTAAGAAATGACAGATCTCTCTGTACAATATTTGCAACTCTTCTAGAAGTTTGAAACGATTCCAAAATGAAAAGTTTATTTAGAAAAAATAATGCTAGCCCCGCATCGCCCTGCTCAGCAGGAAGCCTGCTTCTCCCTCTCCCACTCCCCCTGCTGGTGTTCCCTCTCTCACTGTGTCTCTCTGTCAAATGAATAAATAAAATCTTTAAAAAATAATAATAATGCTAGGCCTTAGGTACAGACAAATTCAATTTATTTCAAGTGGCTCCAAAGTAGGTCCAGAAAAGACTAATAGGGGCAATTTAAAAGTAATAGATTTTAGCTTCACGTGAGAAAAAATTACCTAATATTTTGCACCCTTGTATACCAGATGACCTCCTCAAAAGGCAGGTGAGTCTATATCCCTGGAGGTATTCAAGCGAAGGCTTGAATTCAGGGTGATGGTAAGGGGCGCTACGCATGGGGTAGAAGTTTGAGTTCGCATCAGATGATCCCTGAGATCTTTTCCAAAGCCAAGGTGTTCCGAGTCTATGAACTGAGGTCCGCGGAATCTGATCAGCATAGCAGTCAGTATTGAAAGGTTCAAGCTGCCTAGGCAGGTACACTCTGAGGCAGAAAAAAGCCCAGCCACCGGGTGGATGGGACTGACACATGCCTCTCTCTGCAGCATGAGTACCTGATGAAGCTGAAGGTCATGTACACCGTGGGTTATAGCTCCTCCCTGGTGATGCTCCTGGTCGCCCTCAGCATCCTCTGTGCTTTCCGGTGAGAACACATTGCCAACTCTCTGTCTCCCCAGCCTTCCACAGGCGCAGAATTTGGGTCTCTTTAAATTACTCAGGCCAGAGAAAGGAAGGTCTGGGTGGGCCACTTAGGGACCTCTTGATCTAAACCTTACCTGTGGCCAAACACTGATGTTCCTGTGACCTTGTTCATATTTTTTATTCATTCCACAATTACTGCGCACAAGAAGGAACTTACTGCACATGTACTATCTGTAATTTTCACACAATGCTATAAGATGGGTATCATTACCCCGTTTTACAAGTGTGTTAGCCAGACTCTTGGTTGCAAGAAACAGAAATCCACCTTAAGACAGTTTAAGTAAACAAAGGTGACCTGACCCACATAATTGACAAGCTCAGGGCTGCTGGCTTTAGGAATGGCCGTATCTAGGTGCTCAAAGGTATCTGCAGAACTAGGTCTGTCTCCCTCCCTTTCTCAACTCTGCCTTGGCCTCATCCTCAGGTAGGCTTTCTGCAGGGGTGGCAGAGACAACCACCAACAGCCTCAGGGGTACATTCCACTGGCTCGGCCACACCAGGACAAGGAGAGCCTCTTCCCCATTAGTTGCAATCAAAGTCCTGGGGTAGGGATGGGGGTAGGATATCTCATAGGCTAGGCTTGGGTCACATGCCCAACCTGAGCCAGTCACAGCAACCAGGGGTGGAGTACTCTGATTGGTCAGGCCTATCAAGAGGGCAGGAGGATGGAGTCACCCCCACTCAGAGCTGGACTGGGTTCCCCATAAGAAAGCTTGCTTCTGGTACCAGAAGACGGGGAAAGAGTAACAGACCTCTGACCCCTCCGGCAGAGGAGGAGACTCAGGCTCTGGAAGGTGAAAAGGCTTGCCCGAGGTCAAGGTCGTCTAGCTAAGAAGTGGCCACGCGCCTGTGGCTCTGGCCCCCATGGCCCTGCATTCTCTCTCTCCAGGAGGCTTCACTGCACCCGCAACTACATCCACATGCACCTTTTTGTGTCCTTCATCCTGCGTGCCCTGTCCAACTTCATCAAGGACGCCGTGCTCTTCTCCTCGGACGATGTCGCTCACTGTGATGCCCACAGGGTAACATGCCTGCATGCCCCCGAGTGTGGCCAGGCTGCCCACCTTCCTCAGCCCAACTCGGGAGAGGGTGGTGGTCCCCTTGCCCTTCCCCCAAATCCCAGCTGAGGTTGCACTTAATGCCTAGAGTAGAGGGGCCAGTGCTGGGCCAGGGAGCCCGGGGAGAGTCCCATGTCTCCACGCGCACAGTCTGGGTCATGTATGAGAGCAGTTTGTCAGGAGGCCTCTGGGGGCTACCCTTCAACTCCCAGCATCCAGGAGTGGCTTAGCCACTCTGGCAATTAGATACATAGTGAGGCTCGTCTTTTCCCTCCACCTGCCAAGTCCCAGCTGTGGACAGATGGCCAGGTCTAAAGAGGGTTGAGGTTGGGTGTAGAAAGAAAAGTGGGAACATATGCCTAGGTTCTGCAAACACAGGTGTGTGGCAAAACAATTGTTTTGTTAAATCTAACCCCCTTCCTCCTTCTGAATGCTCAGATAACTCTTTATCCTTTGCAATATTGCTCTGTGTATCAGTTGGGAATCCCTTTTGCAGCATGTACCAGAAAACCATACATCAGTGGCTCAAACGGATGGGGGTTGTTTCCCACATAAGCCGTCCACAGATGGGCAATCCACAGGCCGTACAGTGGCTCCATGATGCCATGGTGGACACAGTCCCTTTCCCTCTTTAGGCTCCAGCGTGCTTGATGCCATGCTTTACACTGCTTGTTTACAATATGGCTGTTGCAGCCCCAGGCCTCACATGCATGTTCCAGTCAAAAAAGAGAGTCAGGGTTAAACCGTTTTTGTCTTTGGGCAGCTTTGCCTTTTTAGGGTGGGAAAGAATGCCTGCCCCAAGACCCCTATCTACATCTCATTGGCTAGAACCGTGTCATGGGACCACATCTAACTGCAAAGGAAGCTGAGAGATCGAATCTATTTACCATCATAGTCTCCATAGCAGAGGCAAACAAGGGAGAAGGGATTGGAGATTGAGATTGGTTCAGTCAACCTCCCTGTCACTTCCTCCCACTCAAATCTCTAATTCCTTACAGATCTGTTGAGTTTGTGTTGTTTATAGTTGTGTGTGTGTGTGTGTGTGTGTGTGTGTGTGTGTTTTCTGACTCCGACTGAATCTCCCTTCAGGATATTGTCAGGATGAAGTAAGAGTACCAGAGTGAGAGTCAGAAGACTTAAATTCAGGCCCCCCACCTCACTGACCAGTAGTGGAGAAGTCCAGCAGTGCCCCGCAGGGAACCTTCTTGGGTTCCACCAAACATCAGACTCCTGAGCCAACCACGGGCGCGCCCCAGAATCCGAGTCTGCAGGCGGCCGTAGGGCAGGAACCATAGCTGGCCAGCAGGGCAACACCGGCTTCTCCTCCTCTGTGGATGTGACCTTCACGTAGCCCCTGTAGCAGCCCTCGGCCATCCCAGAAGCTGTCCTCTCCCCAGGGGACAGCTCAGGGAAAGGAATGGGGACCCTTGCCACATGGGAATGGTTGCCTTGCTGGGATGGAAGCCTCGGGACCCACAAGTCCCCAGGGACAGCTTCTGGCAATCCCCGCAAGAGACACGCCTCTAACAAGGCACTGCGTCAGGCAAGGCCAGCACTGGCCCCCCCATCTGGTAATTAGAGGTCTCCAGAACAGATGCAGTGTGCCAATCGGGGGCCATTTTCACTATAATCAGTGTTGCCCTCCTAACATAACTGGTACGTCCCTTCTTCTTCTGTTTCCGAGAAAAGAGCTTAGAAAGGATTTTGTTACTCCTTGGCTCAGAAATCCCTTTGAATGCACTGCCTACTTCTGTGATGGCCCGTTAGCCTTCTTGGCTGGGCCTCTTGGCATGTGGACTCCCACCCTCTAGAGAACTCTTGGGCCTGGCCTTCTGAGAGTGGACAGCCACAGGGGATGGCCAGGAGCCCCCAGAGACTCGCTCTGCGACCTGACCCCCACTACGCCCTGTCACGTCCTTTAGGGGTGGCTGCCAGAGGGGAGCCCGCTGTTGCCCAGCCCTGGGGCTCACCTGCCTCTCTCTGTGCAGGTGGGCTGTAAGCTGGTCATGGCTTTCTTCCAGTACTGCATCATGGCCAACTACGCCTGGCTGCTGGTGGAAGGCCTCTACCTTCACACGCTCCTGGTCATCTCCTTCTTCTCAGAGAGGAAGTGCCTCCGGGGATTTGTTGCCCTCGGATGGGGTATGTTTCTCCATGGGTGGAACGGTGGGGGTATGTGGGAACAGGCTCTGAGCCAGAGGATTCGGTTTCTAGTTCCAGCTCCACACACAAGTTAGCTAACTTGTGGAATCTTAGGCAATTTCCTTCTTGTTTAACCCCTTGACTTTGGTTTCCTTGTATGTCAAGTAGGAATTCACAGTTAAAATGTAGCCCCAGTATTGGCCACCCAAAGTCTCTTACCATTTGATACCACCCAATGCTTGTTGCTTCATCTTCCTTAGATGTTCCATTCACATATTTTCATTCTTGCTTCCTTTCTATATCAGTTAGTGTGCTTTTGATTGTAGGTCAGAAAATCTGGCTTAGATCAGCTTTAAACATAAAAGAAAGCATTGCCTCATGTATCTGAAAAAGTCCAGGGATCACCAGCTTCAGGTGAGGCTGGATCCAGCAGCTCAGCCACGTTTCTTTGTGCCTTTCGACTTCGCCTTCTGTAACATCAGCTTGATCTCTAGGCTGGTGCTCCCAGTGTAACTGCCAACAGCTTCTGGGCTACCAGCTTCCTTGTTGTACCTAATAAGAGGAAAAGGCCCAGCATTCCCAACAAATACTCTGAGGTTCACTCTGATTGGACCGGCTTGTCTCAGACACATCCTGAGCCAATCACAGGCCTGAGTGAATGGAATACACGGATGGGCTTAAGCTATTCAAACCACATGGCTTCCCAAAGGAATTTCAGGGTTTCTTTGTAGGAAGGAGGGGAAATGGCAGTCAGAGAGCCAACTGCAGGCCCCATTCCTTCTCTTCCCCCTTTCCTTTCTGATCAAGGAAGATGATAACTCCATTTCTTGAGCAATTACTATGAGCAGAGCAGTTTACATGCATTAATTAATTGCCACCACAACCTCCAGAGGCCCTTCAAAGAAGCCTGCTAAAAGACGGGGGGGCGGATGTAATATGCTCAGCTCACACTGTAGACAAGGGCAGACCCAGGATTCAAACCAAGGCTTGTCTGTTTCCAAAGGCCCCTTAACTCTTATTCTGCCATTAACAAATATCCATCCATCCATCCATCCGTCTGTCCATCCATCCATCCATCCATCCATCCATCCATCCATCCATTGTTCATTTGATAAACATATGTAAGTTACCCATTGGGTTCTAGAAAGATAGCCAGGTTCCTCTGAGTGACTCATATGCTTACAGGGATAGTCATGTGTACCAGCCATTAATTTCATTTGCTTTCTTCTTAGTGCCTTTAATTAAGAAGTGCCCCTGCCAGGAAAGCCCGTCTTTTCTGCTTGTCTAAATCCTTCCATGCAAGGGCCCTATCTCCTCACATCAGGGAAGTCACGTGAGCTGCCAGAGCTTGCCGAGCCTTCCTGTAGACTTTGGCAGCCTGATTAGCACATAACCCTTAGCCAGTGGGAGCTGTGGGACTCTGCAGATCTTTGGATTTCTGCAGAGAACAGTAGTCCCAGAGTACTGGGGGACCAGGGACCTGCCTTATGCAGTTGACCCCAAAAAAGGACCCCGTTTGGAACCTCGTTCACTGACCTTGACTCCCAGATCTGCCAGGATCTCGTCATATGAATATAGGCAGTGTCATTATCTGTAATATCAGGATCATAATTTTTTCGACTTTCTTCGAGCATTTCTTTGTGCTCAGAGGGGCTTCTAGAGATTACAGAAACAAAAACAGTTCCATCATTCAAAGGGGTCATAGTCAAGCAAGGAGACAAAGGTGCATTGCAACATCTCCATCACGGATTTTTAGGAGGGTTTATTTTATTTTATTTTAAAGGTTTGTATTAATTTGAGAGAAGAGATAGAGAGAGCACAAGCTGATGGGGAGGAGCAGAGGGAGAAGCAGATTCCCTGCTGAGCAGGGAGCCTGATGCCACTCGATTCCAGGACTCTGAGATCATGACCTGGGCCGAAGGCAGATGCCTAGTCAACTGAGCCACCCAGCGCCCCATGGGTTTTTAGGAGGGTTTAAGTGAGATTATGGGACCCTTCCTTTCTTTCTCAAATATTTCATCTACTATATGCCAGGCCCTGAGATAGAACAGCACATAAAGCAGAGGTTCCTCCCCTCCTGGTCTCTCCGCCTGCACCGCCCCAAGGAGACCTTGAAGGGACTTAGGAAGGTCTAAAGTTTTCCGTCTGGGAGAAGCCTTTCTCTTGCAAAAGCAGGGGCCCCTCCTCAATTTGTATGCAACTTGTTTCCCCAGAGATGGGCTGCTTAAATGAGTACATGCTCACTGTACAACTGCAAAAAATAAAATTAAGTAGAAAAAAATTACCCTGGTCTCATCTAATGAACAGTTTGGGGGGTTTTCTTCCAGATGATTTTCCTACTGAGTTTTTCTCTGCATTGTGTGGTCATTCTTTTTTTTTTTTTTTTTAAGATTTTGTTTATTTGTCAGAGAAAGAGTGAGAACACGAGCACAAGCAGGGGGAGCGGCAGGCTCCCCGCTGAGCAGGGAGCCTGATGCAGGACTTGATTCTGGGACCCTGGGATCATGACCTGAGCCGAAGGCAGACGCTAACCTGACTGAGCCACCCAGGCGCCCCTGTTGTCGTCATTCTAAATGTAGAATTCTGAATCTTGTTTCTTTCTGTTGACACACAGGCATGTTCTGTATTCTTCTACCTCTGCCATAAACATTTTTAACTCGTCTCTGGACCGATTTAACCAAATACCTATTGTATGGACATTTAGGTTGTTTCTAATTTTCCACTATTATAAATAACACAGTGATAAATAATTTATGGACAAAGCTTATTTCCATGTGTAATATGGGGTCCTAGAATTCGGATCACTGGATCAAAAGGAGTGGAGACTTTTAAGATTTTTAATACTTACCCAACACTTTTACTTTTTCCAGGTGGCTGGGGTGTCTGCACCCAGGAAAGGGTGACACCTCTGGCTTTTGTGGGGATGAACCAAGCTCCCCCTCGCTGAGTTGGTGGCTCTCCAACTGGAGCCAGCATCAGAGTCACATGGAGGGTGTGTCAAGCCCAGCTGGCTGGATCCCACGCCCGGCGCCTCTGAGCCAGTTGGCCTTGGGTGTAGCCAGAGACTCTTCCTGTCTAACAAGGCCCCAAATGACTCTGATCCTGATAGTCTGGAGACCACACTAAGAAACCCTAACTCGAGCCATTATTGGCTTTCCTACTTTCTGCCAACTCTGTAAAGATGGGAGACAACGAACAGGTGGCCCTTCAGAACCCATGTTCTTTAAAGAGGGCACATTCTGCGTGGAGCACTGGGTGTTATGCACAAACAATGAATCATGGAACACTACATCAAAAACTAATGATGTAGGGCGCCTGGGTGGCTCAGTCGTTGAGCGTCTGCCTTCGGCTCAGGTCATGATCTCAGGGTCCTGGGATCAAGTCCCACATCGGGCTCCTTGCTCCGCAGGAAGCCTGCTTCTCCCTCTCCCACTCCCCCTGCTTGTGTTCCTGCTCTCGCTGTCTCTCTCTCTCTGTCAAATAAATAAATAAAATCTTTAAAAAAAAAAAAAAAACTAATGATGTAATGTATGGTGATTAACATAACAATAAAAAATTATTTTAAAAAAAAAGAACCCATGTTCTTTGCCCAAAGCATCCAAAATTGAGGCAAGGAATTAAAAATATATATATTGGGGTGCCTGGGTGGCTCAGTCGTTCAGCGTCTGCCTTCGGCTCAGGTCATGATCCCGGGGTCCTGGGATCGAGCCCCACATCGGGCTCCCTGCTCGGTGGGAGGCCAGCTTCTCCCTCTCCCACTCCCCCTGCTTGTGTTCCTGCTCTCACTGTCTCTCTCTGTCAAATAAATAAATAAAATCTTTAAAATATATATATATATTATTTTTATTAAAGTCATGTACATACTTGGTTTAAATAATTAAATAGTGGGGCGCCTGGGTGGCTCAGTCGGTGAAGCGTCTGCCTTCGGCTCAGGTCATGATCCCAGGGTCCTGGGATCGAGCCCCGCGTCGGGCTCCCTGCTCAGCAGAGTCTGCTTCTCCCTCTGCCTGCCACTTTCCCTCCTAGTGCTCACTCTTTCTCTGTCGAATGAATAAATAAAATCTTTAAAAAAAAAAAGTCCTATTCTATGTATGGATCGTTATATCTATGTAAATGCTTACTGCTGAGCCGAGTGGTGTACAATGATTTTACTTCCAATAGTTAACTTTTTGTTTTTTACGGAGTCACTTTTGATTGACTTATTTGTTTTATGTTGCTGTCCTTAATTCCCACCAGTTCACCCAGAGCACTGGAAAACCCTCCAGCGCTGTTTCCCAGATCATCCCATACCAACAGGAAATCTATTAGTTCCTATTTGTTGGTTTCTTCCTGCTGTATTTGTTTCCTATGGGCTGCCGTAAACAAATTGCCACAAACTCGGTGGCTTAAAACAACAGAAATTTATTCTCTCACAGTTCTGGTGGCCAGAAGTTCAAAATCAAGGTTCTGGCAGGGTTGAATCCTTCTGAAGAGCTCCATGCCTCTCTCTCTTCCAGCTTCTGGTCGTTGCTGGCAGTCCTTGGCGGTTTTTGGCTTGTGGCTGCATCCTTGTGATTTCTCCCTCTGTGTTGACGTGGCCTTCTTTCTGCTGTGTGTTCTTCTGCCCTGTGTCTCTCATGGTCTTCTCATAAGGATGCCGGTCATATTGGATTAGGTGCCCCATATGACTGGCATCCTTCTAAGTATGACCTCTTCTTAACTAATTACACCGGCTAAGACCTTATTTCCAAATAAGGTCACATTCTAAGGTTCTGGGTAGATAGGAATTTAGGGAGGATGCTTTTCAACCTGATAGAGCCAACAATGTTCTTTCTAGAGCCTTCTGATTTCCTGCCCTATTTGGGCTGGTTGTTCTCTAGACTTGCTCAATTCCCTTACCCTTCATGCTGAGAATTTCCTTCATTTCCCTCTCTAAATCCTATTCCTTTCTTTTTTTTTTTTTTTTTAAGATTTTATTTATTTATTTGAGAGAGAGAGAGCATAAGCAGGGAGAATGGCAGAGGGAGGAGCAGACTCCCTGCGGAGCGGGGAGCCAACTGGGGGCTCGATCCTAAGACCCCGGGATCATGACCTGAGCCGAAGGCAGACACTTAACCGACTGAGCCACCCAGGTGCCCCTGCCATGTTATTCTTCTTCCCCGGGCATTTTTACTCATCTCTTTCTACATAAGCTGCAGGGTCTTCTCTCTGTCCCTCTGTTTTGAAATGCCCTAGGGATGTGCCCCAACTCGAGGTGATTTCATCCTTTTCGCTGACATCCGGTGGTCCTTTCATCTGGAAATTCACATCCTTCATTTCTTGGACCATGATCTTACATCACCTATTTGATTTCTTTCCCTTGGGTTTTTATCCTCTCTTTCTGAAACTTTTAATCAGATGGCGCACATCCTGGAATTGACGTCTGATTTTTTCATGTCTTTCCTCCTATTTTTCATTCCACTCTTTGTGTTCTGCTTTCCGGGCGATTCCTGGTCTTTATCTTCCAACCCATCTATGGAGTCTTTTATCTTGGTTATCATATATTCAATTTCTAAGCCCTCTTCCTTGTTCTCGGACTGCTCCCTTTTTTCGGCATCCTGTTTGGGTCTTGCAGATGTAATCTTTCCTCTTATCTCTCTGATGATATTCCTTAGAGTTGTTTTGTTCAAGTTCCTCCTGCAGCCTGCACGGTCTGTTTCCTTTGAGTTCCTTCTCTCTGATTGTTTTGGTCCTTGTCTTTTATGTAATCAGCTTTCCTCAGATGTCCGTGACCTTGACTGTCTGTTCATGTTTAAGAATGAGTCACTTCAGAGCGGACTGAAGGCCCCATGTGTGGAGTGGCGGGGCATGTCTCTCAAGGGAGACTGAGCTGGAAGTGGCCACTGTGTTGGAAGGGGTCCCCAGCATCGCCATCTATAGGCCCTTTGTCTGGGGCTGTTGGATTCCTCCAGAGAAAAATTCTTTCATCTCCTGTCTGGGTGTAAACCTGGCTGCTGGAGGTCTGAAACCTGAGCAGCCCAGGGATGGGGCTGTTACCATTTTCAGGTACGGACAAGCATGTCCATTAGAAATAGAATGAGCCACGTATATATCCTAAAATTTTCTAGTAGCCACAGTAAACACAGTAAAAAGAAGCAGGTAAAATTAACCTCAATGATCTACTTTATTTAACCCAGTATAAAAATATTTTCATGTCAACATATAACTAATATAAAAATTAGCATATTTCACATTCTACTAAGTCTTCAAAATCGGGTGGCTTGCACTTACAGCACATGTGCTGTGGGACCAGCCACATGTCAAGCACTCCATAGCTACGTGGGAAGAGCGGCCTCTGCCCAGGACAGCCCAGGTGTAGACCATCACTTCTCCCTTCTCTTCCCTGCAGAGGGCCTCGCGAGTCTGCCCCAGGCTCCCAGGACACTCTGAGCCCCTCCTGGCGTTCAAGAACCTCTGATTCTGCCTCAGTTTGCAGGGCATGCCTCTTACCCTAGAAGCAGGAGACTACAAGGATTTGTTTGCACAGGATTTACAAGGGGGTTTCTGTGACACCTGCTCACTCCCGGGCTGGGTGAACTGCCCTGTTCCCTTATGGGGGTGTTGAAAATGAGTCCCCTCTCCCCGCTCCCTCCTTTGTTTTTAATCTTCAGGTTCCCCGGCCATTTTTGTTGCTTCGTGGGCTATCAGTAGGCACTTTCTGGAAGATGTCGGGTAAGCTCTTTGAAGGAGAGGTAACAAGAGTGTATTTTATATTGTCCAGTTCTTCAAGCGGGATGGGCACTTCTTTGGAGCTATTTGGAGAGGGCTGCTTTTTAAACGGCGGGGGGTGGGGGGCGCGGTGCAGGGGTCCCACAGGCGAGTACTCTGGAGTGCTGGGCTGGTGTGAGCTTGCAGATGGGTGGTGGCCTCCAGCACGCCCGCACCCTCCTGGGCCTGCCCACACCATCAGCTCTGTGGGAAGAGCAGGTGCCAGGCAGGAGCCGTGAAAGTCCAGGCAGGTGCTGCTCAGTGAGGCAGCTCTGGGCCAACCCAGCTTTTCCTTCTTCCTGGGATCCTCTCCTCTGCTCCTCCCTACCCCCTGGGGGGGGGGGCGGGGGAGGGGGCCTGTGTGAGAGTCCAGCAGAGGTGGGTGTAGGAGAGCCGCATTCCCAGTGACTCCCGATGGGGACAGAGAGATCTAGTCTTTTCTCTAAAGCTGCCAGGCACTGAGGATGGAGGTAAGCCCAGGGGGCCCTGCTGAGAAGTAGGCACACGGAGAGAAGCCGAGGAGGAAGTGAGGCGGCCTGACAGAGCAGAGGCAGTTTCTCACAGACACACTGACGCAACCAGCCCAGGATGTGGATTTGGTCCGATGAGGCTTGCCAGTGTCTTGCGGTCCAACTCTGGCCCCAAATAATCGTTTCAAAAGAATTATTTTAATTGGGTGAATTCGATTTTTTGTAAAATCTGGATTTTTAGCTTCTCTCAAGAACATGGGAAGTTCTACCAACATCTCTCATTTTCCCATGTGGCAAAAATCAGCCGGAGCCGATGTGGCTGCCTTAGGCCCCGCACATGCTCTCCAGCTTGCCAGGTACCCCCCACGCCTGATGTCCCAGGGTCCTGAGGCCACACGTCAGTCACTCAGCCACTTCACTCACTGATGTCACCTGCCTGGCCCTTGTTGGCAGTTGAGTTTGTCACTGCGCTTGCTTTGGGATTCTGGGATCTTCTGACTGTCAGGTGCCACACAGGTCCACTGCCCTGGACGTTCACTGGGAGAGCACGGAGACCGGGGCGGGGGTGTGTGTGTGGCACTCCTCCAGCGGTCTCCGAAGTGCTCCCAGGCGGCCGGAGAGGGTCAGTTCTAACACGGCTGGGCCCCCAGCCACAGTGCTTGGGGCCACCAGCATGGGCCCTTCCTCCGAAGAGCACTTGAGGGAACTAGTCTTTCCTGGCCCCCTCAGCTCTCCACCCCTAACGATGCCTGGCTGTCCCTCCACAGGTGCTGGGACATCAACGCCAACGCATCCATCTGGTGGGTCATTCGGGGGCCCGTGATCCTCTCCATCCTGGTGAGTGGCCGTCTTCCCGAGCTGGGCTCCAGTGGGAGAGACGGAAAGAGTGACTGGCCTGGACAGAAGGCCAAGAGACAACGCTAGCTTTGTTCCCTCCAGGAGCGGGGAGGGATGAACCACAGAGCTTCCAGAGGCTGGTCAGCAGCATGAGGGTCTAGATGGGGGATGGGAGAATGGGGGCTGGGGGGTGCGAGTGGGATGAGGGGCAAAAGTTTACATAACTCTCTTTAGTTCATGAGTGGCCACTAAAATGTGGTGAGCAGAGCTCCTTGCCCTACACTGGCTGGCTCTGTGCTGGCTCGAAATCCGCCTCCTTCAGGTCTCTGGGTCGTGATCTTCTTTCTAGGCGTTCCTCTTGTTAAACTGAGAATCACTGAGCTGGGATCATAGGCTGGGGCTGGGGAAAGCTCAGTGAGGCTTGGTCTTGGGCCTTTGGGGTGCTGTTGGGGGGGGGGGCCAGGCCTGGAGGGGTGGCCCCCAGGGAGAAGATACAGGAGTGACTCTCATGGAGAGGGAGCTCAGAGCGTCTCAACTGGGCTGCCCTTCAGAATCATCTGGGAGCTGTTTATCTCTGGATAGCCAGAGATTCGGGCTCTCTTTGTTCTGGGGAGGGGCCTGAGTGCTCAGCGGGGGTTTAAGTTCTCAGTTGCTTCTGCTCTGCAGTAGGGTTGGGAGGCCTGGAGCTGAGCCTGTGGGTAGGGACAGGAAATAGGGGGACAGAGAGCGGGGGACCCACCGTGGTTGTCTCCTGGAAGGAATCAGCCCCTCAGCTGTGTGCAGGGTTCCGAGGGACACCACGGCTGCAGGACCCTTTGACAGGAAGCTCCCTTTGTGGATCTGCTGCGTGGGGCGGGGGGGGGGGGGGCAGGGGGGTGCAGCCCAGGGCAGCAGCCCCCGCCCACCTCTTTCACTGGCTGGCTCGTGACTTTCCAGGGGGCAGCTGGGAGGAGGGGGCCATTCCAGGACCTCCTTCTTTTTTCTTTTCTTCTTCTTCTTTTTTTTCCCCAAAAATAATAGAATTCATGTCAAAAAAAGTTGGAAGATACAAAATGTACTTTCCAAAAGGAAATAAAACCACACATACTTCTAGCACCGAGACACACACTGTGAATACACATGTGCTTTTCCTTCCTATCTTTTTCTTTGAGCACACACTTTTTTCAAAATGCTTAATATAGTTTTGTATACTAGTTTGTGTTTCTCACTTAGCAGCAGATGTGAGCTGTCCCGTGGCCTTTGAAATTATTTGATCCACTGATGTGCTCTGGCTGCATAGTATTCCCACAGGAGGGTCTTTCCTCATTTAGTTAGGCCAGTTTCCTTGCCGTCATTCTGGGGCTCTGACCGCGCTGCCCAGGAGAGCCCCAGCTGAGGGACGATGGGCCCCGGGGTCCTGGCGGATTTCACCAGACTCTGGTCTATCTAGTGATGTTTGGTGGGCATTCCTGATGCAAAATATCTCCCAATAGGGGCCCCTGGCTGGCTCAGTCTGTAGAGCATGTGACTCTTGATCTTGGAGTTGTGAGTTCAAGCCCCACACTGGGGGTAGAGATGACTTAGATAAATAAAGAAGAACTTAAAAACATCTCCCAACCAGTAGGTCATGGGGCCTAGAATTCCACTATTCAGAACTCATTCTTGAGAGCTTAAAGTTTGTTTTTTGTTTTGGGGGGTTTTTGTTTTTGTTTTTGTTTTTGCCTTCAAGTGCTCCCTGTGAAATTAAATGCAACTCTAAGATAAGAAAATAAATAAAAGTAAAATAGCCTTTATTCATTTACACCATGCATAGCCAGCTCCGAGCAAGATACATAAACAAACAACAAGCTGAGAAGCAAAGTTCTCAAAGAGGCAGCTGGGCTAGAAGTCCTGGACAGGCCACTAATCCTTGCCTTTTGGCCAGCATTCCCAGGCCCCAGGCTGGCTGTGTGAACAATGAGGGTGCCGGCTGGGCGATTCCACTGATCCCTGCTTCTCTAAATGCTGCTGGAGCTGGTAGGTGGGTGAGAGAGGAGGAGAGGTACTGCGCGCCACGTGGGCACCTTTATAACATTCTGGCACTGGGCTGGGGGGAGGGGACACCAAACGAAATAATAAGACTGCATTCCTGTCCTTTAGGAAGTTATTGAATTGACAGGTAAGTAGACACACACAACTTTGACAGGTGCATGTGTTCGGCCTCTTTCAAATATTTCAAGTGCTTACACAGTAACATGATCCCTAACTGCAATGTAGCAGGAAAGATAGGTAATCAAGGGTGGCTTCCTGGAGTTGGTGATTAAACTGCAAAGCGACTCTATAAGGCTTTGAAACAGTGGTTCTCAAAGTGTGGTCCCCAGACTAGCAGCTTCAGCATCACCTGGAAGCTTATTAAAAAATGCAAATTTGGCGGCCCCACCCCAGATTTACTGACCCGGAACTTCTGGGGGAGGCAGCCCCCCAATCCGCACCCAAAACTTTTAAGAACCTCTCAGAGAAGAAAGCCTTGCCACTCAAAGTGTAGCCAAGGACAGAAGTGCAGACTCTTGGGATGCCTGGGTGACTCAGTTGGTTAAGCGTCTGCCTTTGGCTCAGGTCGTGATCCCGGGGTCCTGGGATCGAGCCCCGCATCAGGGTCCTTGCTCAGCGGGGAGCCTGCTTCTCCCTCTGCCTGCCGCTCCCCCTGCTTGTGCTTTCTCTCTCTCTCTCTCTCTCTGGCAAATAAATAAATAAAATCTTAAGAAAAAAATGCAGCATCTCAGGTCACCGGTTACCTGCCTTTTAACAAGGTCGCTGGGGAATGCCAATGCATTCCAGTGTGAGGAATCCCTGCCACAACTGAGCAGACCTTAGAGCTCCTGCAGCCAGGGACAGGCACGGGTGCTGCGTCAGCCATCACCTCCAGACAGCCTGTTCCACCGGGACTCTGGGGCGGCAGGCCGGGCGGGGTGGCTCAGAGACCTGCAATCCTGGATGTGGTCTGCAATGCTTTCTCTGCCCTCAGGGCCAAGGGGTCAAGGCCAGGAGAGGTGGCAATCACCTTCAGCCCACACCCCCCTCTTGTGTTTTACAGATTAATTTCATCCTTTTTATAAACATTCTAAGAATCCTGATGAGAAAACTTAGAACCCAAGAAACAAGAGGAAATGAAGTGAGCCATTATAAGTAAGTGGAGGGCAAAGACCCAGGCACGGTCAGTCAGTCAGTCAACAGGTATTTACAGAGTGCCTATCGTTTACCCAACTGGCCCTGGTTCCAAGGAGGTTTTGATGCAATTGGGAATGGGGGTGGGGAGAAGTGGGTCCACTGGGAAGCCTTAGACGCAGCTCCAGCAGTGGAAAGATAAAGAAATCTCTCAGGATCCCAGGAAGCAGAAATCTGTGTTTGGGGCAGCGTTAGGGAGTCTGCCAATGAGCTTCAGCGACCCAAATTCAGAGAAATGTGTATAGGTCTGTGTGTTTTTCAGGGGAGAAAGGCTCTAGCTTTCATCTGATTTTCAAGATGTGCAATCCAAAAATACTTTAAAACCTTTAAGATGTTAAAGGGAGATGCTGTATTAGCTTGATAGGGCCCCCATAGCAAAATAACCACACATGGGACGGTATAAAGAAGAGAAATTTATTTACTCGGAGTTCCGGAGGCTGGAAACCCAAGATCCAGGTGCCCACAGGTTTGATTTCTTCTGAGACCTCGCTCCTGGCCTTGTAGATGGCTGCCCTTACCTGGCCTTTTGTTCTGGGTGCCTCCTCCTCTTCTTATAAGGACACCAGGTGATTGGACTAAGGTCCCACCCTAATGACCTCATTTTACGTTAGTCATCTTTTTACAGGCCCTACCTGCAAATACAGATAGGTATTTCTGAGGTCCTGCGGTGAGGGCTTCAGTGGGTGAATCTGGGCGGGGGAGACACAATTCACAACAGAATCGTTAAAGGCAAATCAGTGTCCGACGAAGACTTCCTCTGTGATGTTCTGGGCTTTGGGAATCTGGCAGTGACCTAGATTGCCTGGTGACAGATTCTCCAGGACATCTTAGGGTAGTGGGCACCACAGTAGGGTGGAGCTGGGGAATCCAGGATAAAGTTGCCAGATAAAATAGAGGATGCCCAGTTCAGTCTGAATTTGGGATAAACGACGAATAGTGTTTTAGCGCTTACTCCCCAAAAATATTATTCCTTGTTTATCTGAAATTCAAATTGAACTGGGCATCCTGTATTTTTATTTGCTAAATTTAGCAACCCTAATCTGGGATCTGGGAAGAAAATGAAAGAACTTCTCCTTATAGATATTTATTATTATCAAAAAAGTAAGAACGCTGGTTTCGTAAATAATAGGTTCAATGACACACGCACGTAATTTATAAATAATAAAGTTATTTGGGTGGATACGTGTTCACATTTTTTTTTTTCCTGATGGGGTGCATGATCAGAAAGTTTAGAGGACTGGCCCTGGGTGATGGGTACGTGGGAGTTGGAAATTCTCCAAAATAAAAAGTAAAACCACAAAGGTTTGGGGGCACTGCTGCAGGCCTCTGCAATCTGACAGGTTGGGGCTTGCAGAGTCGTGCCTGTGGGGAGGGGGCAGGACACCAGTGGATCTGTGTCTGCAGGCGCCTGGCCAAGTCCACCCTCCTGCTGATCCCCCTCTTTGGAGTCCACTACATCATCTTCGCCTTCTCCCCAGAGGACGCCATTGAGGTCCAGTGGTTCTTTGAATTGGCCCTTGGCTCGTTCCAGGTAAGCTTCAGGGATTATGACCCTCGGGAGTTCATAGGGACAGCAAGCCGGGTCTCCCTGGAAGGGTCCAGCCGCGCAGTGTGGGATGCCTCATTAGGCACACGCCCAAGAGGAGGTAGGCAGGACCTCACTGTGCTGTGGGACCCCGAGTGGGGCCCAAGTCCCCCCACCGGTCAGATAGGGGTGGGAGGTAAAACTAAGGAGAGAGACTGACTCCAGGGAAGACAAAAGGATACATACATAGTCAAAATGACGCTAGCTGAGGGCTGTGGCTGAGCCATCAAAAAGCGGGGCAGGAAGATGAGCATTGTGGGAATGGGGGAGGGTGGGTGTCTGAAAGAGAATAAAGTCCTCCTCTTCATTCTGGGAAGTCCATGAAAGTGCCCCAAACTGAAAAATCCAGAAGGTGCAGCATCAGCATATTATTCAGAAGCAGCAAAGAGAATTCCAAGTAGTTGCCTCTGAGGCACAGGAAATGGGGGCAGGGGTGTTCCGAGGTTGCTCTTGTTTTGTGAGGAGAATCACTGGACTCTTTGAAACTATGTGCACACACAATGTATCAAAAATAAAAACCAACTTTAAAAAAAAGGAGAGTGAGGGGAGAAATCACCTACCTCCTAATTCAGTGAGATCTTGTGAGGCTTAAAAAACAAATAGTAAAAACAACAACAACAAAAACCAAATAGTAAACATGTTTGGACAGCCCTCTTGTTTACACTCTCATAACTGTCTCCTTCCAAAAATAATATGGCGTAGCTTTCAGGAAGACCATACAGAGGACAAAAAAAAAAAAAAGTAGATGAAGGATCAGTGAAAAAATAAAATAAAAGTCAAAATTGAGTTCATACAGAGAAGCAAATTCAATAGAGTGCTATGAAGGTAGGAGAGATGGGTCAGACATTTGGTTTGGAGCTCCCCAGTAGCCAAAGCAAAGACAGAAACGCAATCTGTTCCAAGATTTATAATATCTATAGATGGGGACAAGCTAATTCTCGGGAAAAGCCTAGACATTATAGGCTTTGGGGACTGAGAGAAATTTCTCCCAGGGGATCTTCCTCAAGAAGCCAGCCTGTCCTTAACAACACTGATTATCCTGCAAAGTCCTCCTCACGGGGGAGACTTCGGTCTCAGGATGGGGCTCAGAGTCTCCCTCAGTCCCTGAGTTCGGTTCAGGGTTGGGGGGTCAGGGTCACCCTCCTGTCACTTTCAGGTTCCAGGAAGGACACATCACTGGGAACACATTCTTGAGCAGTGTCCGGTCTTGTCCTAACCCTGCCTTCAGACCCTACCCCAGGGCTGTCCCCTCTCTCCTCACTGGGCCTCTCTCCTCTGCCCAGCGCTCCCTGCCAGCACCCGGGCCTCCAGAGAACATAGCCTCTTGCATAATCCATGTTCTTTGTTTCTGGACCCGGGAGCTTTCATGCCCACCTGCTCTTGTAACGTGTGGGGAGGCTGGGCTCACACAATGGCGCATTTAGCAAGGGTGGGCATTCCAAGTCCACAGGGGCGGAAGACCTCGACCTGGCTTCCAGAAATGGGTAGTGACCTCACTTCGATCACGGAGACCCAGGTCTGCCTCCCTGCATAGAAAGGGAACTTCCTGTCCCCTGGAGTTGGGGCTTGTGGTTGGGGCCCAGGCCTGCCAGTGAAGGCCATTCGGCTTCTAAGGAAATGGCTTGTCAAGAGAAAACCAAAAGCGCTTTCCTAATGTTCCCATAGAAATGTTTACACAGAAAACGGATCTTTGAGGCTTTTAAACCTTTGTTCACATACAAACATATATCATTTTATTGTATATTACACATGTATATTCTATATAATGTACATATTTTTAAAAATTCTGTATTATAGAACATGTCTCCCATATATTAAAGTGAAGAGAATAGTAGATAGTGAACCCCCATGTGACCACTGCCCACTCAAGTCCTGGCTGGTTCCATCTCTGTCACCATCCTCTCCCTTCACCCCATCCCCCATCATTTTAAGCACATCAAAGGGATGGTTTTACTCAAATGTAAATATTCCAGTACCGAATCTCTAGAGGACAGGGGCTTAAAGACACACAGAACCACAAATACATTATCAGTCATAGACTTATAGAAACGAAAGTTGATTTGCTTTTTCTGATTGTAGAAATAACACTTATTGTAGAAAATCTGGAAAATAAGGAAAAGTTAAAAAAGAAAAAAAAATCATCCATAATCTCATGACCCCAGAAATTACCTGTTAAAATGATGATGGGTTTACTTCTAAGTCTCTCTCTCCTTTTTTTCTTTTTAAGTCTCTCTTCTATCCGGGAAGACACACACGTACACACAGCCCATATAATTGAGGTCATGCTGTGTGTGGTTTTCTAACTTGCTTGTTCGAATTCTCTGTCTCACCTGTTGTGAACCTTTCTCCACGTCATTAAAATTCTTCCAAGACTTCATCTTTATGATTGTATAAAGACTGTGGAATTTCTTAAACTTGCTGGCTGCGGGAGGCCTGCCCTATCGATATTTGGGGCATGATTAACTTTCCCTCCCTTGGGGCTCCTGCCCTCACCTGAACTCGCAGATGTGTCCCAGGATCTTGGAGGCACAGGCACCGCTGGGCCCAGTGAGATGGGCAGCCCCCACAGCCAGCAGCCTGACCACCAGCTCTGGGCCAATCACACACAGCGCCAGTGCTGCCGAAACCCCCTGTGACTCAGTTCCTCCCCAGGGGAGACAGGGCTCCTCCCTGCTAGGGCTTTCGCAAGGATTAAATGAAGCATCTGGGACCCAGCACCCCACAAGTAAGCAGGCCAGGCGGCACGCTGCATCCTGTTCCATTTCATCTCTAAGCCTTTCACACCCTCCAACAGTGGTTCCCACCTGGGAATGCCCATTAGAACCACCTGGGATTTTTTAAAGCTGCTGCCGCTTCCATCATCCTGAAACATTTGGCCTTGGGGTATGGAGTGTAACATAGGCAACCGGTCCCAGGTGATTCTAATGTGCTACAAAATCTGGAAACTGCGGCCTTGAGTAACCATTCCAGCCCCTCACCTCCTCCAAATGATCCCCATTCTGGGGAGCGGTCCTCAGTGCCCGATACTCTAAAGCAAATTCTTCCAGGTCTGTCACTAACTCTTGTTAAAACGACGGCAGCCCTGAGCAATTGTACGTATTAAACCCACCACAGCAGGGCTGGTTCATCATTCTTTGGGGTCTTTTCCAAGTAAGTAGGTCAGGGCAGGCCTGGGTGGGACTCGGAAGGGGCGTTAGGGCCCCCTGAGGTCAGAGCTAGGACACCAAGGCCTCTGAGGGGGAGGGTGCTCACCAGCCTGGGAAGCCTCACGGCAGAAGGAAAGGCAGGCTGGCCCAAGGCGGATCCCTGAGGAGGTGAGCAGGACATAAGCACTGAAGAGACTCTGCCCGTAGCTTATGGTCCCAAGCAGGCCTCTGGGCCTCAAATCCTACATCTCGAGACTGGAGTCCCTGCCCTGGCAAAGCTCCATGCCAGGATTGGGGGGCAGGGGGAGGCACCCCTGGGAAAACAGGAGCTCCAGATACTAGGGAAGGAGGGTCCTCACAGGCACCAACCCCCACCCCACCAGGGAACACAATGTGTATATAGCCTCACAGCCCCTAGCCAAGGTGATATAAGCAGGAAGTCACACCCCACTGCTTGCTGGCCAGGACCTACACTCTGGCTTTGTGCGGACCTCACGCTCACACGTTCGTGTTTCAGTTTGAATGGTTGCCCATGTTAGAACATCGCCATTTCCAGCTTATCTTGAAAATGAGCCCACCCACACAGGGCACAGGGTCTCCCAGGGGCTGGCCCCACCCCCTACCTGAGGGACAGGTGCACATCAGGGGCTGCCACTCCCTGCTTCTCCCAGATGGCCCACCTTACTAATTCAGGGGACTTGCCCCATCCCCACTGGCCCAAGTTAGCAGCTTCTACTCTGAAATCCCATGTGTGTAATGCCCCACGCTGGACCCTAGCCCTGCCCCAAGGAGCTGAGTCTGTGCCAGATGATGCTGGCACAGCCAGGGGGCACTGTGGGGACCCCAGAAGAGGTAGCCCCAGTCCCCCCCCACCACCACCCTCCCCAGGGGTGAGAGGTGTGGGAAGGCTCTGGAGCACTTCCTGGGGAGAAGTGAGCCTGGGGCTGGCAATTAAGGACATGGGGAGGAGGTTGGAGGAAGGAGGCCGGGTGCCGGAGCACCTGCACTGACCCCTTACTGCTCTGCCCCTCTGCAGGGCCTGGTGGTGGCGGTCCTCTACTGCTTCCTCAATGGGGAGGTGAGTGTTCTTGGCTGCCCCGATGGAGGAGCTCCCTAGCCACTGAGTGGCCTGAGGGAGAGGGGGAGGCAGGACCCCTGGGCAGCAGAAGCAGGGCGCATGCCGAGGTCCCGGGCGAGTGAACGGGCCTGCGGGCACCAGGTGCCCGTCTGCCCGGCTGACGACTGGTCTCTGGGCCAGGTGCAGCTGGAGGTTCAGAAGAAGTGGCGGCAGTGGCACCTCCGTGAGTCCCTACTGCGCCCCGTGGCCCTCAGCTCCTCCTTCAGCAACGGCACAAGCGGTCTTGCCCACAGCACCAAGGCCAGCACCTCGGAGCAGAGCGGGGCCACCTGCAGGGCCAGTGTCATCTGAGAGTCTGGAGCAGGGCCACCCATGGGACAGACACCGAGACGGGTCATGAGAAGGCCAGACACTGCTGCGGGACAGCCCCGGACCCGTCTTCTCAGCAGACATCATCTGCTTCCTCCTGTGACCAACAACCCCCCCTCCTCTGAGCCTTGGGATGGGGAGGGGGCTCTGGTGAGAGGTTCCTCAGAACTGAAAATAATGGGGGGACCATGGGGCAGGAAGAGGGCCTGGGTCAGGGGCTCCAGAAGAGGACAGGGAAGTAAATGGCAGCTGGGATGGGTTTGGTCTATAACTACCCACTCGTTTTGGCCCTCGAGACATAAGGTGAAGGAGGACCGCTCCCTCTCACTTCCCTACCCCTTCCTGGAGTTTCCAGGGTTAAGTTTGAAGCCCCTGAAACAGGAGAAATGGAGACCCTTGGCCGTGGGTGGACCCTCCCTATGCCTCACTACAACTCACCTGCCCGGCAGATCTGACCCTACAGCTTCAAGACGACTGCATTCATCTGACCAAGTCAGTGAGGCCAAGAGAACCCCAAGACCCCCAGCTTCCTTAGTAACCCTAGCGTGGCACAAGGCACCCCTCTGTTCCTCCTGCTTGCAGTTATCTACAGCCCTGGGGGCACAGCAGCTGGGAATGGGGCATAGATTCCGTGGGACAGAAAAGAGAAACAGGTTCACCAAGGTGCCGCGACTTGCCCAAGATACTCTGCAAGAAGGGGCATGAGTTCAGTCCAAAGCTTTTGGTTTCAAATCCCCATGCTCTAAGGCTGCATCTGTTTCTTCACTCCTGGGCACCGGACAGGGGCCTGTCTCCCCTTTATTCTCTGGATCTCAGTTCCCTTGACCGTAAGCACTCCCTCACCACCAGCCATGTGAGGATTAAAGTGAACTGAACATTTAAACCCTTTTATAAAACGAAGCCTACCAGTGTTTTCGGTGGTGGGGGGAAGCATTCTGGACAGAAGCCACAACATAGAGAAGGCATCTTGCTGGTGGGTGACCCTGGACAAGTGCTGCCCCCCTCTGGGCCCTGGCTTCCCACCTCTGCACCTCCCCACTGCAGAGACAAGGTCACACCCCTTTGTGCCAGGTGAATGGCTCCTGGAATGAAAGGTCAGGTGCCTATTTCCCAGGGCTGAGAACCCAGCCCGTCTGGTTGATGAGCTCTGTTCTCTGAAAAACAGGTTGGCCCATGACACTTTCTTCAGTGATCTCCATGGACTCCATATACATTTTGGAGTCCAAGTTTTTTAAAAACCCACGAGAGAGAGAGAGAAGCACCCAGCCCAGCCCAGAAAGGGGAGCCTGCGGTGACCAGGGCGGGGCAGAGACCAAAAACCCACACCAGAAGCAGCTAGAGTGGAGCCGGTGGAGAGGGAAGGGGTTAGTGTGGAATGAAATGGCTTGAGGGCAAATCCCCCAGCTCTGGGGCAGAAAAGACACTGGGAAGGGGGCAACTGGTTCCCCAGAAATGCACATCTGCTGGCAAGGATGGAAATCTCCACTGGTTCCTGGTCCCCTTCACCTGCACTCATCCCCAGGATGGCTGTTAATCATTACTCAAGGCCTGGCAAGGCCCCTTGACCCCCCTGGAGTTCCGCAGGTCCAGATATGCACTCTTTGGAAATGTGCTCTAGAATCAAAAGTGGTACCCGAGGCCGTCTTGACCCTTATCAAAGCCAGACGTGCGCGCGCACACACACGCTCGCCTCGGGAGGACTGTGTATTCGGCTGGAGGGCTGTCCTGAGAAGCTTGCTGGAAGGGTTCAGGCAGGATTCCCAGACAGGACAGCCGGCTGCAGGAAGTTGCAGTTATTCAAGAATTATGTACCACCCCCCCAACACACACCAAAGGGCAGGGTTCAAATCGAGTCAAATGTTTTGAAAACCTAGCATGTGGAAGAAATCGAGGGAATCCTGAATTCTGCCTCCCTAGCATGACTGAAGCTATAGCAGGGAAATGTGCCCATAAAGGCCCTTTGAGCTGGCGGAAGAAAAGTCCGAGGCACTGACTGGATATGCTTTGCTGGAGGAATGATCCACTCTGGGCAATCCCAGGAGACCCCAGGGGCCCCAGAGCCCCTATCCTGGCACAGAGTCAATAAAACAACTGGGAGCTGCACTTAGCTGTGCAGCCAGCCCAGACACCGTTACACACTCTGCTTCCAAATCTATTCCCATCCTGGAAGGATTCAAGAAAGGATTTTTAAAAGAAGGATTCAAGAAAAGGGTTTTAAAACGTGTTACTTCTCCTAAAATCAACATCCTAATAACTGGGCTAAGCTGGTGGCACTGAAGCACCCTCCTCGCCTCTGGCCCCGCAGGCCAGCTGCAAAGGCCGCTGGGCTGAATCTGGCCAACCACCCAAAGGTTACTGGCTGAGAGGCAGCAGTTTCAAGGTCATTGCCCCACCCTTCCCGCCCCCCACCAGAGGTCACGTGTTGGAAACGTCCCATCTTGACCACACTTTCTCGTAGAAACTGATGTCCTCGGATTTGGGAGGGGGGCCTACAATTTCCTTGGTTGGCCCCAGGGATGGGTGATGCTGTTGATGTGAAGGCCACTGATGGCATTCAGAAAGAAGAGGAAGGAGGCCGTGAACTCGCACCAGAACATCAGGGTGAAGCCAGTGAACGTGACGTGGTTCCAGAGGAGGATCACGAAACTCAGGAGCCCCCCGGAGGAGAGGACGAAGGAAATGAGGAGGACGACAGAACCCATGGCCCACTTGCGCCGTGAGTGGAGGTCCTCACACACCTGGGACACCATGAGGAGCTCTAGGCCCAAAATGGCGGCCACCACGGCCAAGGCGCCCACACTGCGGGCCAGGACCATGCCCACGGCCAGCCCAGGCACATGGGCCTGACTCAGGTCTCTGAGACAGTGTGTCCCTGTCTGGTTGGACGAAGTGCAGAAGTGCCAGAGCCCGAAGAGGCGGTCCTCAGCCAGCAGCCAGTGGCCATCACAGATGGAGATGGAGGAGAGGACCAAGGCCAGGGCAGCACACACAATGATGAGGGCCCGGATGAAGGATTCCAAGAAGGGCCGCTGGGGCCTCCTCTGGGCCAGCAGCCTCTGGGCCTGGAAGACACCACGGAGGGCATGTCAGGGAGGGCCCTGCTCCACCCCTCCAACCTTTTTAGGGAAAACCCTTGTCCATGCTCCCAGCTTCCCAAAGCCTTATTTTTTCTGCTGTAGTCTCCTTCGAGGCCCAGAATGCCCACCTTTGCAAGTAGCTTCCTTCCCAACTCCCTCCTTACCTTTCAGCACAGACCCACCCCCTTGGGGAGCCTTTCCCCCATTCCACCTGCTCCCTGTCCTCCATTCAAGACCTAGAAGCACCGATTATCCAACTATTCACCAGGCAATGAAAAGTTCCCTGACCTTTCTTTCTTTAATGATCTTCACGAATAAGAAATCCAAATTCTATTGACCAGCAGGTTGGTAGATCCTTGTCAGTTCTGAATTCAGAAAACTTGTCAGGCCAGGCTAGTGTGACCTTGAACTTGCAGTACCCCCTGGGTTTCTTTGTACACAAAGCAAGAATCTGGGCACCGGATTATGAGTATTCTTTTTTTTTTTTTTTTCAATTAGCATGCTAATACAAGGCTACATTCCCCTTCTCCCAGGACTTCCCAGTACACTTCAGTTTTACCCTGATCTCCACCCAGCTGGTTCTGCACGTCCCAGACTCCATATGTTATTACCTTGTTTTCCTCGGTACTGCAAATGATGTTTGCACTTTGCCCTTCGGTCTTGTTCAGTCTGAACCTGAACCCCACCCAGAGTTTGCCAATCAATATGTCTGTCTAGCAGCTTTTGCGCATGGAGAGGCCCCTGAGGCTCTCCTTCAGCCTCTGGTTTCAGCCCTGAAGGGTGCACCCGCCCCTCTCTTCTCGCAAACTGGGCCAGGACACCACCCAGGCATGGGTTCCATCCCCAACCAGAAAGCAACAAAAGAAAAATACTTCAAAGAGTCAAACTCCTTACCACTGCCAAGCCCTTTACCTTCTGTCCTGCCTCCCTCTCCCACTTCACCCCCAAGCACACTCTTCCTGGCCCCCTTGCTCAAACACAGCAGCCCTCTTTCCAAACCCAAGGACAAGCTTAGAACTTTCTTCCTCAGACCTACTGGCCCCTCCACCTAAAAGGTTCTTCTTCAGGCTACCTCCTTTTTTCCATTCCTCATGTCTCCGTGGAAATGTCCCTTCCTCAGAGATCTTTCTTGCCTCCCCAACCCCATCCAAACCAGGCCTCCTCCAGTCAGGCGCCCTGTTTTCTTCACTGTTCTGACCACCAGTTATCCATTCCCTTTTGACTTGAACTTATATATTGCCTATTGCATGCAGATGCTGTGCTCTCCAAGAGGGCAGGGCCTCCCAGTTAGGCACTGCTGCATCCCTGGTGCATGGTACAGAGCTTGACCTGGGCATTCAGTGACTGCTTGAGCAGAGCCGTGGGATGAATGAATGGTCATTGTGTCACCACTGTCACTGCTATCGGAAGCTCCCTCTCAATGAGTCTCCTACCCAGTCATAAATTACCCCCTTTACAGTGTGTACGGAAGCAGCCCAGGTTACACCCCAGTTTGGGAGGCAAGCAAAGCAGGCAACTCATGCGCGTCTGTCACCACAGGGGAAACCGAACAAGGACTACTACGGGGTGCACCCTATACCATGTGCAAATGGAGCCTTCCAGAGGCAAGTCGGTGGTAACACCTCTCAGGGACAGAAAGCAAAGCCATGCTCCTGGGAGACTCCTGTGGTCAGAGCCCCAGCAGGAACATCAGGCTGGCTGCTAACCTGCCCACCTGAGCAGAGGCTACTGATAAATTTCAGCCCGAGGGCTACGTGAATAAGGACCCGGTTTGCTTTCAGCGCTTCTGCCTAAGCAGGGCCCTATTTTCCTCAAACCTGTGAGGTTCATAAGAGTAGGGAGCTCCAGCAGGGGTGTATAAAGAGGGAAACTATGTCACGCAGAGGTCAGATGACTTCCCCAAGGTCACTCACCTAAATCACAGTAAAGCCTGTTACAGCTGCCGGGACAATTGTATAATGTGCAGGGCATGGGATGCATCCAGCCAATACATACCTACGGGGGCCTTCCAAGTTCGGGGACTTCGTGTTAGGGGCTCAGTATGACTGACGAGGAAAAGGAGTAGAGTGCAGAGGGATGCCTGAGGCGGGGTCAGGGCCCCAACTCACATCCCCAAAGGTAGCCTGGGGCGTTATAAAGAACACCCCAGTGGAGTCAGCTGTGGTTTCTCAAACTGTGACCCCCTGCCTCCTCAGCGGCTTCCAGGTGCTGAAGCGGGGGGTGGGGGGGTAGGGGACCCTGAGCTGGCCAGCTAGGACGCTTCCCCACTTCAACCACAACAGGTCCTTCCTACCTGCTAGAGACACTGGTGGCCTAGGAGTCTGTCTTGGATTCCACCAGAGAAAAAAACCAAAAAACAAATCAAAAAAAGGCTTTCCTGCTAAGAAACAGACTAAGGAAATCTTGAAACCTCTGCTTCTACAAACCATTAAAGGTGTTTGTCCTTGGGTGGCTTCTGAACCTCTTTGGCCCTGGGTTTCTCATCTACAAGATGGAGTTGGCGACCCCTGCAGGACAGCAGGTGCCATGAAGTTACCTGGCCAGGTTACGAGGCCCCCAGAAGTTGGTTGGTAAGGTCCTAGGCCGGGAGAGCCCCAGATGCAAGGCCCCAGTCAAGTCACGAAACCCAGGACCCAGGACCTAGAGAACAGGTACGTCCCGTCCCCCGCTCGGCCCCACCTGCCTTGGGCACAGACTGGACTTTAGTCTCCAGCCCTTCAGACACCACACTGGGATCAAAGAGAAGACAGCTCACATCAGTTCATTTCTTTCCCCTCCCCCCTCAACGCAGGGCTTCGTGGAAACTCTCTGATCACCAAGAAAACTCCCAAAGATTAAATGAGATCACGTCCATAAAGGTGCTTGGGGGCTGCTGACAATATGAGCAACAAGATGAATGCATATTGGAGTCTTCATTCCTAACCACCCTGCCCCACACTCAAGCTGCCTGCACCTGTGCTGACTTCCAGTGACCCAGGGCCTGAAAGCTTCTCCTGGAGGGCAGCCCGCCGCAGGGTGGTCAGCGGAGGGCCAATGGACAAGAAGGAATGAAGGCTGTCTAGTCCTGCCCCTGCCCTGGCCGCCTCCAGCAGTGGGACCTTGGCCAAGGCACTGTAATCTCTTTTCCTCCGCAAAAAAATGTGTTTCTCTTTCCCACCTCTAAACCTGAATGATTTCTATGATCTCCAGGACGGGGTCACTCGACACTCCTGGGCCACTGAGTCCACTGCCAAGGTCTTCTTTTCCTCTATACCCCAGGACCACCCCCGCCCCCCGGCTCCCCTCAACCCCAGAGGGTCTGCTCACAATTCAGTCCTCATATCCCCAACATTACCTCCCACCCCATGCATGCCTACAGACTCTGCCCACTCTGGGCAGGCCCAAGTCAGGCCCCCATCATGATTAACCAGAAATTTCTTGGCCAGCTTCCTGAAGAGTTGGCCTGCACGACCCCAGCCAGCCTGCTTTTTGCTGTCTGTCCTCTGGCACGCATGCATCCCTTTTCTCTGGGTTTTCTCGCCTACGAAGGAAAATACAGCATCTTCCTCCCGGTGGTTGTGGGTGGAGCTGGAAGGAGTTATCACAAGATCTTAGAACAGCCCCTGGCACGGCTTTAAGGGGCTCCTGAACAGCAGCGACGATTGTCGGACAGGGACAGCACCCACCCCGCAGCCGCGCCCCACCCTCGCGGCAGAGCCTGGGGTTGAGCTCCTCTCGCCCACGCGCGCCCCACGGCCCTCCCCCGCCTCCCCCGACGCTAACGAGGACCCTCACCTGCCACCAGTCTTCTGCACCCCCGCCCCGGGGCCAGCACACAACGCCCCCGCCCCGTTAATCCAGCCTGCCGATTTTGCACCTCTTAATTTAGCACTCACTTCCCCACACGTCTTCTAAATCCTTGTTTACAAGTCTCTCTCCGCAGCTGGACCGCGGGGCTTCCGGAGGGGAAAACCACACCCTGTCCCACCCTTCTCACGGTGGGTCCCCCTGTTCCCAGGACCTGTCCCGGACGCTCCCTCCTCAAGACTCAAGGTGCTGATCCAGAACAAAAAGGAGGGACTCGCTGCAACCCGCCCCTCCTCCCCCAAGCGGCTGTGTCCTGGCTAGATGGGGTTTGGGGGGTGCCCGGCGGGTAAGGTTAGTAAAAAGCAGAAAGGGCAAGTAGGATTCGGAGCCAAGAAGTCCTGCTTTGAATCTCGATTATGTCACTTAGCCGGCTGCCGTGGGCTGGCTACTTCACCTCTGAGCCTCAGTTATTTTGTCTATAAACTGGGCGGAACAGCATCTACCAGAGTCAGTGTTGGGGTGCGGGGGTTTGGGCACTTGCATGCAAAGTCAACGAGCCTCTGTAATCGTTAGGACGGTCGGGCCAGTCGGGACGAGGCGAGCTGCTGAGATGCCTCCGTGGAGAAGCTCGCTCGCAGGGTAGCTAGCGGTCCCGCCACCCAGTTGCCTTCGGACAGCAGCGCGCCCGAAGGGAGGGGGCAGGAACGGGGTAGGTTCTCAGCCAATAAAAACATCTTTCTCCAGTCTGAGAAATCAAACCTTTGGGGATGCGGATCCCCCCTCTCGCTACAGCCTTCTCTAGTAAGTATCCGCGCGCCCCAGCGAGGGCGTCCCCGCCCCAGCACCCGAGACGCGTCTAGGAGATGGTCTTTCTAGCCCCTGCCCAAGAAAGTTCTGGCTTTCCCCGGAGACGCATCCTCACGTTACATAAGACATGCCTCACTTTGCAAGCGGACTGTGTCCATCCCTCCACCCCAGACGCGCCTCTCCTTTTTAAAAAGGAGGCGCCCCTCTGGTGAGCCTAATCACGGTTACTGGTGACCCCCCAGAGAAAAGCAGACAAATCCACCCAAGAAGCTTGGGAGCCACGGGTGCTTGCAGGGCCGCAAGGAGACCGCGCGCAGAAGCAGCACTGGGGTGGGGGGGCGCCCCCAAGTTGCTTCCGGCCCACCTTCCTCCGAACCCCGCAAGCTTGCAACAGAGGGCGGGCACACGGGGCACTCCCGGCACCCCCGTCCCCCCGCGGCTGGATCTGGTGCTCCGCTCAAAGTCCCCTCCCGCCCTCCGGTGGGGCAGAAACCCCGGGCCGCTCGGGGGCAGCGGGCTCAGCGCCCCGCCGGGTCCCCGGGGTTACCTGCACGGCGATGGCAGTCATGCTGCGCCCGGACTCGGCCGCGCGCTCCTCCTCTAGCCCTCCGGCAGCTCGGCTGCGGGCGCCTGCTCCCGGCCGGGCCCTCTCCCCGGGGGCGGAGCAGGGCGGCTGGAGGGCGGGGGAGAGGGACGGGGCAATCAAAGCGCAGCACTGGAGCCCCGGGGCGGGCGCGTCTGGCCCCGCCGCCCTTCGCGGCTCGGTTTACGCTGAGTCAGCGCTGGCGGCCTGGAGGAGCCCCCGGGCAGGGGCGGGGAGGGGGGGCTCGAGACAGCGGGGGCGCGGACCAGGCCTGAGCCGGCAAGGGTCCCCCACGGTCTGAGGGAGGAGGATCCGGCACTCGCGGGAGCGCTGATCCGGCTGACTTCGGCGCCGGGAGTTAACTTCCTTGCTGCCGAACCTGGGGGAACGACTTCTCCTGGGGCTTATTCCTCAAGGGAGGGCCAGGCCGGCGCCAGAGGAGTCAGTTCCAGTCCCAGCTTGTCCGGAGGAGGCAGTAAAGTCCAGAGAGACGAGGCACGCTCCCAGCCTCTGCTGTCTTCCTCACCCGCTGTGTGGCCTTGGGTTGCTTGTTTAACGTCTCTGAGCCAGGGTCAATAAATAATATCTGTGAAAGGTCGGGGCCTTGCGAGGCCCCTAGTAAGTATGAACGGAGTGGAACTTTCTGGGGCAATCCTTGCATCGTTTTCTCTCCCCCAAAGGGGGATGTACAAACCCGCTCCCTTCCTGGCCTCAGGGACCACTGAAAAGGCAAACAGGACAAAACAAAAGTCATTGTTCTTCCTTGACTTTTTTTTTTCTTGATAACTCTCCCTTGACTTTTGATGGGGCCTGAGTTCCAGAGGAGGCAGCCCATAAAGTCCCAACCAAAAAGGAGTGGGAGTGGGGAGAGGGTCCAAGGGCAACAGATTCCAGCTAAGACCCCCCTTTCCCTCCTGGGCTGTAGGGAAGTGCGTGTGGATTAGGAGGGGGACGTCTGCTTAAAATAAAGCAAGATCCTCTTTCTCCATAACTAAGTGGGATCAATTAAATTATTTGGCTCAATTAGGCAGGCAGGCAGCTTCCCTGTGACTTTACCCAAGGACATTCCAAATAACCACACTTCTCCTGGACCAGAGAATTTCCAGATGCTAAGAATGAAACAAAACCAAACACAAAAACAACAACGACAACAAAACCAGGGCACTTCTCTCTTTTCCAAGAGCCGTGCACGATAGGGGGAGAGTTACAGTAGGTAGTCTGCATCTCCCTGTTAGATGTTCATCTGACTCCCATCACTGGCAGAGAGACTTTTTAAAATCCTTTCACCCAGTCCTTGGGCGTAGGCACAAGAGGGCCTCACTCAGCCTCGCATACTGAAGTTCAGTGGAAAGCCAGGCCTGGGCTTAACTGCCCATGCCAGTCTGGGTTTCACCCCTTTCCACCGTGCTGCACCAAAATCACCTAGGGGGACTTATCAAAACAGCGATTGCTGGGCCCCACCCCTGAATTTCTGATGGAGTAGGTGGAGGGCAAGGCCCCACTGTGTGTGTGTGTGTGTGCGTGCGTTTCCAGCAGGGGACTGTGGCCGCTCCTGGTCTGGGAGCCCCGCTTGGAGAACCACTGAGCTAAGGCGAAGGGCAGCTGGCCAGGCCCAGCCAGGTCGGCCCCTCTCTGCTGGAGGCCTTCCCTTCATAGCTCTCACTTGCCTTCTCCCCCACTTACGGCTCCCAGAAGCCAGGGCTCTAGAGGGGGGGTTTCACACAGGAAAAGAGGACCTGGCCCTGTTGGGGTTCCCTTTCCAGAGCCCTAGGATGCTCTGTGGGAGCGCCTTTCTGGGGTTTCTGGGGCCTGAAGAATTTCACATGACCCAGAGGGGAGTGCCTGGACTCGAAATCCGGAAGAACTGTCAGGTTGGCTGATCCGTCCCCACCGTGTGCTTTCACATGCCTTCTAAGATTCCATGTGTGGTCAGGCATGTTTGGGGATCCATTGCCTGTTATGCTTCCCTGGTAAGAATAGAAAGTCTTGAATCAGTGGAATTTAGAACATGTCTTGTCAGCCAGACTGCTGAAGAAGCAGAAATGGCTTAGAAATCATAAGGAGGAAGTGACGGTCATTTTACCGTCATAGGAAGGCCCAGGCACACCCAGGAGTCTGCGTGGAGTTTGTGCTGAGAACCAGGCGTCAAAGTCTGGGAGCTGGTCACCTGGTCTGGTCCTTTGCATTCTAGAATCCCAGAGTTTCTTAGGTAACTCCTTGGTGCCCAGGGCTTGGAGCCGAGTGGGCGCACAGCATCCCCTTGGTGTACCCTTAATCCCTGGAGATGGTGAGAGAGGCAAATAACTCTCCAGGATGACCATCTGGAGGGGCCAGGGGTTCCCCATGCCATGGGGGCCATGGCAGGGCCAGAGGCGAGGGGTGAGGTGATGGGGTGGGACCCCCAGGAATTAAAAGCAGAAATAGCATGGGGGTGAGTGATCGCCTCTGGGACAGCACAGAACCCGCCCTAGTCCTTAACTTTCTCTGCCTTTCCTCCAGACCATGTGACAGCTTCGATACCCGTCCATCCCACTTCCCTGCTTTTAGGCCTGGCCCGTGCTGGGAAAAGAGGGATGGCATAAAGAAAGGAAGGAATTGGCTTCCATTCTGCCCTTCTGACCACTCTTTTGGTGGAAAAGACGCAGGCATTGTTCTCAGAGTCTTCCAAGGCAGAGACACAGGTACTGATTAATGAATCAACAAGTAAAGATCTACTGATTGGTCAACAAGCACTCCCCCAAACCTCTGGGCCTTTGTACTTGTTGCTTTCTGTCTGAAATGTACTTCCTCAAGATACTCACATGTAAGGCTCCCCACCTCATTCTTTTCTTTTTTTTTTTTTTTAAGATTTTATTTATTTATTTATTTGACATAGAGAGAGATTACAAGCAGGGAGAGTGGCAGGCAGAGGGAGAAGCAGACTCCCGCTGAGCAGAGAGCTTGACCTGGGGCTGGATACCAGGACCCTGGGATCATGACCTGAGCTGAAGGCAGATTCTTAACCGACTGAGCCACCCAGGTGCCCCCCCACCTCACTCTTTTGAGGTCTGGGCTTAGAGATCACCTGCTCAGGGAAGCTTACCATGACCACCACATCTAAAACTAGCCCCCTCTAGTCACCAGTCACACACATGCACCCACAAGCACGCATGCACGCACGCGCCTGTCCCCTCTCTCTCTATAGTGTAAGCTCCAAGGGGCCAAGGACTGTGCCGTGCTCACTGGTATATCCCTGGTGCCTAGGACAGAGCCAGGCATATAGTGGGTGCTCAGTAAATATTCACTGAATACACCAATATGTTGATTGAATACCTACCATGTACCCACCCAGGGAACAAAAAGACAAAGTCTCTGTCAGTGGTAAAATGCTTGGGTTTTAGGGTCAAATTCTGCTTCCCCCCCCCTTTTTTTTTTTCTGCTCCCTCCCTGGCCTCCCCAGTTCGGGCCACATTCTCCATCTCTCTAATCCCTCACACCTTGGGTCCAATCCATCCTCCCTACCATAGGCCCGGTCATCTCTGAGCCTGATGCCTGTGGACTAGCCTCCTACCTGGCCTCCCTCCTTCCACTCCCGCCTCCTCTATTCCCTCTTGCAGCTTCCCATCCCCTTTCCCCAAAGCCCATGAGGCTGGAGTTATCTGATTCCCTGCCCACCCCTCTGTGCTCAGGTCCAGCTCCCCTTGCCTGCTTGCCACTCGGGCCCAGGGCAGGAAGCTCCAGCTGGTCTCAGGGCTTCCGTGCTCACTGTTCCCTCTGTGCGGGAGGCCCTCCCACTTCCCTACTTCTAGGGTGTCTGCTGGGCAGGGGTGTCTGCTGGGCTGGGCTGGGGCCTCCCTTGACTTCCCAGCCTGAGCAGCAGCCTCGCCAACACGCTTGCCCCTCTCTATGACCTTTGTCTGCTCTTCATCATTAGCTCAGCTTCTATTTGCTTCTTGGATTTTCTGTCTTCCCCTCTAAAATACCAGAAGCCCCCTGAGGGCTGGGACTGTCTCTCACTGCTGCATGCCCAGTCCTAAAAATAGGGACCCTCAGTAAAGCTCGCAGAGTGCAGAGCGATGGACCAGGCTTCACATGCTTCTGGGCCCATTACTTCCCTTCTGGAAGCCTCTCTTTGATGTCAGATGGGGAAACTACCCCTCCTGGTGTCATGAGTGTCACATGAGGCAACTGTCGTGAAGTGCCCTGCAGACTGCTTGGCATACAAGTGCCTGACATTCTGTGGTCTGGACCATCCAGTGTCCCCAACCCCAGGGACGCTTAGATGGGAGAAGGGGCTCCAGCCCTGCTGTTAGGGAGCTTCAGCCTGCGGAGGGAGAGCCCTGCCCTGGAGTTTTCTCCCTTGAGGGGTTGGGGTTGGGGGGCAGGGGCTCCTGATCTAAGGCACAAGACAGGCAGACACTCCAGAGACTCGAAGGCACTAAGGGAGGCTTCCAGGAGCACCACGGTTCACAGGGCAGCTTGAAAGCTGATGACTAACCCTGCCTGCATGCACCTCAGCTTGTACTTCGGACCTCTCCAACTCTTGCCTGCTTTCTGGCCTTGGAGACAGAACAGCACCACCCACCGCCTCTCCCCTCTCCCCTCCGCGCCGCCTCCCCACTGTCCTGCCTTCACCCACTGGGTCTTCCTCTTCTCCCAGCTCCCTCCACACCAGGCCACCTCCTGCCCTTTGCCTCCTCGGCTCTGCACTCCAGCCCCGCATTCTGACCTCCCCATCGCAGGCGCCACAGTTGCGACACACAGACCTTGTTTACCGCATTCTAGTGCGGCTGGGGGCCAAGGGGCTCGCCTCTGTCTCTCCTTCCTTCCAGGCAGGCCGCAGGTGTAACGTTAACTCTGCAGCTTTAGCAAGTCCCGAGGCACCATCTTCTGCTGGGGGTTGGTGGGGAGACCTGGCTGCGGTCGGAGCCCTGAGTGAATCAAGCAGGAACCACACACACACACACACACACACACACACACACACACACACACACACACAGATGCACATGCGTTTTGAAGGTGGTAGGGAGTGATGTCGATGGGACTTCTGATGGCGACCTTTCCATGGGTTCTCTGCTTTCTAAAGCAAGTCCTTCCTTGAGATGGGAGGCCTCCAGGGCACCGGGACTCAAAGATTTCCAGGCAGACTTCATACCTGTGCTGGGGACGCTTCTAGCACCTTCTTTTCAGACCCGGACACTGGACTTGTCGGCATACTCTGAGACAGCCGGTGTCTTGGGGACGGTCCCCTACTAACCAAGTACACTCAGAGGTTGTATAGAGCAGCCTGCCAGCCCAGCCCTGAGAAAAGTGTGGGGTTCTGCCCTAATCAGGGCACCCCACTGAGATCAAAGTGCCCAGAAATCAAGATTAGGCCGCAGGAATGGTTGGTGAGCACAGACTGATGACAAGGGGGAATTAAATGGTTTAGACAGGGCTTTGCCTAAGCTCTGGGGAAGCCCAGGAAATGCCCCTCCACCCAGGTTATTAGATTCGATGTTTACAAGAAAAACTGGCTGGGTCAAAGGATCTGGGAGGAGTGATAAGGGAGACAGCAATCTCTAGGGAATTCACAAGGGGAAGATCGTGTCCCCAGGAGAGGTGCAATAGCCTCTGTGGACTGGCTGCTCACCATCCTCCTGTGGACACGTTTCATCCGCAGTGTTTCCTAATTAAAAGCAAAAAATGTCAGTTCAAAAATTGGGAGGCTTTCTACTAAATCCTTGATTTCTGGCTTTTCTAGAAAATGTACTACCTTGGAACCCTGAGGGTCCTTCTCTCACGTGGGAATGATGGCCACTTTGGGAGGATGTTCTTTGGACAGACGGTGCTCTGCAGGCCCCACCGATCTTACCCCGGGTTCTGTCCACTCCCGTGTGTTGCCTGCCTGGCCCTCCTCGTAAGATTTCAGTGTGTAAGCCCAGCTCTGCGTTGTGCTCATAAAGTAGCCCAGCCGTGTTTTCAGTGTTTACATATTTCTACCCCCCCCCACCACTGCCTTCTCTTGCGTGGCCCTGGGTTTGTTTCCCTGTAACTCTGGCCTGCCTGAGACCCACCCCAGTCTCTCCTGCCCAAATTCATGACCGTCCTGCAGCGGTTCTCACTCTTATGGCAGTGATCTCTCTCGTTTGTGCCCAGGATCTGGAGACAGAATCCCCTTAGTCCAGGAGAGCCAAGCTGCTTAGTTTAAAGGGAACCTGACAGCCTAGTGCTGGTTACTCTGGGGCTAGGGGTTAATCCAGTCCAGAAAAGCTGTGACCAAGGGCTGGGGACAGGGTCACAGGATATAAGATATGGCCTCCTGGGCAGCAGAGGCTGTGGGTAAGGAAGGGATGGGAGCAAGGCAGGGTATATATACTGACCAATCATGCCTCTGATTCTCCTCTATGCAAGCTTCCAAGCCCATCGCCTCCTTTTCAGAGGGCATCTCCTTGTCGATGGTGAAGGGCCCTTCTTCCTCACTTCCAAGTGTGCCCTGGATGATATTTTGTCTCTGACCCTTATAAACTGATTTTATTAATGCATTTCAAGAATTCTAAATTTAGGGCGCCTGGGTGGCTCAGTTGGTTGAGCGACTGCCTTCGACTCAGGTCATGATCCTGGAGTCTCGGGATCAAGTCCCACATCGGGCTCCCTGCTCAGCGGGGGGTCTACTTCTCCCTCTGACCCTCTTACCTCTCATGCTCTCTGTCTCTCATTCTCTCTCTCTCAAATAAATAAATAAAATCTTTAAAAAAAAGAATTCTAAATTTATGTATTTCTGGAGATTTATGTGATTCTCCAACTTTTCCGGCAAGAGACCTACTCCCACCCCAGTTCTGTTTTGTCAGACCCCGGCTGAGGGGCACAGTCAACCATTCTGCTCCAAGCATGGTACAGTGGCATAATCCTTGCACTCAAGATCCATTTGGCATTTACCTTCTTTTTGTTCATTTCCCTATTGCCACCCCCTTTAATGTGTTTGCTATGTATCCTTAACTACGTGCGGATCTGTGTGCATGTGCGTGCGCACAGATGCGTGCTTTTGGCTTTCCTAAGTGGCATTGGGCTATAAATCTTGTTCTGTTTTGGGTGCCTGGGTGGCTCAGTTGTTAAGCATCTGCCTTTGGCTCAGGTCATGATCTCGGGGTCCTGGGATCGAGCCCCGCATCGGGCTCCATGCTCAGCGGGAAGCCTGCTTCTCCCTCTCCCACTTCGCCTGCTTGTGTTCCCTCTCTCGCTGTCTCTCTCTCTGTCAAATAAATAAATAAAATCTTAAAAAAAAATCTTGTTCTGTTTCCTATTTCTTTTCTTTTTAAGATTTTATTTATTTATTTATTTGAGAGAGAGAGAGAGAGAGAGAGAGAGAGAGTGCACAAGCAGGGCAAGCAGCAGAGGGAGAGAGAGAAGCAGACTCCCCACCGGGCAGGGAGCCCGATGCGGGACTCAATCCCAGGACCCTGAGATCATGACCTGAGCCGAAGGCAGACGCTTAACTGACTGAGCCACCCAGGGGCCCCTGTTTCCTTTTTTTTTTTTTTCACCCAGCAGCTTGATTGAAGACCATCCATGTTAATATAGATCTAATTCAGTGTTTTCCAAATGGTAGGTTAGGTTCCAATAGCGGCTACTGGAAACAATTTGGTGGAGGCATAACCAGCATTTATAAGAAACGAATAGAACCTAACCGAGGATGTCAGAGTGCCTCAGACAAAATTAGGAGAAATTTTGCTTCGTGAATTTTTTTTTTCAAAATAGGCAGACAGACAGTTATGAATTACAATGGGAAGAGTATTTCTTACTGTGGGTCTCAGTAAAAAAAGCTCCTAACGCTCCTGGCTGAGGAGAATACGGAGCGCAGAATCCTGCCCCTCCACGGCATTGCATTGATCTCCTCGATGAGCAGGTCACTTCAGAGCCCCGCCCCCTGCCGGCCACACTGATGAATATCCTGATTCATGTTCTGTTGTGTGGGGAATTACCTTTATGCCATGTAAACCTCCAAGTACACTACCAAGCATGTTGAGCCAAAGATCACCAAATAGAAAGGTTCACAGACCAAATTAGGATGCCCGCATCACAGGGAGTATTAAATCAACTGAAAGCACACAGAGAGAAGACAGGAAGAGATGGAGTGCGTTAACCTACCTAGGACAGGGTGTGAGAAGGCTGGAAGGCATGTACTATCTGGATCCTGAGTAGGCAATGCTCATTTGTCTTATCTCTCCCTCTCTCTCTCTCTCTCTCCCTGACATTAGCCTTTTCTACTGAAGGTGAATTATACTGGCTAGAGTTTAGAGGTTTGAGCAAGGGGCCCAGTGGACGGAAGGTGCCCTGGGGCTAACTAACACATACCCTTGCTCTATTGGAGTCAAAAGAATCGTGGGCCTGACCCAGCTGTAACTCACCAAGAGTCTGACAAACAGCCCTGGGCTTTCTCTGGGAGAGGACCCCTGGGGCAGAATGGGTCACCGGTGGGAAGCCCCATCAAGATCGTGAGAATCAGGTGCCTTGTGTGCTTTGTGTATATCTAGGTTTATAAACAGTCTGTGCCCCTGGGGAAATGTAACATACCGGGAATAGCTAGCATCCTCCGCAGCTTCAACCCCTCTCCGTCTATATTCATAGTACCATCTTTTGGTTTGTTTGTTATGTCCTATTGCTCTATACTCAACACCTTCTGAGTTTCATCCTTCCCATTTTTCTGGCAGAACTGAATGTTCTCAAATAACTTAGCAAATGCGCGTGACCTGTTCTCAAGATGCCGGGGCACGAAGCCCAGGTATGTACTTGAATTTGCTCAATGTGCCTGTCGCTCCCCAGAATGAGTCCTGGGTGCATACCAGCGCCAGCAGCTGTGTCAGCCCGATCTCCCCACATCCTCGTTGACATCTGATTTTATCCCCTTTGTTAAAATTTGCTATTTCGATGGGTATAAACCAGGGCATTTTTATTACTCCAAAAAATTTTCAGAGTCCTACATGATAGTTTCTTGATTGAGAAAAGTACACGTTTGCGTGGGGACTCCTAGACATTCATTGCAAAAGGCTCTTCCAGTTCTGCCTCCCCTGATGATTGGTGACCCCTGGGCTAAACTACTGACCCCATCAAAGAACCGCTGTTCTCAACTTTTATCAGTCTGAAGACCTGCTGATGTGCTCTGTGGGGGTGGCGGGGTGACAAGTACATGGTAGGGACTGAGAAGGCCCCCAAACTCCAACTTCCTAAGGTGTATATTACACATTTACGTATTTACTTATAGGTATAAAAAGGTTTTCCTAACCATGGAGGTAGTATGTTCCAAACTCTCTCCCCTTGTGTTTTCCAAGCTTTTGGGGGGTGGGGGGGGGCAGGACAGTTTCCTGCTTTGACTTGGGTGTGTCTCTCCTAGAAGCTGGTTAATCCGTGGTGGCACGGTGAACAGGCCTGGCCCACTAGAGCTCTTTTATGGCCCCAGGGCTGCCATCTTGGAGAACTGGGGTACAGGACGAGAAGAAGAAATTTTCTATCATTTTCCCAGAACACAGGCCCAGGTCTCAGAGAGGTTAAGGGTTTCATATTGAAGTGATCCAGAATTCACCACTCGGACATCAAAACCCTTTGGAGCTGAAGTTGTTTGAGAATAGGTTGTTCTGTTTGTTTGGGTGTTTTTCTGATCTGCTGGGCTTTTAGCCCAGCCTCGAAAGAATTTGAAGGGAAGGAAAAAGTGTTTTCCCTCTACCCACCTTTGGTTCATTGTCTGGGGCCCTGTCAATTGGACTGACAAAAGACAGATAAACAAAGGAAAAACAAATAGAGGTTTGTTAGCATGAGCATCACCCACATACACTGGGGGGGGGCACTCAGTGATTAGTAACTCAAAGGGGTAGGTTAGAACTTGGCTATGCAGCATTTTAATGAAAGAACAATACATTTTTATTTTATTTTGTGATTTTTATTTATTATTGAAGTATAACTGGCAGATAATGTTAGATTAGTTTCGGATGTACAACCTAGAGATTCAACAGTTCCGGGCCCTGCTCAGTGCTCACCACGATAAGTGTAGCCACCATCTGTCACCATACAAACAATAGCATTGACTTCATCTATCCCCTAAGCTGTGCTTTTCATCTTCACGATTTATTGGTCTCACAACTGGAAGTTGGTACCTCTTTTTTTTTTTTTTAAGATTTTATTTATTTATTTGAGAGAGAGAGAGAATGAGAGATAGAGAGCATGAGAGGGAAGAGGGTCAGAGGGAGAAGCAGACTCCCTGCCGAGCAGGGAGACCGATGTGGGACTCGATCCCGGGACTCCAGGATCATGACCTGAGCCGAAGGCAGTCGCTTAACCAACTGAGCCACCCAGGCGCCCCGGTACCTCTTAATCCCCTTTACCTAGTCCATTCATTTCCCCTCCCTCAGCCGCCAGTTTGTTCTCTGTATTTGAGTCTATTTTTGTTTGTTCATTTTTTTTTTTCTTTTTAGATTCCACATACAAGTGAAATCAAAAATGACGAGACAAAGGAAAAAGGCTGAGTTTCCAGAGCAGTGAATTGTGGAGAGGCAAACCCATGGGGGAGATTAGGGGAAGGTAAAGGCTAGTCAGTAAGCTTGTAAGGTAGCTTCCTCTGGGGCCATGTCTGGGCTGATAAGGGTCTACGGTTGACCCCCGTGATGCAGTTTTACCCCTCCCAGTAGAGAGGGGAGGACAGACACCTTTGTAAATGTATGTTCTGCTTTTAGGGGAACAGGGGACGGCGGTGAACTTGTCTTGTCTCTGCTTTTTCTTCGTTGCCTTCAGCTCAAAATAATCCTTATGACAAAGTGGCCTATTATGGGGTGGCATCTTCTGCTACCCTTCTAACCTAATCGTCATAAATCCCCTCCCCGGGAGCAACAAGGGAGGATTGGACTCTTATCACTAGAGAAAGATCAGCATCCCACCTAAACAGACATTGTCACAATATCACATCTCCCATCTGCTCTCCTAAGAGCCTGTTTATCTTTCCCAAAAGTCCTTTGTTTTCCCATAAGTGCCCTTTCTCTCCTACTTCCCCTCTTAAGAAGTCATTTGTTTTTTCCAAGAGTACCTTCTTCCCCCCTCCCTTCTCTACTTAGTGGCACAGAAGCACCAAATTCCAACTACCTCTTTCAGTCATGTTTTGTGTGCGCGTACTCCTGTTTGTACCTGATTAAACTCTTGTCTTTGCTCTTGCTAAGCGGTCATTTATCTCTGTAATTCACAGGCCCCATCACTCGACTTAAGAGGGTAGGGGAAAACTTTTTATTTTCCAACAATATCTTCTTTCATTACCAGTCTGCTTCCTGGTGACTTTCTCCCCCTAAATCAGTGGTCCCCAACTATGGCTGCTCAACAGATGGAAATTTAGATGTAATGGTCTGGGCTGGCCAGTTAAAAATATTGTCCTAGACTCTAGAGTTGTGGCTGGGGCACACCCTGCCAAGGTTCCCTCCCCAACATTCTCTACTTCCCCTTTCCCCAGCTTCCTTCCTTCATTGACCTGGAACTCAACTGGGTGTCAGGAACTAATTAGCATTAAGTGGTAAATGGCCAATTTACTTCCCTCGAGGAAGTAAACTTCTTTTTTTTTTAAAGATTTTATTTATTTATTCATGAGAGACAGACAGAGAGCGAGCGAGCGAGAGAGAGAGAGGCTGAGGGAGAAGCAGGCTCCCAAGGAGCAGGGATCCCGATGCGGGACTCGATCCCAGGACCCTGGGATCATGACCTGAGCTGAAGGCAGACGCTTAACCGTCTGAGCCACCCAGGCGCCCCTCAAGGAAGTAAACTTCTAACATGCAGATACTGGTTTATGGAGACAGACCCCTAATATGGACACTACCAGGCCCTGTAGAAAAGTGGAACTACAGAGCGTTTTTAGGCTGACGCTAGACCTTAAAGCAGGATTGTCAACCCTACCTGCATATTAGGATCACCTGGGGAAGTTTTAAAAAGACACCAAGGTCAGTCCCCACCCCAGACCAATCAACTCGGTGTCTCTGTGGGGCCAGGCATGGACATTCTTTCTTAAGGCTCCCCACATGATCTTAAAATGCAGTTGAGATCGAAAATCTCTGTCCTAAGGGCTTTCTGCTTTCCGTAGTTTCTCGCCTACTTTCTTCTCTTCTGGGTTCATAGAAGATGTTTTTGATGAAGGATAACTGGAAGGCAGGCAGGCAGGAACAAGGACCGCCCTCTCCCCCGCCCTAAGAGGAAACCACCCTTTTATTTCCAAGATTTTTTTTTTTTTAATTCATTTGAGAGAGAGAGAAAGAGAGATAGCATGAGCAGGGGAGAGAGGCAGAGGGAGAAGCAGACTCCCCACTGCGTGGGGAGCCCAACATGGGGCTCGATCCCAGGAACTAGAGATCAGGACCTGAGCTGAAGGCAGACACTTAACCATCTGAGCCACCCAGGCACCCACAACAGGAAACCACCCTTAAAAAAGGATTTTACATCACCCTGGAAGAAGCCCTCCACCCTTTCCATGTGACAAAAACCTGATTGGATGATGGGCACAGGGAGGGTTAATCAGACTAAAACAGCCTGCCAACAAGCCCCTAAAAACCCCTAGACTTAGAAACTCGGGCACAACCCTCTCGGGGGCCCTCCCTCCTTGGGAGCTTTGCACTATCACTTTGCTATCGCTCGATAAACCTTGTTTTGCTGCCCACCACCACTCTGTCTGGTCTACCTCTTCATTCCTTGAAGTGGCGTGACCAAGAACCACAGGCAGCCACGGAGAAAAAAATCCTATAACATTCTGACCTTAGAGTTTTGCTTGTGTGTCTGCTTACCACTGCTTACAGAACAATGTGGGTTCAGAAGGGCAGGGTGGGTGTTGGTTCTTCATTTCGGTAAATGTTGTAAGTCGGAGACCACGTGTGTGTACATATGTACGGTGTGGATCCATATAGCTACATCTGTTTGCACATCTCTCGAGAGAGACAAGAGTCCTTGCTTATCCATTTCCTTGGCAGAGTCCCATATCTCAAACACAAGTGAGAACTGGGAAATCAGCCCTCCAAAAGTTCCCCAACAGTCAGAGTCCCTGCTAAGTTCATTACTGAATTCACTTCTCTTTTTTTTTTTTTAAAGATTTTATTTATTTATTTGACAGAGAGAGACACAGCGAGAGAGGGAACACAAGCAGGGGGAGTGGGAGAGGGAGAAGCAGGCTTCCCGCCGAGCAGGGAGCCCGATGCGGGGCTCGATCCCAGGACCCTGGGATGGAGCCCGATGCGGGGCTCGATCCCAGGACCCTGGGATCATGACCTGAGCCGAAGGCAGACGCTTAACGACTGAGCCACCCAGGCGCCCCCTGAATTCACTTCTTACACTGCTTGGCGTTCCTATGTTCTAAGGTCAATGTGAAACATTGCTTAAGAGGACAGGGAGCCCACAAGGGACCTAAAGGCATTGGTGCCTGGGCCCCTGGGTGGCTCAGTTGGTTAAGCGACTGCTTTTGGCTCAGGTCATGATCCTAGAATTCTGGGATCGAGGCCCACATTTGGGCTTCCCTTGCTCTGTGGGGAGCTTGCTTCTCTCTCTCCCTCTGCCTGCCACTCCCCCTGCTTGTGGTCTCTCTCTCTGTCAAATAAAGAAATAAAATCTTTAAAAAAAAAAAAGCACTGGTGCCTGATGGAGCCAGCTGCAAATATTTGGAAGACTGATTTATGTGCAGTCAAATAAATAAGGTATTAATGTGTGGTTTGTATTAGAGGCCTGATAATATAGTAATATTTGCTGAGCGCTTATGTCCTAGGTACCATGCCAAGCATGCTAGAATGTGTTGTTTGATTTATTCCTCCTCTCACGAGAAAAAAAAAGGTATTTATTCTTACCTCTCACTCAGAGAGGTAAAGCAACAGACCCAGGCACACAGAGACGGTAATGGCATTTTAGGGGTTTAAATCCAGGCCTCTCTGCAAGGTCATTACTCTGAACCTCAGCATGACACTCACAACCCGGACTCACTGCTCACATCCTGGGTGCTCAAAAAGAGCGCTTATTTAAAGAGTCTCCTAAGCCTACCATGGTATTTTCTGGAGCTTTTCCAGAATGCCTGGCTGCCAAGATGGCGAGCAGAGAACAAGGAAATGTCTCTCTCTGGGCAAAATGTCACTGGGAAGTGGACCAGGCGGGAGGCCTGTGGGTCTGTGGCTCTCGGTCTGCCCACCCTACAGCCCCCTGGGTGGGGTGGGGGTGTGTGGGGGGGCCCAGGCTGGGCTGTTCTGCCACTTACTCCAGGTCACCACTGTAGGGGTTCAGAACAAGTCACCCCAAGATGTACCACTTTGCTTACAAATTATTTTGAGCTGGGGCGCCTGGGTGGCTCAGTGGGTTAAGCATCTGCCTTTGGCTCAGGTCATGATCTCAGGGTCATGCGATGGAGCCCCGCATCGGGCTCTCTGCTCAGCGGGGAGTCTGCTTCTCCCTCTCACCCTCCCTCTGTGCTCTCTCTCTCTCAAAGAAGTAAATAAAAATCTTAAAAAAGAAAATTATTTCGAGCTGAAAATGATCAAGGCACAAAAGACTTAGGAAGAAATTTGGCCCTCCCCTTAACTGCCTAGAAGTACGTAGGTAGAGGACCTGTTCCAGGAAGGGGGCTATCACCATAGAGAACCACAGTATGGTATGCACTGTGGATGGTGGACCGGGAGGAATTCAGCAGTCTGTTTGTTACAATTCCTCTCTATGTCTCATTGTTCCTGAGGGGGCCCAGCAAACATCGGTTTACCAAACTTTTGCTCTTTTTCATCTTCCTGTGAATCGTCCTCCTTTTCTTTGAAGTCCCAGACCCCTCCCCACTTCTCCTTAGTTCAGGACGACATGTATTCCTCATTCTGCCTGTCTTTGGAATCTTGTGTTTATGCGGACTCCCCACATGTCCATAATTATATCTGATTTTCTCTTGTTAATCTGTCAGTTTAATTCTTGGATCACTAGAACCTTGAAGGGTAGATGAAAATGTTTCCTCCCTAATACCACCAACAGAATCGTCCCAGCTAGGCGTAGATTGGGCTTCCCAAGCCTTGTCTCTGGGCAGAGGACCCCACAAATTCCAGAAAATCACAACACCTCCCTCTGCTGGCCTCTGCCTGAGATTACAGTCAAAGGATCAGTGTTTCATTCCCCTACCAAAGTCGGGCACCCAACTGCCTCCCATACACACACACACACACACACACACACACACACACACACACACACACACCCTCCTGGTTACAGTTCTCTGGGGGGAGATTGGCTCTCTCCCACTGTCCATGTCTCTGCATTCCAATAAAGCCACAATCACAGAATCCCATGCCTCTTGCCAAGGGCAGTGGGCCTGTCACCCAAGGTAGTGACAGCAATGTGCCTGATGGGTGGGCACATAACCCAAACAGGACAGTCCTGCAGTCTCCCTGGGAGGAGCTGAGACCCTGGGCTCCCTGTGGGCTTGACCCTCCTCCCACATAAGGAAGCCTGCCCACCGCTGTAAGGCCAATGCACAGAGAAACCCACTGGGGATGGAATAGGAGCCTCATAGGAGTTCCTAGACTCAGACAGGGCTGGTTCCTTAATGGAATGCAGCCTTTGCTGTGGGAATTAAAACCAGTGGAGGTAAAGGCCCTGAAGGAGGAAGTTGGGCGTTGCTTGGAGGGTTTCCCATCTTCACACTTCCCTGGGGTATGGCTGAACCAACTGGCCACGTGTTCCTGGGAGTACCCTCGGTCAGTGAGCACACTACTTGTTAGCATTCACTGAATTTGTGTTTTTCAAACATTTCTTATGTGTGTCCTTTTGTGCACCCCTCAATGAAGATGCCAATTTCTCTCACGCTCTCCTGAGCTGGGGAAGATACTTTCCTTGCTTCCAGTGGTTCTGGTCCTGTGTGTTTAAATTGGGAGGGCCTCAAAGGAAGCCTCAGTTTACACAGTGATGGGGCTGAGGGCCCTACGGCAGGAGCACCTCTCCCCTCTTCATGTCCATACAGCTGCTGGCTGCAGTGACACGGGAACCCACAGAGGCAGGGTGTCCCACAAAGGCAAAGATTTGGCTTTCCTTGCCCTCAGAGCTGGCGTTCCAGATGCAGAAAGGCCAAGCAAGAGTGCAGATTTTAATTAAGGTCCACTTCATGTCTGCATTCTAGGGATAGTGGCAAAGCTCTTCTACAGGAAAAGGTCTTTCTTTCTTTCTTTCTTTCTTTCTTTCTTTCTCTCTTTCTTTCTTTCTTTCTCTCTTTCTTTCTCTCTTTCTCTCTTTCTTTCTTTTTCTTTCTTTCTTTCTTTCTTTCTTTCTTTCTTTCTTTCTTTCTTTCTCTTTCTCTCTCTATTTTTTTCTCTCTCTTTCTCTTTCTTTCATTCTTTCTTTCTCCTTAAAAATAAATTATCTTTTGTCCATCGACAGATGAATGGATAAAGAAAATGTAGTATATATACACAATGGAATATCATGCAGCCATCAAAAGGAATGAAATCTTGCCATTTGCAACGACATGGATAGAACTGGAGGGTGTTATGTTGAGCGAAGTAAGTCAATCAGAGAAAGACATGTATCATAGGACCTCACTGATAGGAGGAATTCTTAATCTCAGGAAACAAACTGAGGGTTGCTGGAGTGGTGGGGGGTGGGAGGGAAGGGGTGGCTGGGTGATAGACATTGGGGAGGGTATGTGCTATGGTGAGCGCTGTGAATTGTGCAAGACTGTTGAATCACAGACCTGTACCTCTGAAACAAATAATACATTATGTGTTAAAAAAAAAAGAAGAAGAAGATAGCAGGAGGGGAAGAATGAAGGGGGGGAAATTGGAGTGGGAGATGAACCATAAGAGATGATGGACTCTGAAAAACAAACTGAGGGTTCTAGAGGGGAGGGGGGTGGAAGGATGGGTTAGCCTGGTGATGGCTATTAAGGAGGGCACGTCCTGCATGGAACACTGGGTGTTATACGCAAATAATGAATCATGGAACACTACATCAAAAACTAATGATGTAATGTGTGGTGATTAACATAACATAATAAAAAAATTTTAAAAATTTTCTTTTACTGCAGAGGTTGAGTCAATGATAAGCTGCTGAATTTCTGCAAAGCCATCTATTGTTAACCTTCTTTTTTTTTTCTCCTACTATTCTCCAGAAGGTTTGGAACAAGGATTGTTAGGGCAAGACACATCAGGGCAAGACCAAAATGGAACCTCCCATTGGTGGGCCCAACAGCAATTTCTACAATGGAAAATAGAAATATGGTGTGGTGTTTTTTTTTTCCTTTCCTTTCTCTTTTTTTCTTCCTTTCTTCCTTCCTTCTTTTCTTTCTTCCTTCCTTCCTTCCTTCCTTCCTTCCTTCCTTCCTTCCTTCCTTCCTTCCTTCCTTCCTTTCTTTCTTTCTTTCTTTCTTTCTTCTTTCTTTTCTTTTCTTTTCTTTTCTTTTCTTTTCTTTTCTTTTCTTTTCTTCTCCTTCTTCTTCTTCTTCTTCTTCTTCTTCTTCTTCTTCTTCTTCTTCTTCTTCTTCTTCTTTTCTTCTTCTTCTTCTTCTTCAATAATCAGAAAACTAATTTTTTCTCACACATCAAAAACCTGGTGTTGGGATATCCAAGTTTGATACAGCAGCTCCATTTGCCACTGGGGGCCCAAACTCCATCTTCCTGCTTGGCCATCTTTATCAAGTGTGTTTTGGTCTCAAGCTTATCTCTTTGTGGGCCCATAGTAACTGCTCCACCTTCAACATGGAGTTTCCATTCTAGGCAGAAAGAAGGGGCCAAGCTAAGAGCAAAAGGCATGTGCCAGCCCCCTCTCAAAGGATTTTCCCAGATGCCTCATCTAACAACCTTGGCTTTTCCTTAGCCAGAACTGGCTATTTCTAGGTGTGAATGAGACTGGAATTTGTAGTTTTCAACATCGCTTTTCCATACAAAAGTGTTGTCCTATGGTAAGAAGGAAAGGGGGCATGGGTATCAGGTGGGTAATAGGCAGTGTCCACCACGGGATCACACTTGGTCCGTGCTGGAATGTTCTGAGATATGTGTGGCTCCTGGAGTCTCCACTTAATGGCTCCTCTCAGCATTAGCCTTTATTTCCATACTCGGTTCAGGTCCCAAATACAGATAGATTTTATGCAGGCGGCTGGATGGCATTACTGATCTGAGTAACTTACGCAAGGGAGACACAAGTACAAGCTGTTCCTCTGGATCTCACACCCATTAGGATGGCTGCTATCAAAAATGCAGAAAGTAACAAGTGTTGGTGAGGATGTGGAGAAATTGCAATCCTCGTGCGTTGTTACTGAGAATGTAAAATGGTGCAGCCATTATAGAAATCAGTATGGTGGCTCTTCAAACACTTAAAAATAGAATTACCATATGATCCAGAGATCCCGCTTCTGGGTATGCACCCCAAACAATTGAAAGCAGGGCCTCAAAGAGATATCTGCACACCCATGTTCACGGGAGCATTATTGACAATCATGAAAAGGTGGAAGCAGCCCAAGTGTCCATCAGTAGAGGAATGGCTAAACACAATGTGGTGTATACATACAATGGAATATTATTCAGCCTTTAAAAGGAAGGACATTCTGACACACATTGCAACATGGATGAAACTCAAGGACATTATGCTACATGAAATAAGTTTGTCATAGAAAGACAAATACTGTGTGATTCCACTTATATGAGGTATCTAAAATAGTAAAATTCCTAGAATCAAAGAGTGGAATTATGGTTGCCAGGGGCTGGTGGGGGAGACAAAATGGGGAGTCAGAGTTTAATGTGTATAGTTTTGCAAGATGAAAAAGTGCCAGAGATGCATGGTGGTAACGGTTGCACAGTGCTGGGAAAATACTTACACTGAACTGTATACTTAAACATGGCTAAGATGGTAAATTTCATGTCATGTATATCTTACTACAATTGATCCGATTTGAGGAAATCTCGGTAGTGTTCAGGCGTGCCTCAGCCACTGGTTATTCCTGAATGTTTGTCCCTGGCACTCCAGCCACCATGGGATTGCCCAAATGGGGTGGAACTCCAGGGGAAAAAGATCAGTTCCTTTGCGTACTATGCTCAGACACCATGTCAGTGCTCTGATTTGGGACAGAAACTAATCACCCACTGTTCCTGGGTAAGAACTTTCCCGTCAAAACATTGTACCGGGGGCACCTGGGTGGCTCAGTCAGGTAGGCGTCTGCCTTCAGCTCAGGTCATGACCCCAGGGACCTGCGATAGAGCCCCACATCGGGTTCCCTGCTCCGTGGGGAGCCTGCTTCTCCCTCCTCCCCGCTCCTGCTCTCTTTCTCTATCTCTGTCTCTTTCAAATAAATAAATAAAATCTTAAAAATAAATAAATAAATAAAACACATTGTACCAAATGTTTGTCAAAGCCAGGGTTCTGTTCTGTCGAAGGAACATTTTGGGACCAGTTACTTGGCAGTGTGCTCCATGAGCCCTTCTGGGGTGAATGAATCTGCTTTAGGATTCTTGGAAGAGTCTGTCTGTCTTTCCAGGTGTATTCCACCCCCAGTCACCCACACCATGGCATCTGTACCACTGTCCACTGTCACCAGCATGCTGCAAAGGCGCACACAAGGGCTGTGTCTTTCCACAAGGTCAGCTTTATCCAGTCATAAAGCAAGGTTAACGTAATTGTAAAGCAGATCCAGGATTCCAAAGTCAATGACATTTCACTACCCATTTTAAGTTGGCTTCATACAGGTCACACAAAGCAAGCACAAGATAAAGTCACATGACAAGCAAGACATGATAAGGGGTAAGAAGTTAACGACCCAAACGTGCAGGGAGTCCATGAGTGCGGTGCAGGGGAGGTGAGGCTCGAATCTGGTACAGTCTGGCTCAGCGCTCGTGGCGGGGTGGAGGAGCTCTGTTCTGCTCAGAGGTCATGGGGCACAGCCTCTGGGACAGCTGCCTTTCAAATGCATCATAGGACACAGGTCAGCGTCTGGAGAGTCCAACAGGTGGCTGCCAAAATGCTCTCTTTTTAAAGGAATTCAATCAGTCTTGGGCCTTTGCAGACTTCTCCTGGTTGTGGTGATTACCAGCTCTTGGTTCTTCCAGGCTTTCTAAGTTTTCCTACTTATCAGTTGAGGGTGCTGCCAACCTGTGCTGATTTTGCTGATAACTGGTCTTAACTACAACGCCCTTAGCTGCTTACATCACTGCTTGACATGACTCACTCTTTGACGTGAGTGATTCCATCTTGCTCTCTACAACCATCTTCAAGGAATCTTCTCTGAGGCTCTGGTGGCTGCAGCCCCTGGCTTGAAATAGCTTCCTGAACATTCCTTCAAACCCCAGAAATATGTTAAAAGAACCTCCAGCCTAGGAGAAAACTGCAGGAGTTTGGCAGGTTTTAAGGAGCTGGCAAGATTTGAGTAACTCAAGAACGTCCAATCTTGATCTCTTTTGCAAATCAGAGCCCTCTCAGAATCTCAAGAAGTCTGTTATGATGGATTTAAATATGATATAAAATGTGTAAGAAATATATATTTGATCTTTGGTCCATTCTGGCACAGAATGTGCCAGGCAAATTCTAACACTCCTAACACTCTAACACAGGCTCCTCCTAACACTCTTGGAATTTCCTAAGTGATGAGAGTAATAAAGGTGTCCTTTGTTAGATTAGTAAGTGAATTTTGGATGCACCTAAGGTTGGGGGCTGGTTGTCCAGAGAACCAGCTATGTGATTGGAGGGTTGGAACATTCAGTTCCACCTCCCAGCCCCCGCCTTGGGGGAGGGGAGAGGGGCTGGAGATTGAACCAGTTGCCAATAGCCAATGATTTAATCAATCATGCCTATGTAATGAAGCCTCCATAAAAACCCCAAAGGACCGATCAAAAAGCTACTGTGTTGGTGCACAGAGGTAGGTGGTGGGAGACAAACGCCGCTGGAGAGAGACGTTGCTGGAGAGAGCTGCTGCTGGAGAGAGCATGCAGCACCCTGCCTTTTCCCCAAGTTGCCCGACGCATCTCCAACATCTGGCTGTTCCTGACAACATCCTTTCATGATACAGCGGTGATCTAGTAAGTAACATGTGTCTCTGAGTTCTGTGAGCAGCTCTAGCAAATTAATTGAACCCAAGGTGGAGGTTGTGGGAACATCTGATTTATAGCCAGTGGTCAGAAGCCCAGGTGATAATCTGGCTGTGACTGGCATCTGAAGTGGGGGCTGGTGGGAGGCAGTCTTGTGGGACTGAGCCCTTAAGCTGTGGAATCCGACGCTGTCTCTGGGTAGTGTCAGAATTGAATTGAATTGTAGGACTCCCAGTCGATGTCAGAGAATTACTTCGGATGTGAACCTCTCCCATCTTTCCACACATTGGAATTGGATGCAGAACCCAAAATACCTGTGTACCCTCTAGTCAGATTAAGACACAAGTGCACTGGTCGTCCATTTTAACGTGTTCTTCTAGGGGTGTCTTGGGTCCAGTTAAACCCAGGTTAAGGGCTCGGGCTCCAACTTCTAAACAAGTGTTGCACGGACAGAAATTGTCTTTGTTTCTCCCCTATATCAGGGAGGTGAAGTTAAGGAAAACAAGCAGAGGGTCGTCCCTGGGGAAAGGGCGAGCAAGAGATTAGGGAGAGTGGGGGAGGGGATCCTGCAGTGATCAGCTGGGCTGCTGGCCCTCAAAGACCTTAATCTTCAAAGCTAGGGACACTCTACCCTCTTCCTAGGACCAGCTTTGTCTCACCTGTGAGGATCAGGAGCCAGAGCCCGCCATGTTCCTGTGGCCACGTGTCACGGGAACGTGTCCGAGGCCGGTCCCCCACCCCTGCTGCTCGTGGAGTGGTGGTGACCTAGCTCTCTTAGTCAAGGGTCACTACGGACCCTTCCCTCTCCAGCCCGCGTTCTGCCTTTGAGGGACTGGAATATTGCAGTCAAAAGATGGCCAGTGAGTGATACAAAGAAAACCACAGGTCCAAATGGTGTCACTTAGGCCAAGTCACCACATCCAGCTAATACCTAACCTAAAGGCAGCTTCAGCCTCTCCCAAAAATGTAAACCTTAAGTTGCGAATCAGGAATTTTCTGATAAATGCCCCAGGAGGTACTCTGTTACTTGGGCCTCCCCATCCCCTGAAGGAAGCTAAGGTAATCCGCGTAAAACCCCCTTGTCCTTCCCCCTAAGATGCGGAGTGCCTGGCATTTTTGCTAACACCAATTTTTATTTTTATTTTTTAAAGATTTTATTTATTTATTTGTCAGAGAGAGTGTGAGTACAAGCAGGGAGTGGCAGGCAGAAGGAGAAGCAGAAGCCGGCTTCCCACAGAGCGGGGAGCCCGATGCGGGGCTCCATCCCAGGACCCTGGGATCATGACCTGAGCTGAAGGCAGACGCTTAACCGATTGAGCCATCCAGGCGTCCCACTAACACCCAATTTTAAGCTTGCCTAATTCCTACATTATAAATGTTTTCAGATCATAAGGTTTGTGGCCCATTCAAATCCAGGATTGGTCTGGAGAAGAGGGGGGACCACCTCAGGTCCACAGTGGGACAAAGCAGAAGGCACCAGGGGAGCGCACAGAAGCTGAAAGAGGGGTTCTAAGTGACGAGGAACAGAAGGCAAGCTGAGGACAAAGCAGAAGCTGACACCCCACAACTGCCCCCCGACCCATGGGATCTGTGTGACATTCCTCAGGCACCCGTGGCTGCCCTAAGCTAAGGAAAGGAAAAACAAATAGTTAAACTTACAGCAATCACAATCCTGCAAGACGTGGGTCTCCCTCAGTTTACAAATGCTTTAGCGATATACAAGAACAAAGCATTTCTTTTTTTTTAAATTTTTTTATTATTAGGTTATGTTAATCACCATACATTACATCATTAGTTTGTGATGTAGCGTTCCATGATTCATTGTTTGTGCATAACACCCAGTGCTCCGTGCAGAACGTGCCCTCCTTAATACCCATCACCAGGCTAACCCATCCCCCACCGCCCTCCCCTCTAGAACCCTCAGGTTGTTTCTCAGAGTCCATCGTCTCTCACGGTTCTACTCCCTCTCCGATTTCCCCCCTTTCATTCTCCCCCTCCTGTTATCTTCTTCTTTTTTTTAACAAAGCATTTCTATCAATAAACTAGCTCCCAGAAGGAACTGTAGATAAAATTGAATGCCCTTATAACCTGCAGCCCATCGACAGATACTTGAAGTGGGCAGAGTGTAATGTTCCTCCAGGAAGTTCCCAACTATTTTAATGATAATGCCTTGCTAGAGAGAAGACAACCTTACCTTGACAATGGCAAGGCCTTGGGTCTCCTGTGAATCTTCTTTAACATATGAGAATCCTTTTGAGACCTCCCTTTTCCTTACCGCCCCCACCATAGTATGTAATCACCCACCCTCCACTACCCCGGAGCAGCAGCTCTTTCTGCCCACAGGCCCTGTCCCCGTGCTTTTAATAAAATCACCATTTTGCACCAAAGACGTCTCAAGAATGCTTTCTTGGTCGTTGGCTCTGGACTCCATCCCACCATTTTGCACCAAAGACGTCTCAAGAATGCTTTCTTGGTCGTTGGCTCCGGACTCCACCCCACTGAACCCCACCTATATCCCAAAACCACATCATAAGGATCACAGAAGGTGAAAACTCTCCCACGAACCCCAGGAGAACACAGGGCCACGTGCAAGTCCAATGTTCGGCGGAGGCCCAACTGGGATTCCTCGCCTGGGCCTGGGCACCTGCCAACAAGCACGGAGTAAGGAATGGCTCTTAACTTGGCCACTGTCTGCGTCAGCCACAGGCTTCCCACAGGCCTGTCCCTCCGGCACCCTGACAACCTGAGGTACTGGAGCCTCCACACAGTGAGCGCTCAGTAGGCGTCACCTTGCGCTTCACTGGGGCCGCCTGTTTCTGTCAGATGCCACTGGGCCCGAGCTGGCCCCAGCAGTCACAAAGCACCCCATGCTCCAGAAGGCCCAGGCTTGGTTCAGTGCTGGGCCGTCACCACCTCGAAATTCGTAGAAGTGTCTGAACAAGGGACTCTGCATTTCCATTTTGCTCTGGGCCCATAGCCTGGGCAGCCGGTCCTGCTCGGATAGGAGGTGCAGATACAAGGGCAGAGCAGGACCAGAGCCAGGACGTGAGAGGGGGGAATCCAGATCTTTCCTACCCCTTCGTTTTGCAGAGGAGAAAACAGGCTCCTGGGGAAAGACGCGAGGGGGTTTGGTTAGTCGCAAGAGCAAGGTTCTTCGTGTCCACACTAGACTCCTCATGGGCAGGAAGAGAGGCACTGGGGTTGAGGAGCAATTGATAATATACCATGGGGCTTGGGGTGCTAAGGAAAAAGGGAGGTTTTGCAAAACTTTTCATATGCTAAAGAGGACGGAGGACTTGCCATTGTCAAGTTAAGGTTGTTTTTCCCTCTAGCAAGGTATTAACATGAAGATAGTTTGGAGCTTCCTGGAAGAATGTCACACCTGTTCCACCCAGGAATGGGGGGTGGGGAGGTTGTTGGGTGTCAGCTTATGCTTTGTCTTCCGGTCACCTTCTGCTCCCTCATCCCAGGGACTCTGTGAGGCCTGGAAGGGGCTGATCACACCCTATAAGCCATTTTGTAAGTTAGTCCACCTTGCTCCTTCCTCCTCCTGGGGACAAGCTGCTCCGTGCAGAGCCCGGATGGCTGTTGCACCCAGAGCATTCACTGGGACTCTTGGACTCTCAGGGTCTGGGCTGGGTGGCCTCCACCAGGGGCTAGCCCTGTGTCTGCACCGTAAGGCCCCCAACACCTCATGTCCAGCAACTGGGACAACTGCACAGAGCGGGCATCGTGGAGCAGGGCCCTGGAGGTTCCTCACTGGGCTGGCCTTTACCCTTTGTCACTGGATGTTGAGGACACTTTCAGGAGGGAGGCTTCAGAGGCAGGGGCCAGGGGACCACTAAGGGGTTGGAGGAAGCTTCCATTTACCAGCTTGTACTAAAAGCAGCTGATCCGTCTGGGCTCCGTGGGCCGGCACACAGCGGCAATCAGCAAATGCCTGAGGAGTTGAATGAATGAATGAATCCATGAATGAATGAATGGAGAACTGAATAATGCCTGGAAGGAGGAAAAACACATTCCAAATGCCTTCAGGCTGTGCTTCTGTTTGGGGGTTCGGCTCTGTATTTCAAATGCTGAGCAGAAATTCCCTTGAGGCCCTGGGGCACTTGGGTGGCTCAGTCATTAAGCGTCTGCCTTCAGCTCAGGTCATGACCCCAGGGTCCTGGGATCAAGCCCCGCATCGGGCTTCCTGCTCAGTGGGAAGCCTGCTTCTCCCTCTCCCACTCCCCCTGCTTGTGTTCTCTCTCTCCCTGTGTCTATCTCTGTCAAATAAATAAAATCTTAAAAAAAAAGAAATTCCCTTGAGGCCCTGGATGGAGTGGCGTGTAGCTGGAGGGGTCAGGAACCAGCAAACTTTGCCCAGCACTGTGGGTGTTCTCCAGACTCCCGGCAAAGTCGGCCACCTGTAGTGCTTAGGAAAGCACTAGCTTATCGCTCCTGCCCCCTTTAACCCTGGCCACCAGGGAGTTCCAGCTCCAAGCTGGTTTCTTCCTTCCTACTGGGTGGTTGCTGCGGGTCAGTCAAAGAGACAGCAGAGTATAGAGCAGCAATTCCCAAACTAGTAGAAAATCTGGCTCCATGAGGTAAAGACGTAGGTGAATATATGAAGGGGCCATGAGTCTATGAAGCCCACGCAGAAAAAATGGGCTGTCGAACTAACATTCATCATTATTTTCTCAGTTTTCCATTAATATTAACTTTTCCTTTTGTTTTTAATTGGTTGCCACAAAAAACTTATTTTTTGTGTATGGGAAAAGCCCTTAACATTGAGAACATTCTACACATCAACTTGGGAGAGCCATGTTATGTGGCGGAAAGACGATGGGCCCCTCAGCGGTAGGCTCAGGGTGACCAACTGTCCAGGTTTGCTCAGGGCTGAGGAGAGTTTGGGCTTTTTTTAGGACAGGGGACTGTCATTGCTCATACCAGGACAGTTCTGAGCCAACTGGATGAATGGCTTGCCTTGTACGAGCTGCTTCTGTCCTCCAAGCCGGGTGTGCTCACCTGCCGAATCACCGGGTGTTCAGTGAACACAGGTAGTAGGTAGGGGATGATGCTCAGCAAGTGCTCACTGTTAGGGACTGGTGGGCAGCACGTGGGTTTGGCCTTCTGTTGGGTGTAGTCAAGGAATGACTGGGTTACTTACAGAATTCTAGAATTCTGTCTCCTTAAGAAGTCAGGGTGTCAGGAGACACAGAAGCCCCCTGGCTTCCCCAAGAGCGGCAGGAATTCAGGGAAGACTCAGCTCCTAATGGTTGGAGAGGCCTGGTTCCACAGATGGAGGATTCAAGCCTGAAGGCCGGGCTGCAGATAGGGTCATTGATTCTTTACACACCTGTGCCCTTAGAAGTATCATCCAATGTCCATCAGTATTCACATTTCCTAATTACCTCATCATTTTTTAAAAAAGATTTTATTTATTTGACAGAGAGAGAGAGAGAAAGAGAGAGCGCGAGCACGAGCAGGGGGAGGGGAAGAGGGAGAGGGAGAGAGGGAGAGGGAGAGGGAGAGGGAGAAGCAGGCTTCCCGCTGAGTAAGGAGCCCGACGCAGGGTTCCATCCCAGGGCCCTGAGATCAGGACCTGAGCTGAAGGCAGACACTTAACCACTGAGCCACCCAGGTGCCCCTCATCACTTTTTTTTTTTAAGAGTTATTTTGCTCACATCAGGATCCAAACACGGTCCATGCTTTGCACTTGGTCAATTTGTCTCATAGGGTCCTCCTTCCCTCCCTCCTCATTTTCCCCTACCAGGCATTTTTTGGAGAGAGCTGGGTTTTCGCCCGGTAGCATTTGTACACCTGGATTTTTCCGGTTGCATCCCTCTGGAGTTGTGTAACGTGTTCCTCTGTCTCCTGCGCTTCTTGTGAGCTAATAGTTCCATTTGGAGTCTTGATGAGATCTAGCGGAGATTGCTGGCAAGCAGAACCAGAGGTGGAGCAGTTGGTTCCACTTGCATTGTCCTCTGGTGACCGAGAACTCTGGAAACCAGGGACAAGTCGGATTTATCAGTATGTGGCAGGATCTCTGTATACCTCTGTGTCCAAAGACCAGGCACCTCAGCAGCTTCCCCTTAGGGGAAAGGCTCTGGGGCCAGATACCTGGGTCACAGCCACTCTGCCTCTCACTGTGCACCTGGTACAACTTACTGAACTTTCTGGATCCCAGTTTCTGAACCTGTCAGGTGGGGATAATAGTATCTCCTCTGCATAAAAGCTCAGAGTAGCCTTTCCGGGACGCAGCTGCTAAATGCTCCCAAGGTTGGTGATCCTTCTTGCAATCAGCTATTCCATCTGCCTGATCACCCAGATGCACCCCTCAGATGGTGCAGGTGGGAGAGCCAGTGCCTAGCTTGGGAGGGGCCCTGGGAAGGTGACATCACCCAGACACAGCTTCCCTGGCTCTCTGATGCTTGCCCGAGGGAGGCGTGAGTCACCTCTTGAAGTCAAACATTGCTTTGTTCCTCATTTCTCCTTTTGAAAAGCAAATGTTCCTGGGCAGCATTAAATCCCAAATCATTTCTGGAGAAGGGTTGAGAGGAGGGGGAACAGTCCAGAAAACGGAGACGTGGCAGGGAGTGTCTATGAAGGGAGTTCCCTCCCATCCTTGGGGCTCACAGGCCAGAGGCTCTGGGCTGACTGAGCTCAGAAGTGAATGGGGCTATCCCAGGCTGGCCCAGGACGTCTTGGAGAATGGCCACTGGGGGGAAACAGGCCTTCCACAGTCACTCTCAAGGTCCTGTGTGTGTAGCGTTATGCAAATCTCCAGGGTGGGATGGGACACGAGTATTTAGAAACGACATCCAATTATAACATGTTTCAAAGAGGGGAAAAAGCCCTACCGAATTGCAGCACAGCCTACAAAAGTAAAGAAGTATCGGTGAAGCTGGGGTAAGGTGGTAAGAACGAGAAACACTTCTTGTGCGGGGGTGGGGGGACTGGGAGAGGGGGCAGGGGGTGGGAGGGGGGTGGCGCCACCCGGAACAGAGGTTTCAAGGAGGCTGGAAAAACGCGTGGCCAGCTTGGCGAGTGGAGGCGTCGGCGCGCCCTCTAGAGGCCAGGGGCCCAAAGTACAGTGCCAGCCACGGTCAAATCCCGCCCCGCCCCCCCCCCCCCCCGCGCATCCCGGCTTCCCTTGGCCCGCGTCCTTCAGGAGCCGCGCAGTCTACGCTGGGCAGGTCCAACAGGGAGGCGAGACTTACACACAAGAAAGGCGCCGGGGGACAAGGCGTTGGCCCATGCAAACGTTCGTCTTGCCTTAGATTGCTCTGCCCCCAGCTCACTGAGGGAGGGAACTGAGGCGGTAATTTGCAGGTTAAAGTTACCGGGTTTCCCCTAGTTTACAAGACTTTTGCAAATAGTTTTCAGATTTAAGACTCCCCATCAGGCCTCCTTTCTGAAGGCATCTGCCCCCCACCCTTCCTAAGAGGTCAGAGGCAGAGGGTGGGCTCTGGCCCGAGGCTGTGTGTGGGCCGCCCCCCCCCCCCCAGTCCCTTAGTGATGCATGGGTGGCCCCGGGAACTCAGGACCTGCTGATGCCTTCTGCCCCAAGCCCAGCGCTCCTGGGCCCCTATGCTCATTTGCCCTAACTTCGAGCTTACTGGCATTGCCATCCTTGAGGCCTCGTGGCCTGGTTTACGAGTCCAGCCTGTGTCCCTCTTCCTCAGATTCCCTTTGCACCTTGCTGAGGGAATCAGCACCTGGGTTATCCTCCTGGGACCATGGGCACGTCCGGCCCTCAACACGGGCACACTGTTTTCCTTGGCAGATGCCTTCAGGGCTTCCCAAGATCTCCCCACGGGGTGCCTGCAAGCAGGAGGAGCCACCTGTCTGATGTGTCACCACCCCCAGACACTGCAGTATTTTGCTCTTAGGGGACTTGATCTCCCTCCTCCATATTCAGCCACAGGAGGGAAAGAGGAAGAAAAGATTCTCAGGACTCACCTCCTGCCCTCCCTCTCTCTACCACCTGTCTTCTCCCTTCCCCCCAGACCTACATAGAGGCTCCCCCTTGTCCAAGGAAGTGGAAAAACCCCTTACTTAGGTCAGACTCTGCATCCTCTTTATGCTGCAGCTTATTTTAATGGTCGACTCTCTGTCCTCCAAGCTTTGCTTTTGGTAAGTAAGGGGAAGCTTTTGGAAATCGGAAAACCTTTTCTCTCCATAAAGTCAAGTTTTCAAGATTGCTGTCTTTCTAGGGCAAAAAAAAAATTAATTTGAAAGGTGAGCAATGACACATTCAAAAGACATGTTCTAGGTCTCTAACTTCAAAAGTGAAGATTATGATTTTGCGTAATTTTTAAGTAGCCAGGTTTGGTACTTCAATATAATTCTGCCCTAAAGGGAATCAGGACTCCATTAGAAGGTAACGAATTCCATGTACAGGGAAGAGAAAAGCAGGAATGGGCTTAAACTATCCTGCTGTTGTCTTCTAACAATGAAAGATTGCTGAGATGTGGGGTGAGCCTGGGGGCAGGTCATGTTAATAGAACAAAGGGTCTGGTTGGCCAAACTGCAACAGCTGGCAACCACTTATCACAATTTGAGTGTCAAAGTTGAATAACAATTGTAGTTGTTAAGAGCAAGTCTGGTCTAAAAAGACCCGAGACCATAATGGTAGTTCGAAATGTTTATATAAAGTATACAAAGACAGTATTTTAAATGCATTTCAATATTAAGAAGAGTGTTATGGGGGTGCCTGGATGGTTCAGTCGGTTGGACTTCTGCCTTCGGCTCAGGTCATGATCTCAGGGTCCTGGGATCGAGCCCTGTGGAGGGGGGGTTCCTGTTCAGTGGGGAGCCTGGCTTCTCTATCTCCTGCTCCCCATGCTTGTGCTCTCTCTCTCTCTGTCAAATAAAATAAATAAAATCTTAAAAAAGTGTTATGTATGGCTTTCTTATTTCTTCAGGTTCTGTCTGTTTATAAAACTATGTCCAACATGTTCTTTATGTTTGTAAGTAGGAACAGTTGAATATGGGATGTGCAAGCAGGCAAGAGGTGACCAGGAAGAGTAGCGTTGACAGTCACACAAGGTCACAAAATAGAAAGAAAGTGTGTTGCAAGATGAAGGATGAGGTAAGTCTCCAAAAGGAGAGAATCAATTGCCTAGACGTTAAATTCCTTGAGTTCTGGGAGATGAAACCTCTAGTTGTTCTACTTAATTAAAATGAGTCTTCAGAAAGCAAGAGTGTTTCCTCCCCTCCTTCCTTCCCCTTCTCCTTTCCCCCCTTCTCTGGTTCTTCCCCTTTCTCTCCCCTCTCACTCATTTTCCAAGGTCTTTTGCTGTATTCCTAGAAGGTATTAAAATAAGCACTACCATAATTGTACAAACATAAAAGAACAAGTGTAAGAGTGATGGTTGTAAGATGAATCCCATGGTGCTGATATTTTAAAACATATTTCAACGTAAATGTAGTAGTTTTATAGTCATTGGATTTGTGGATATTTTATATCAGTCTAGATCTTTTTCTCTTTTTTTTTTTTTTTTAAGATTTTCTTTTTGAGTAATCTCTACACCCAACATGGGGCTGGAAGTTACAGCCCCAAGATCAAGAGTTGCCTGCTCCACTGACTGAGCCAGCCAGGTGCTCCTAGATCTACTTTACCTTTTTTTTTTTTTTAAAGACCTTATTTATTTATTTGAGAGAGAGAGTGCATGCCATCGACTGAGCTGGGGGAGGGGAAAGGGGGAGGGAGAGGAATAAGCAGACAATGCACTGAGCACAGAGCTTGGTGTAGGCCAATCCCATGACCCCAAGATTATGATCTGAGCTGAAACCAAGAGTCAGATGTTCAACTGACTGGGCTACGCAGACACCCCATCCCTAGATCTTTTTCTTAAAGGGACAGATAGTAAATATTTTTGGCTTTGTGGGATTCATGGTCTGTGTTGTAACTACTCAACTCGGCTGTCATAGAGCAAAAGAAGCCATAGACAACTTCCAAATGAAGGGCATGGCTGTTGGCCATGAGAACCATGTTGTGTGCATATAAAACTATTTTTTTTTTTAAAGATTTTATTTATTTGAGAGAGAGAGAATGAGAGATAGAAAGCACGAGAGGGAAGAGGGTGAGAGGGAGAAGCAGACTCCCTGCTGAGCCGGAAGCCCGATGTGGGACTCGATCCCGGGACTCCAGGATCATGACCTGAGCCGAAGGCAGTCGCCCAACCAACTGAGCCACCCAGGCGCCCAAAACTATTTTTTAAAAGATTTTATTTATTTATTTGAGAGAGACACAGCAAGAGAGGGAACACAAGCAGAGGGGAGTGAGAGGGAGAAGCAGGCTTCCTGCTGAGCAGGGAGCCTGATAACGGGGCTCGATCCCAGGACCCTGGGATCATGACCTGAGCCGAAGGCAGATGCTTAACGACTGAGCCACCCAGGTGCCCCTAAAACTCCATTTATAAAAGCAGACAGTGGGCCATAGTTTGTTGACTCCTGGGCTAGGGTATTTATTTTTATTTTTCATTTTAAAAAAATATTTATTTTGGAGAGAGAGGGACAGGGGAGAGGGAGAGAAATCCTCAAGCAGACTCCCTGCTGAATGCGGAGCCTGACATGGGACTCCATTCCAGGACCCTGAGATCATGTCCTGAGCTGAAATCAGGAGTCGGACCTTAACCAACTGAGCCACCCAGGCGCCCCTGGACTAGAGTATTTAAAGCTTCAAATAATCAGTTTGTGATAAGACTATCATTTTAGTGTAAACCATTTGGGATATTTATTGAATTGAGTTTGTAATCACTGTTCAAATGTTTATGAAAAATTATTCTCCAGGTATGCCTGGGTGGCTCAGTTAAGCGGCTGCCTTCGGCTCAGGTCATGATCCTGGGGTCCCGGGATCGAGCCCTGCATGGGGCTCCCTGCTCAGTGGCAAGTCTGCTTCTCCCTCTCCCTCTGCCTGCCTCTCTGCCTACTTGTGCTCTTTCTCTATCTCTCTGTCAAATAAATAAATAAAATCTTAAAAAAAAAAGCATGAATTCCTATACAAGTGATGGGAAGTGTTCCTCTCTACTCAAAAAAGTCTTTCTGATACTATAATTTTCCACCCATGTAAATTCAGAATCTAAATTCCCACATCTTCCCGTTAGTAAAAGAATTCCCATTAAGATGTTGTGGCAGAGACTGGCCGGCTACTAAGCAAACCCATTTCCTCTTCTCCCCGAGCACACAGCCAGACTCCATTTCCCCACCCCCACAGTTTGACTACTGTGTGACTGAATTCCAGTAAATGGAATATCAGTGCAAGTGAGGCACATCAGTTCCAGAGCTGGCCCGCAAAAGCCTCCCCATCTTTTTTCCAGTCCACACTCTGACTATGGACAACTCAAAAGCTGGGGAAGGGAGGGCAGAGCCAGGACGTGGAGGGCCCCATCCACTGAGGGGGAAATCTGCTTTGGGCTTCCCATGAGTGAGCAATAAAATTCTCTTGTGTTGAGCTACCGAGATTTTTGACTTAGCTGTCACAGCCAATAATGTCTTTTTTTAAAATATATTTTATTTATTTATTTATTTGAGAGAGTTCATGAGAGGGGAGAGGGTCAGAGGGAGAAGCAGACTCCCTGCTCAGCAGGGAGACCGATGCGGGACTCGATCCCGGGACTCCAGGATCATGACCTGAGCCAAAGGCAGTCGCTTAACCAACTGAGCCACCCAGGCACCCACAGCCAATAATGTCTTAATTATGGTAATGGTGGATAGCAGTGGAGATTTATTAATTTATTTTGGAATATCTTTAAAGGTGGAGGAAGGCAAGAAGGTGGAATTTTTACATTTATCCATCTATTCATTCAACAAGTATTTATTGAGGATTTACGTGGCTAAGTTCTGAGGATACAGAGACAGAGAAGATGCAGCTCCTGTCTTCGAGGATTCCGCTTAGGTCATGATCCCAGGGTCCTGGGATCGAGCCCTGCATCGGGCTCCTGGCTCAGAGAGGAGCCTGCTTCTCCCTCTCCCTGTCTCTCTCCCTTCTCATGCTTTCTCTCTCTGTATCTCTGTGTCTCAAATGAATAAATAAAATCTTTTAAAAAACAAAAACAAATGGAGTGTCCTGTGATAGAAATATATCCAAGTGGGCGGGTGGGATAGAGGAGGGAGTTCCCATTTCGGGGGAAGGAGGAAACAGCTTTCAAAGGCAAACAAGGCTGCCATAGCTTGGAGCCAGTTGCCTCTACTCGAGCAGGGGGAGGTTAGGGAGGGCAGGAGGTAGGCTAGGGAAGCAGACATCCCTTAGATCCCACCAGGCTGGTGGCAAGAGGCAGATGGTGGGGTTCAGGACTGAGCTCTGCATAAAACCTCAGGATTCAGCAGAAATCTAGTCTCACGGTGCTACCATACGAAGAGGCCGCCGGGTGAGCTGAGCGATGGGCTTGAGTGAGCTTCTTGGGACTTTTACAGGTTGGCACCGTCATAGTTCTTCCCTTGGCCTCCAGAGGGCGCGCCAGTGCTTCCCACAAAGGTTCACTCTTGAATACAGTAGTCTCCGCTTAGACCAGGTTTTCCTGCAGTCAACCACCCAGTGGAAGCAGATGATCCTCTTTCTGACGTATAATCAGGTCAGTAGTAGCCTGATGCTACGTCACTATGGCTGCGTCATTCCCCTCAATTCATCTCATCATGTGGGCACTTTATCATCTCGAAACATCACAAGAAGAAGGGTGAGTACTGGACAATAAGATATCTTAACAGAGAGACCACATTCACATAACTTTTATTACAGTATATTGTTCTTTTTTTTAATAGTTTATTTATTTATTTGAGAGAGACAGAGATAGTGAGAGAGAGCTCGAGCAGGAAGGAGGGGGAGAAGCAGACACCCCACGGAGCAGGGAGCCCGATGCGGGGCTTGATCCCAGGACCCTGGGATCATGACCTGAGCCGAAGGCAGACACTTAACCATCTGAGCCACCCGGGCACCCCTACAGTATATTGTTCTAAGTATTCTATTTTATTATTAGTTATTGCTGTTAATCTCTTTATTGTGCCTAACTGATAAATTACACTTTATCATGGGTATGAATGTATGTGTAGGAAAAAACATAGTATACATGGGGTTTGGTAGTATCTGTGGTCTTCAGGCATCCACTGGGCATCTTGGGATGTATCCCCCATGGATAAGGAGGGACTACTGTATACATAGAATGTGTACTGTGTGTCAGGTTCAGCTCCGATCCCACAGTCTAGTAGGCGATGGGGGTGACTGACGCAAACAGATCCTTTACATGTCATGCCTGTCATGAGTCCACCAGGAGACATACACGTAGGATATCATAAGAACCCAGAGAAGGGGTTGGCTATGTGTCCGTAAGAAGTAAGGACTCCTTGTCCTCACCTTCTGGAATTTGTACACCAAGTCCTAGTTCCCTCCACACAAGAAAAACTGCCTGATTTATTAAGCAGATGCTGGACACCAAGCACTACATACATCTAAACACATCCGATTTCCTTGAATTCTAGTAACAACCCCCTTTCCGGATGAGTAAATGGAATCATGGAAAGGTTAACTAGCAAGTGGCAGAGCCAGGATTGGAATCCAAACTTGCTGGCATTGAAATAAATCTCATGCTTTTAGGCCTTCTGTTCTAGGGCTACCCGGGAGCTACACATTTTGCTCATCAGGCCCCCAGGCCTTCTTTTCTCTGGATCGGGGCCCATTCCACCCCAGAAATCAATGACACCATCTCTCTGCATGTCCTTCTGAGAACTGTAGTTGGCTCTCTCTGGACTGTCTCCACCCCTACCCTGCCTTCCTATGCGACAGTGGGTAGATCTGGCCAGCCTTTGCTTGGGACGCTGGGCAGTCAGGTCTCCTCACAGCCTAGCCTTCTCCTACCGCAGGTATATCATGGCCACGGTCACCTGCATAGCTTCAGGCTTGGCTTTGCTCCCCCCTCCAATGCCATCTTCTGCTTCTCGCACAGATTCTACTCCATGTAATGTCTGCCTCAAATTCTGCCTTCTCCAGGGTGATAACTTGCTGGCCCACAAGGACCTCTGCCTATTATCTTCATTTCTGAAACAAATTAAATCAATTTATCAGGTGTTGTCCCAAGACATATCTCTCCTATGATAATTTATTTTAGGATAGTTATCATGTATGTGATAGCCTTTCCTACTACAGGAAGACGTGAAGTGTGTCCAAATTTCAATAGGCTTAAAGTAAAGATGTAGGGCACCTGGGTGGCTCAGTCGTTAAGCATCTGCCTTCGGGTCAGGTTGTGATCCCAGGGTCCTGGGATCGAGCCCCGAATTGGGCTCCCTGCCCGGTGGGAAGCCTGCTTCTCCCTCTCCCACTCCCCCTGCTTGTGTTCCCTCTCTCTTTGTCTCTCTCTCTGTCAAAAAATAAATAAAATCTTAAAAAAAAGTATAAGATGTAATTAAAGTACAACTTTATATTTGCCTCTAATGCATGTTTTTGTTACTTTAAAAATATTAACTTTATTGAGATATATTTTAATACTATGAAATGCACCCATTTTAAGTGCATATTTTGATGAATTTTGACAAATTTACATAACCATGTTAGACCACCATAATCAAGACAGAGGACATTTATAATCATCCAAAAGAATTTCTGTGTGTTCCTTCTCAATCAATGGTTCCCAGCTTCTGTCTTGGCCAAAGGCAATCACTGATCTGGTTTCTGACCCTATAGATTAGATTTGTCTTTTCTAGAGTTTCATATAAGTGAAATATAAAGTATGTACTCTTGTGTCAGACTTCTTTCACTCAGCATAATGTACTGGATATTCATCTGTGGACCAGTATTTCCATATTATTGTTGAATAGTAGTTTCAGTGTATTAATACACCACAATTTGCTTTTCCATGCTCCCATTATGGACAGTGGAGTTCTTTCTTGGTCACTGAGAATAGAACTGCTCTGAACATTTGGGTGTTGTGTGGACATATGTTTTCATTCATTTTTTAATCAATACCAAAGAGAAGAATTGCGCAGTCATCTGATAAGGTTTTGTTTAACTTTATAAGAAACTCCTAAATTACGTGGTCACACCATTTTACATTCCCATTAGCAATGGATGAGAATTCCAGTTGCTCCATATCTTCAGCACTTAGTACTGTTAATCTTTTATAATCTGAGCCATTTTAGCAGATATGTAATGTTATCTAATTGTGGCTTTAACTAACTCTGATGACCAATGATGTTAAGTATCTTTTCTTGTGCTTATTGACCTTTTGCATATTTTCTTTTGTAAGTGACTATTCAAGTCTTTTGCCAATTTTTAGAAATTGGGTTGTCTTTTTAGTGTAAGAACTTCTTTTTAGTAAAAACTTTTTTTTTAAGACTTTTTATTTATTTATTTGAGAGAGAGAATGAGATAGAGAGAGAGAGCATGAGAAGGGGGAGGGTCCGAGGGAGAAGCAGACTCACTGCTGAGCAGGGAGCCCGATGTGGGACTCGATACCGGGACTCCAGGATCATGACCTGAGCCGAAGGCAGTTGCCCAACCAACTGAGCCACCCAGGCGCCCTTTAGTAAAAACTTTTTATATATTAGAGATACAGTTTCTTTGTCAGGTAAATGTATTTTCAATATCTTTTTCCAAGTTTCCAAGTTTCCATGTTAAAATGTATTACCCAAGTTTAGGCTTCCCCTTTTATTTTCTTAACTATGTTTTTTTGAAGGGTAAAGGTTTTAATACTGATGAGTGCAATTTATCAATTTTTCTCTTTTATAGTTTGTGCTTTTTGTGTCCTATCTAATCTCTGCTTACCCCAGTTTTCAAATATTGTCTCATGTTTTCTTCTAGTAGTTTTGTAGTTCTATTTTTATATTTGGGTCTATGATCCATTTTGAGTTAACTTTTTGTACATGGTATGAAACAAGGGATGGATTTATTAATTTTTTCCCCTAAGAACATAGAGCTGTTTCAGCTTCATTTGTTAAAACTCTATCTGTGGGGCACCTAGGTGGCTCAGTCGTTAAGCATCTGCCTTCAGCTCAGGTCATGATCCGAGGGGTCTGGGATCGAGCCCCGCATCAGGCTCCCTGCTCAGCGAGAAGCCTGCTTCTCCCTCTCCCACTCCCCCTGCTTGTGTTCCTTCTCTCGCTTTGTCTCTCTCTGTCAAATAAATAAATAAGTCTTAAAAAAAAATAAAACCCTATCCTTTTCCCCACTGAATTATTTTGGAACCATTGTCAAAGATCAATTGACTAATAAAACTACAGTAATCCAGAGAGTGTGGTATTAGGGAAAGAATAGGCAAGGAGAACATTGGAATAGAATAGAGCCCGGAAATAAACCCATATGAAAGTGGTCCATTTTTTATCTTTTGATCTTTGACAAAGGAACATCCATTTATGATAAGTCTCAACAAAGTGGGTACAGAGGGAATATACCTCAACATAATAAAGCCCACAGCTAACATCATAATTAACAGGGGAAAGCTAAAGGCTTTTCTTATAAGATTAAGAACAAGACAAGGATACCCATTCTCACCACCTTTATTATAATGTTGGAATAGTATTGGAAGTCCTTGCCTGAGCAATGAGGCAAGAAAAAGAAATAAAAGGCATCAATATTGGAAAGGAACAACTAGAACTGTCATAATTTGCAGTCGATGTGATATTATATGTAGAAAACCTGAAAGACCCCACCAAAATACTATTAGAACTAATAAACAAATTCTTTAAAGTTGCAGGATACAAAATCAATATACAAAAATCAGTTGCATTTCTATATACTAATAATAAACTATCAGAAAAAGAACTAAGAATACAATCTGATTTACAATTGCATCAAAAAGAATAAAATAGCTAGGAATAACTTTAATCAAGGAGGTGAAAAAGCCTGTACACTGACTAAAATGCATTGATGAAAGAAATTGAATATGACACAGATAAACAAGATATTCTGTGCTCGTGAATTGGAAGAATTATAACTGTTAAAATGTATTACCCAAGAAATCTACAGATTCAGTGCAATCCCTATCAAAATTATTTTTTTAAGATTTTATTTTTAAGTAATCTCTACACCCAGCGTGGGGCTTGAACTTACAACTCTGAGATCAAGAGTTGTATGAGCCAGCTAGGAGCCTTCCCATCAAAATTCTAATGACATTTTTCAGAGAAATAGAATAAATGATCCTAAAATTTTTATGGAACCACAAAGGACCCCAATAAGCCAAAGCAATCTTGGGCAAGAAGAACAAAGGATTTTGATGGATTCCTGATTCATATTTAGGTCTTTCATCCATTTTGAGTCTATTTTTGTGTATGGTGTAAGAAAATGGTCTGGTATCATTCTTCTGCATGTGGCTGTCCAATTTTCCCAACACCATTTGTTGGAGATTATCTTTTTTCCATTGGATATTCTTTCCTGCTTTGTTGAAGATTAGTTTACCGTAGAGTTTGAGGGCCCATTTCTGGGTTCTCTATTCTGTTCCATTGATCTATGTGTCTGTTTTTTTTTTTTTTTTTAAGATTTTATTTATTTTTTTGAGAGAGAATGAGAGAGAGAGAGAGAACACATGAGAGGGGGGAAAGTCAGAGGGAGAAGCAGACTCCCTGCCAAGCAGGGAGCCCGATGCGGGACTCGATCCCGGGACTCCAGGATCATGACCTGAGCCTAAGGCAGTCGCTCAACCGACTGAGCCACCCAGGTGCCCTATGTGTCTGTTTTTGTACCAGTACCATACTGTCTTGATAATTACAGCTTTGTAATAGAGCTGGAAGTCCGGAATTATGAGGCCACCTGTTTTGGTTTTCTTTTTCAACATTCCTTTGGCTATTCAGGGTCTTTTCTGGTTCCATACAAATTTTAGGATTATTTGTTCCAGCTCTGTGAAAGAAGCTGATGGTATTTTGATAGGATTGCATTGACTGTGTAGATTGCTCTAGGTAGCATAGACATTTTAATGATATTTGTTCTTCCAATCCATGAGCAAGGAACATTTTTCCATTTCATTGTGTCTTCCTCAATTTCTTTTTTTAAATTTTTAAAAAAATTTTTAAAATTTTTTATTTTTTAAAGATTTTTATTTATTTATTTGACAGAGAGAGAGATCGTGGGAGCAGGAACACAGCAGGGGGAGTGGGAGAGGGAGAAGCAGGCTTCCTGCCGAGCAGGGAGCCCGATGAGGGGCTCAATCCCAGGACCCTGGGATCATGACCTGAACTGAAGGCAGCCGCTTAACCAACTGAGCCACCCAGGCACCCCTTCCTCAATTTCTTTCTTGAGTGTTCTATAGTTTTCTGAGTACAGATCCCTTGTCTCTTTGGTTAGGTTTATACCTAGATATCTTAAGGTTTGGGGTGCAGTTGTAAATGGAATTGACTCCTTAATTACTCTTTCTTCTGTCTCATTGTTAGTGTATAAAAACACAACTGATTTGTGTGCATTGATTTTATATCCTGCCACTTTACTGAATTCCTGTATGAGTTCTAGCAGTTTTGGGGTGGAGTCTTTTGGGTTTTCCACATAAAGTATCATATCATCTGCCAACAGTGAGAGTTTGACTTCTTCTTTGCCGATTTGGATGCCTTTTATTTTTTTTTTTGTTGTTGTCTGATTGCTGTAGCTAGGACTTCTAATGCTATGTTGAATAGCAGTGGTGATAGTGGACATCCCTGCCGCGTTCCTGACCTTAGGGGAGAAAGCTGTCAGGTTTTCCCCACTGAGAATGATAGTTGCTGTGGCCTTTTCATATATGGCTTTTATGATATTGAGGTATATTCCCTCTATCCCTACACTGTGAAGAGTTTTAGTTAAGAAAGGATGCTGTACTTTGTCGAATGCTTTTTCTGCATCTATTGAGAGGATCATATGGTTCTTGTCCTTTCTTTTATTTATTTAGCGTATCACATTGATTGATTTGCAGATGTTGAACCATGCTTGCAGCCCAGGAATAAATCCCTCTTGGTCATGGTTAACAGTCATTTTAATGTACTGTTGGATCCTATTGGCTAGTATTTTGGTGAGAATTTTTGCATCCATGTTCATCAGGGATATCAGTCTGTAATTCCCCTTTTTGGTGGGGTCTTTGTCTGGTTTTGGGATCAAGGTAATGCTGGCCTCATAGAATGAGTTTGGAAGTTTTACTTCCATTTCTATTTTTTGAAACAGCCTCAGAAGAATAGGTATTAATTCTTCTTTAAATGTTTGGTAGAATTCCCCTGGGAAGCCATCCAGCCCTGGGCTCTTGTTTGTTGGGAGATTTTTGATTAGTGCTTCAAGTTCCTTGCTGGTTATGGGTCTGTTTAGGTTTTCTATTTCTTCCTGTTTCAGTTTTGGTAGTTTATACATCTCTAGGAATGCATTCCTTTCTTCCAGATTGCCTAATTTGTTGGCCTATAGTTGCTCATAATGTGTTCTTATAATTGTATTTCTTCAGTGTTGCTTGTGATCTCTTCTCTTTCAGTCATGCTTTTATTTATTTGGGTCCTTTCTCTTTTCTTTTTGAGAAGTCTGGCCAGGGGCTTATCAATCTTATTAATTCTTTCAAAGAACCAGTTCCTAGTTTCGTTGATCTGTTCTACTGTTCTTTTGGTTTCTATTTCATTGATCCCCACTCTAATCTTTATTATTTCTCTTCTCCTGCTGGGTTTAGGCTTTATTTGCTGTTCTTTCTCCAGCTCTTTTTGGTGTAAGGTTAGGTCAGGTATTTGAGACATTTATTGTTTCTTGAGAAAGGCTTGTATTACTATATACTTCCCTGTTAGGACCGACTTTGCTGCATCCCAAAGGCTTTGAACAGTTGTGTTTTCATTTTCAATTGTTTCAATGAATTTTTTAAATTCTTCTTTAATTTCATGGTTTACCCAATCATTCTTTATAGGATGCTCTTTAGCCTCCATGTATTTGAGTTCTTTCCGACTTTCCTCTTGTGATTGAGCTCCAGTTTGAAAGCACTGTGGTCTGAAAATATGTAGGGAATGATCCCAATCTTTTGGTACCGGTTGAGACCTGATTTGTGACCCAGTATGTGATCTGTTCTGGAGAATGTTCCATGTGCAGTCGAGAAAAATATGTATTCTGTTGCTTTAGGATGGAATGCTCTGAATATATCTGTGAAGTCCATCTTGTCCAGTGTGTCATTCAAAGCCCTTGTTTCCTTGTTGATCTTCTGCTTAGATGATCTGTCCATTGCAGTGAGTGGGGTGTTAAATTTCCCTACTATTATTGTACTATTATCAATGTGTTTCTTTAATTTTGTTATTAATTGGTTTATATAATTGGCTGCTTCCCTGTTAGGGGCATAAATATTTACAATGTTAGATCTTCTTGTTGGATAGACCCCTTAATTATGATATAGTGTCCTTCCTCATCTCTTGTTATACTCGTTGGTTTAAAATCTCATTTGTCTGATATAAGGATTGCCACCCCAGCTTTCATTTGATGTCCATTAGCATAATAAATTTTTCCCCACCCCCGACTTTCAATCCAGAGGTATCTTTGGATCTAAAATGAGTCTCTTGCAGACAGCATGTCAATGGGTCTTACTTTTTAATCTAATCTGACACCCTGTGTCTTTTGATTGGGGCATTTAGCCAATTTACATTCAGAGTAAGTATTGAAAGATATGAATTTAGTGCCATTGTATTACCTGTAAAGTCACTGTTTCTGTAGATTGTCTTTTTCCTTTCTGGTCTATGTTACTTTTGGGCTCTCTCTTCACTTAAAGGATCCTTACGGGGCTGGTTTAGTGATCATAAATTCTTTTAGTTTCTGTTTGTCCTGGAAGCTTTTTATCTTCTATTTTGAATGACATCCTTGCTGGAAAAAGTATTCTTGGCTGCATATTTTTCTCATTTAGGACCCTGAATATATCATGCCAGTCCTTTCTGGCCTGCCCAGGTCTCTGTAGATAGATCTTTTGCCAGTCTAATGTTTCTGCCTTTGTAGGTTATGGACCTCTTGTCCTGAACTGCTTTCAGGATTTTCTCTTTGTCTCTGAGATTTGCAAGTTTCAGTCTTATATGTTGGGGTGTTGACCTATTTTTATTGATTTTGAGGGGGGTTTTCTGTGCCTTCTGGACTTGGATGCCTTCTTCCTTCCCCGGATTAGGGACGTTCTCTGCAATAATTTGCTCCAGTATACCTTCTGCCACCCTCTCTCTTTCCTCTTCTTCTGGGATCCCAATTATTCTAATATTGTTTCGCTTTATGGTATCACTCATCTCTCGAATTCTCCCCTCATGATCCAGTAGTTGTTTATCTCTCTTTTTCTCGGCTTCTTTATTGTCCATCATATTGTCTTCTATATCACTAATTCTCTCTTCTGTTTCATTTATCCTAGCAGTTAGAGCCTCCTTTTTTTTTAGAGCCTCCATTTTTGATTACATCTCATTAATAGCCTTTTTGATTTCAACTTGATTAGATTTTAATTATTTTATTTCTCCAGAAAGTGATTCTCTAGTATCTTCTATGCTTTTTTCAAGGCCAGCTAGTATCTTTATAATCATTATTCTGAACTCTAGTTCTGACATCTTACTTATGTCCATACTGATTAGGTCCTTGCCAGTCAGTACTGCCTCTTGTTTTCTTTTTGAGGTGAGTTTGTCTGTCTTGTCATTCTATCCAGAGAGGAAGAGATGAATGAGAGAACAAAATAATAAAATGGCAACAACACCCCAGAGAAATGTACACTAAACAAATTAGAAGAGACCCAAAACCGAAAAAATAATTTAAAAAAAGAGAATATAGGGGTGCCTGGGTGGCTCAGTCATTAAGCATCTGCCTTTGGCTCAGATCATGATCCCAGGGACCTGGGATCGAGCCCCACATTGGGCACCCTGCTCAGCGGGGAGTCTGCTTAACCCTCTAAACTTTTCACCTGTTTGTGATCTCTGTCTTTCACTCTCTCAAATAAATAAATAAAATCTTAAAAAAAGAGAGAATATAATCAGACAGATGAACAGAATAGAGTAATACACTGGATCCTGTGTCTATTTTGGTCTGTTAGAAAATTAGATCCCAAAATTGTAAAGGAAGAAAAACTTATATGTGTACAAAAATAAAATTAAATACAATGAAGGGATAGAATGTAACTGTAAAAATGAAAATTAAAAGATAAAAAAAAGATAAAGAAAAGGAGGAATATAAACAGATAGGTGTACAGAACAGAGGAATACACTATATCCTGAGTGTATTTTTGTTGGTTTGTTAGAAGAAACAACATCTCAAAATTATAAAGAAAGAAAAACATACATATACAAAAATAAAAGTAAATAAGTTGAAATGATAGAATGTAACTGTAAAGATGAAAATTAAAAACGACTTTAACAAAACAAAACACAAAAAAGAGAAAAAGAAGAAGAAAGAAAAAAAACCGAGAGAATATGATCAGACAGGTGAAAAGAACAGAGCCATACACTAAATTCTGGGTGTATTTTGGTCTGTTAGAAGAAACTGTATCCCAGAATTGTAAAGAAGAAAAACTTATATATATATATATATATATATAAATTTATATTATTATATATTTATATAATTTATATATTTATATAATATTTTATAATGTATAATTTATATATTTATATATAAATTTATATATTTATATGTATAAAATCAAATACAAGGAAAAGATAGAATGTAATTGTAAAAATAAAAATTAAAAAATACTTTAAAAAAGAGTTGATAAATAACAATTGGGTGAAAAAGGAAAGAGAAAAAAAAATTGAAAGACTAAAGAATCGTGGGGAAAACCCCATGAATTCTATATCCTATATTCCCCTAGTGCTGGAGTTTTGCAGTTCTTGTTGATCGGTAAACTTGGTCTTGGCTGGATGTTCTTGCTGATCTTCTGGGGGTGGGGCCTGTTGCATTGATTCCCACGGGTGTTTGCCTGAGGCGGAATTGCACTGCCCTTGCTGGGGCAGACTAAGTAATCTGCTCCAGTTTGCTCTCTGTAGCTTTTGTTCCCTGAAATAATTACGTGCAGTTTTAGAGGATGAGAATGAAAATGGCAGCCTCCCAATCTCTGGCCCCAGAGCCAAGAGTTCAGGGCCCCATTCCTCAGCACGCCCTCAGGGAAAAGCAATCAATCACTCCTGTCTCCTTCAGCTGTCTGTGTATTCTGTGCTCACCAGGCCCGTGACCTAGCTTTTCTATCTCAGGCATGCGACCCTGTTTTGAGTCTCCAAACCCTGCGGACTCCTGCAGTGGGCTCCCCCACCACTCCTCCCGGGGGAGGAAGGAGGGTCTCGCCGGTTCTGTAGCTTGCTGGGCCCCTGCTTGGGGAGCAGTCGCCTGACCATGTCAAGGTTCAGGGTTTATGACAACACTGAGCTGAGAGGCCACTCCTAGGCTCACTGGTTACAGCCGGCTTCCCCACTCCCAATACCTGGGTACTCTGCCTCACTCAGGCACCCCCAGTCTTTCTGTGACTCCGAGGGTCCTGAGACCACACTGTCCCACCTAGGATTCCAATCTGCTTCACCACCTGAACATCTTTCAGGTGGGGACATCCCTCACCAGAGCCAACTTCTTAAAGTTCCGATTTTTTTCTCCACTGCTCTATCACTTGCCGGTGCTGGCTGATGGAGGCTCCCTGCCCCCGCAGTTTATCTTCCCATATATCACCTTGGATTCCCTTCCCCACACCTTCTACCTTGCAGAAAGTGGTCGCTTTTCTATTTGTAGAGTTGCAGCTATTCTTTTCTTAGGTCTCTGGTTGAGTTTGCAGGTGTTCAGAATGATTTGATAGCTATCTAGCCGAATTCCTGGGACTGGATGAAACTAAGGTTTCCTACTCCTGCCATCTTGGAATCTCTCCGCCTGATTCATTAATATTGTATACCTCTTTACTTGAGTTTTCTTTAATTTCACTCACGATGCTTTGATGTTTTCATTGTACACGTCTTGCAGATATTTTTAAATTCATTCCTAATTCATGTTTTTGGATGCTACTGTAAAGTTTTTAAAATTTTGATTTTCAGTTGTTCATTGCTAGTCCATAGAAATAGAACTGATTTTTTAATATTGTATCCTATGATATTGTTTCTTTTCTTTCCAATCTAGATGCCTTTTTCCTTGCCACATGTCCTTGCTAGAAGCTCCAGGATGCTGCTGAATAGAAGTGGTAAGAGTAGACATCTTACCACCATAAGGAGAAGTTTCCTTATAGCGTTAGTTTGTTTAGAGTTTGTATCATGGATGGGGAACAACATTTGTTAAATGCTTTTTCTGCATCTACTGAGGTGATCACATTTTGTTTTTTCAGTCTTTTAATATGGTGAATTGCAGTGATTTGTTTCTGAATGTTAGGCCAACTTTGTATTCTTGTAATAAATCTCACTTTATCTTTTTTACATATTGCTGGATTTGATTTGCTAATATTTTATTAAAGATTTTTGCATCCATGTTATATTTTGTGTTTTTTTCCCCACTCACTGTAATATTTGTGAGATTCATCTGTATTATTGCATGAGTTGTAGTTTGTCCATTTATTATCGTATATTATTCCATTGCATGAATATTCCATATTACTTCTTCTGTTCTCCTGTTGATGGACATGTGGGTTATTTTCAGTTTGGGGCTGTTATGAATAGTGCTGTTATGAACATTTTTGTGCAGGTCTTCGTGATGCGTTTCAGTGGGTGTATACCCAGGGATTGAATTGCTGGGCCCTATGGTATACTTATGTTTAGCTTTACTATCAGACAGTTATCTAAGATATTTGAGCTGAAATATTTGTGCTGATGGAACATCAACAGCATATGAGAGTTCTGATTGCTCTACATTTTGCCAATACTTGACATTTCTTTTTCTTTTTCATTTTTGCTATTCTGGTGGCTGTGTACTTGTATCATATTGTGGTCTTAAATTTCTCTGATGACTAGCAAGGTTGAACACCTTTTTGTTTATTGGTCGTTTGCATAGCCTCTTTTGAGAAGTTCAAGTCCTTTGCTCTTTTCTCCCGTTGGATTATCTCCCTTTTTATTATTGATTTGTGGGAGTTCTTTGTATATTCTGGATACGAGTATTTTGTAGGATAGACGTATTGCAAACATTTTTTTCTCACTCTGGGTTACCTTTGGCTTCCCTTAATGGTGTTTTCCACTGTCTTTTTTCTTAAATATTTATTTATTTGAGAGAGAGAGAGTAGGGGGAGGGGCAGAGGGAGAGGGAGAGAGAATCTCAAGCAGATTCTGTGCTGAGTGCAGAGCCCAATGCAGGGTTTGATCTCACGACCTTGAGATCACGACCTGAGCCAAAACCAAGAGTCAGACGCTTAACCAACTGCACCACCCAGGTGTCACTCCACTGTCATTTTAAATTATATTTAATGGAAAACCTTTTTCCATGTTTGTCCCATATGAACACTGGGCTCCCAGTAGGCCTATAGTTTGCTATTTTTTTCCTACATCACAAAGTGTTCTTAGATAAGGTGGAAGAAACCTCCCACAAAGAATACAAATGTATGAATCCACCTATATGAAGTTGTAGAAAGGCAAAACTAATCTAGGGTAAAAAAAAAAAAAATGAGAGCAGCATTTGCCTCCAGGAGCATGGTGAGAGATACTGACCGGGAAGGGGCATGAAGGAACTTTCTGGATTATAGCAGTGTTCTATATTTTGACAGGGATCTGGGTTGTACAAGTATGTGCATTTGTTAAAACATATCTAGTGGTATGTTTAAGATACTTGCATTTTATCGTGGTATGTTTAAGATGCTTGCATTTTATTGTAGTTGAATTTGACCCCAAAGAAATAAAACTGTAAACAAATGTTGAACTCAAGTTAATAATATACACATTTAAGTATTTAGGGGGAAGCATATTAATATCTGCAGCTTACTTTGAAATGCATCAAAAAGAGTTCAGGTTGCAGGATTAAGGGGTGGATGGGTTGCTGTATGAGAAAGCGACTGGTGGGTGCTTGGGCGGCTCAGTTGGTTAAGCAACTGCCTTCGGCTCAGGTCATGATCCTGGAGTCCCGGGATCAGAGTTCTGCATCGGGCTCCCTGCTGAGCAAGGAGTCTGCTTCTCCCTCTGACCCTCCCCCCTCTCATGTACTCTATCTCATTCTCTCTCTCAAATAAATAAATAAAATATTTTAAAAAAAAGAGAAAGCGACTGGTGTAAAATGCTGTGGTAAAAATCTAGGTAGCAGCTACATGGGTATTCACTGTAAAAGTCTTTCAACTTTTCTTTATTCTTTTTCTTTCTTTCTTTCTTTCTTTCTTTCTTTCTTTCTTTCTTTCTTTCTGTCTTTCTGTCTTTCTGTCTTTCTTTCTGTCTTTGTCTTTCTTTGTCTTTCTTTCTTTCTTTCTTTCTTTGTCTTTCTTTCTTTCTTTCTTTCTTTCTTTCTTTCTTTCTTTCTTTCTTTCTTTCTTTCTTTCTTTCTTTCTTTCTTTCTTTCTTTTCTTTCTTTCTTGTGGGCAGCAAAGCAAAGTTTATTGAGCAATAGTACAAAACTCCTGAAGAGGGAGGGGACCCACAAGGGTTGCCCTCAACTTTTCCGTATGTTGGAAAAGTTTCCTAATAAAATGGAGAGAAATAAATAAGATGAAAGCTCTCAAAGTCCTTTAAAGTTGGGTGAGGCTGAAAGGAGGCTAGCTTTTCTTTTCTTTTTTTTAAGATTTTATTTATTTATTTGACAGAGAGAGACAGCGAGAGAGGGGATACAAGCAGCGGGAGTGGGAGAGGGAGAAGCAGGCTTCCTGCAGAGCAGGGAGCCCGATGTGGGGCTCGATCCCAGGACCCCAGGATCATGACCTGAGCCGAAGGCAGATGCTTAACGACTGAGCCACCCAGGTGCCCTGAGGCTAGCTTTTCTTGCTCCCTGTCACCAGCTCCTGCAGACCCGCCCTCCATCTGTGTGTCACGCTGTTCTGTCCCATGGCTATCAGTGCTGGAAAGTGGCTTCCTCCCTTGGAGCCTCCAACACATTTCCCTCTTTCCACGCAGGAGCTCAGGCTCCTCTGTGAGCATTTGGGTCTTGATCATGTGCACGATTCAGGAAGGTGGCTTTGTCACTGCAATGACACCAAAAGGCTTTGCATTTAGTCCCCCAGCGTGGCACCTGGCCTGTGAGGCAGGGTGGGGATGCCTCAGTACCACTCCGCTTCCTGGGCAACTCAGGGCCTCCCTGGTTAACCCATTAACACACACAACCTTGGTTCATGGGAAACATCTGGCCTTCTGCTCCCTGGCCATTGAATTAAACTTTGGGGAGCAGTGCTGGACCTGAGAAAGAGCCTCAATCTGCAAGACACCATGTTTTACCCTCCAAAGTATAAAAACAAAACAATTTTTAACGTGATACTACTTCAATGCTGGCAAGGATGTGATGATGGCAGGGCACATGGTACATGACCAGTAAAAGCTTTTTTATGGAAATATTTTACATATGTATAGAAATTCTATATTTTGAATCCATAAGTTATATCCAAGGATTTATCTCTAAGTGAAAAGTCAAAATGTTTTCTTTTTCTTTTTTTTTAAAGATTTTATTTTAAACTTCTTATGTTTATGTTTAAAATAAACATAAAAAATGTTTATTTAAAGATTTTATTTATTTATTTGAGAGAGAGAGAATGAGAGATAGAGAGGGAAGAGGGTCAGAGGGAGAAGCAGACTCCCTGCCGAGCAGGGAGCCCGATGCGGGACTCGATTCTGGGACTCTAGGATCATGACCTGAGCCGAAGGCAGTCGCTTAACCAACTGAGCCACCCAGGCACCCTCAAAATGTTTTCAAAGGTCTAAATATAAAGATATTTTATAAGTTATCATAATAATAGCAAAAATTGGATATTGCCTGCCAGGATACTAATTCAATGGCAGTTCAACAATGTGATACAAATATTACCCAGACATTTTTCACTATATACTTTTAGCAGGGAGAAATGAGGTTATAGAACTTTCTATACAATGTGATCCTCACGACATGCTAAAGGACTACGAGAGATTATTTGTTCTCCTTTTTATAGTTTCTGGTATTTTCCAAGTTAGCTGTAATACATGCACATTGTTTTTCAAATTAGAAAAGAATTTTCAATGTGGCAGTCTGGAGCTGAGATATGAAGGAGACGTCTACTGCGGATTCACGGTATGATGCATTTAAAGAGACTGTACCTTAAAAGGTTTGTTTAAAAACTCTTAAAATCAATTTGTCAAATCTTTTGCTTTAATATGAAGATAGTGCAGGACCCCGTTTAAGATCAAACTGATGGAAATGTTAAGTCAGTGGGTAGAGGGGAAAAAAGACTACCGCTAAAGGGTGGAACTTTGCCTGCACTGGGCTGGAGCAAAATTGCATTACAAAATTCCCAAGAGTATAACTGCAAGCAAGGGGTGTGAACTGTCCATCGTGGTAAAGGCTGCTGTTCTTGCTATCTTGCATCATTGATGGCATTGGCTGTCAGTTCCCACCATCCACAGGGGAAGTGAAAGGTCAGTGGAAGGGAAGGAACAGGGAGAAGGGAAATTTCACTTAGGAGGTCCTTAGAGTTCGCACTGTGATGGTAATTTTGCAAGCATTATCCGTCATCTTATCCCGAGAGTAGCCCTGTGAGATGTGCATTAAAACGTCACCAGGAAGTGACAGAAACCTGCATCAGACTAGCTCAAGCAAAAAGGGGATGTAATGGTTCAGTTATCTAGAAAGGACAGCTTGAAGGAGGCCTCATGTGATAACGTCGTGAATCTCTGACAGGTTATACCCCAGTCCCCCCCTCAAATGGCTGCAACAGTGTCTTCCATCCCACAGGCCTTTCCAACGATGGGACTTTGACACTTCTCTTATTAAGCAATGGGGCCTGTGTTCTCTGTCCTTGAATTTGGGTGTGCTTATGATGATGGCGGAGGTGCCACTATGTGGCTTTGGAGGTGAGGTGATACAGGTTCTGCCTGGGTCTCTTGGGACACCCGCTCTGGGAACTCGTGCTATTAGGAAGCCTCCCCAACATGGCGAGCCCTGTGTAGGGGTCCTGGCTGACAGCCAGGGTCAGCCACCAGGCACCAGCATGAGTGATGAGGCTCTGAGGGGACTCCATCCCCATGATCATCTAGCGGCAACCACATGAGCTACTCTGAAAAACAGCATCCAGCGAAAGCCCAGTCGAGTCCAGAACCGTGAGAATGGTAATGAAATTATTGTTGTCTTAAGCCACTAAGTTAGGGGGTGACTTGTTATACAGCAACAGATAACTTTTTTCTTCCAGTGTCCAAATAAAATCTATGGTAAGAGCTAATTCGCTGCGTCCTGACCATGCTGGATCATCACTGTGGCCCAAGGAATGGAGTTCTGTAACCTAGGTTGCCAGCTGTATACTTGCCCTTTCCCCTGTTAATGACATCCGAGTTCTATTTGGGTTGACAAGGTGCACAGTCTGTCTTGTAGCTAAGCATGTGGTTAAATTCTGGCCAATGAGACACAAGCAGAGGTGTATGTGGTTCTTTAGGGACAGATCCTGTATTTGTTTCCTATAATCTTGCCTAGCCTCCTGTTGCTGTAACAAATTATTATAGATTTAGTAGCTTAAAACAACACAGATTTATTGCCTTCCAGTTCTGGAGGTCAGAAGTCTGACCCAGATCTCACTAGGCTAAAGTCAGGGTGCCGGGAGGGCTGCATTCCTTCTGGAGGCTGTAGGGGAGTCTTTCTTTCCTTGTCTTTTCAGTTTCTGGAGGCCCTGGCTTAGGACTTCTTCAAAGCCATCAGTATCACATCACTCTGACATTGACTGTTCTCCTTGCTTCTTCCACATTTAAGGACCCTTGTTATTATAGTGGGCCCAGCTAGATAATGCAGGATCATTTCTCTACTTTAAGGTCAGGTAATTAACAACCTTACTTCCATCTGCAACCTTAATTGCCCTTTGCTGTGTAACCTAACATATGCACAGGTTCTGGGGATCAGAACATGGACATCCTTGGGATATCATTTCTCTGCCTACTGGAGATCCTCAGATGGGAGGGGATATCATTTTGTCCTTTCCTCCTCCTTCCCCCATCTTTGTTTTTTTAAAGATTTATTTATTTATTTGAGAGAGAGCGAGCATGGGGGGGAGGGGCAGAGGGAGGGAGAGAATCTGAAACAGACTCCACACTGAGCATGGAGCCCAACTCGGGGCTCGATCTCATGGCCCTGAGATCATGACCTGAGCTGAAATCAAGAGTTGGAAGCTCAACCAACTGAGCCACCCAGGTGCCCCATTCCCACTGTCTTGAATGGACTCAGATATGTCCACTTATGGAATGAGGTTCTGTGGTTGGCAGCCTACCAGAACCACCTCTTGACAGTTGCTCAAATGGGAGAGGGAGGGGATGCTGGATGGACAAAAACATCAAATGTCCTCTGTGAACATGTGCTACAAAAATGCTGCATAACCAACAACCCCCAAGACTGAGGACCTTACAACAACATCTATCATCAGTGTGTAGTAGCTCACAGGTCTTCAGTTGATGGTGGCTCTGCCAGGCTTCTCTGAGACCAACTGGACTTAACTTTAGGCTGTGGGTTAGGTTCAGGTGTGTTCTACCTGTCTCTCACATCTACCTGGGACAGCTGCTCCTCAGGAATATTCTCCTCAGGAATATTCTTCTCATGGCAGAAGGAAAAGTATATGAGGGCAAACCAAGCCAAGTAAGCACATCCACAGCTCTTCCTTGCATCATGTCTGATCAAATTTCACTGGCCAAAGCAAGTTATATGACCATACCCAGTGTCAAAGGAGTGGAAATGAAAATTCTGCCCATTCTAGTGGGAGGGTCTTCAGAGTGACGCACAAAGTTGCACAGATATATAATTACTTGAAGCATGTAAAGGGTTGGGAGCCATCACCCACTTTGCCACAGTGGTGTAAACCAAATCATTTCTCTCACCAGTGGGGGAGTTTTGGAGGGATTTTTCTTTATGCCCACTTGACCTGATGGGCTAATTCCTCAGGAATAGTGGAGTGGAGACATTTCCTTAAAAAGAAGGGATGAGGGTCCAAGTTCACATGAGCACAAAAGATATACAATTTAAGATTGAGAAAGAGTCTGGGCTACTTCATCCAGAACCTCTCAAACCTTAAAATCCTAAGAAAGATTAATTCATTTTTTAATTTAAACCCTTTTGTTGACTAATAATAGTTACCATGTATTAATTTTTCTTCTGTGTATTAGGCATTTATTCAGTCCTCCCTCGTAGAGATTATCCTATTTTATACACAAAAAAATCTCAGGCTAAGGGAAGATAAGAAACTTGCTCAAGGTCATGAAGAACAAAAGTGGTCATGTCTTGATTTAAATTCAAATCTATCTGCAAAGCCCATGCTCTTTCCAGTCCAGTGTATCACCTGATGAACTGGCAGCATCCTTTAGGGCCACACTTGGGCAAAACTGTGCTAAGGGTGGGGTAATCGCCTCTCCAAAACTCCTCCCACTTTGCAGTCCCCCTTTCTTTTGACTTCTCCTGCTTGATGGTGATGCCCTGGGGTTGGTGTGTGATTTCTCAATGCGGTCCCCTTGGTAGCAACCCGAGCTCTAGCTTGTTCATGACTGCCATCAAAACTGCTAACTCCCATGCTTTTAAGGTCCCAGATCTCCAACACAGATGAACCCAATCAAGTGTTCCCAAGAGAGTCCTCCAGGTCATGAGTCACGTTTATACTTGACAAAGACCTTCAGGGTCTTGCTCCTAAAGAAGGGCTGCTGGTGGAAGGGACCAGCCCATGGGTAGCCACAGAGGAGTCAGCAGGCACATGAGTTTCCTGGGGTTCCTGCAACAAATCCCATAAACTGGGTAACTTAAAACAATAGAAACTTATTCTCCCACAATTCTGGATGCCAGAAGTTCAGGTTTAAGGTACTGGCAAGGTACCTTCTGGGAACCTTGAGGGAGATTCCATTCCATGCCTCTCTCTTAGCTTCTGGTGTTGCTGGGAAACCTTGGCATTCCTTGGCTTATGGCTGCATCAATCCAGTCTCTGCCCCCATGTTCACATGGCCTTTATCTCTGTGCATCTCTGTGTCTCAAATTTCTCTCTGTTCCCTCTTAAAAGGACACCAGTCATTGGTTTAGGGCCCATCCCACGTCCAGGATGATCTTATCTCGAGATTCTTTTTTATCCCCCCAAGGTCAAGAATGTCTTTATTGAAGTAGGATGATGGGACATGGGGGAGGGAGACCCTCAAAGGCCTAGGGCTCTCCCAGTACCTGGCTGTGTGTTCCACTGTAGCTGGCGGGTCCAAGTGGCTGAGATATCCCAGGGCCAGCAGCCAGCATCAAGGGCGGAGAGATTACCCATCCCCCCAAGTGCCACGGTCTGTGGTTGGTATTGCACCAATTTCCCTGGAAAGACTTTATGGGGCTTTACAGCTCCTAAAAAAAGAAAATACAGTCTAGAATTAAGTTCACTCATTACTTAGAAAAATCATAAAACATAAGAAAAAGCTATTGGTTGACCAATTCCTGGTCTTCCAAGCATTGAGTTGTAGCCAAGGCAGGGGTGTTGCAAAGCAGGGGGGGGATTGATTCTCTGGATGAATGCAGAGAGGGCATCCCAGGGCACTTCTGTTGCCCTCCAGTTTGTGGTTTACAGATCTTTCAGGGCAAAGATGGTGTCTGAATTATCTTTAAATCCTAGGTTCCTGAAAGAGCTTTGCTTATTTTGTGGTCTGTTCTTAGCTGTTCCATGTTCTTTCAAAAGAGAGATCATATAAAATCACACAAATAATTAAGAGAGGAAACATTCTGAAATCTTACTTGGGAGCTGCCAGGGACAGAAGCATTGACTTGCCTTGACTCAGGCCCCTAGGGCACAGCTCTGCTAAAGCCAGCCTCTACTGATTATTTTTCCTGGCCCATCTCAACTCCAGACAACTGTAATTTAATTTTAAACACCTGTAATCATCTGGTTACTTAAATCACCCTCTCAACAACTTCCTAGCCTGGCTCCCATCAAGCCAGCCATTTCTGGGCCCTTCAATTTCCCCTCTTCTGGCTTTCCTTCCTATCTATACTGGGCAATGACCTTCTGCTCAACCCCATTTTATTGATGAAGAAACTGAGGCTAACAGAGGTGACCTAACTTGCCCCGTGTCTATGTAACTCAGGCAGCGGCTGAGCCAGGTCCCCTACTGGCCCCTGATCTACAGCACTGGTTCCCAGGCTTTTGGCTCTTGGAATTACTCTTATGTGGGGAGAACGTTCTGGGACGACCCACACTTATTTGCATGGTTGACTTCCCACCTTTTGGAGCATGGCCAAGGTGGGGAGCAGCACTTTGTAACTCCAGGCCAGGACCTGTCTGGATGGTGGGGAAGGAAGTCTCGAGGGTGAGGATGCACACTAGGGAAGGCCCCCCGGGCTGCTAGGAAGTTGTGTTTGCCAGGCATTGTGTGAGGCTCTTTACCCATTTTGTCAGCCCATTTTCTAGATGAAGAAAATGTGGCTCCAAGAAGAGCCATGATCCAGCACCCGAGAGACCGCAGTTTGATTCACAGGTAAGTCTGTCACCAAAGGCAGATTGGAGGTAAGAAGTGCCGCTGTGGATGCCTCACAAGGGGGAAGGTGAAGACTGGTGCCCTGCCCTGCGCCCCACTGCTGATCTCATTTGTTCCCAAACGACAGCCTGTGAACCAGCCTGGGGCTGTACGTGCATTTCCGCAGGAGCCATCGGAACAGGCATGGTCCCTGAAGCCACTGGTGCCGTGTTCCCAGAACACCACAGCTTGTGGGGTGCCTGGGGGGCTCAGGTGGTTAGGCGTCTGCCTTTGGCTCAGGTCATGATTCCACGGTCCTGGAATTGAGTCCCGCCTTAGGCTCCTTGCTTGGCAGGGAACCTGCGTCTCCCTCTGCCTGCCGCTCCCCCTGCTTGTGCTCTCTCTCTCTCTCTGGCAAATAAATAAAATCTTAAAAAAAAAAAAAAAGAACACCACAGCTTGTTACTTTTTGGAGAAACCAGTTCCACTACTTTATAGTGCGTGTGTGTGTCGGGGGGGGGAGGTGGGTGGGCGGGGGGGTGTGCTTCCAAACCTAGCATTGTCTCAGAATCACCTGAGATGCTTAAAAAAGTATGGCTTAAAAAAAAGAAAAAAAAGAAAAAAAAGAAAAAAGTATGGTTCATTGGGGGTCCCCGCTCCAGCCTGGGAGATGTGATCTGCTTCCCTGAGCTGCTTCTCAGGAAGACCTGCACAGTAGGCGGGGGATTTCACAGCACCTTCTGCTAGCCCAGTGGGGCAAGGGTCACCCTTGTAATCGGACAGACAGGGGCACTGCAAAGCTGAGTGGCAGCCGGTGGTCACGAGAGAGAATGTGACAGAAGGGGACAAGCAGGCCCTTCCTGGGCAGAGAGCCCTGGGTTTGGATCCATTCACATCACCTGAGTCTTAATCCCTTCATCTGAATAATGGGTCCGGTCATTCCCATCACAGAGCATGGAGGTGTAGTACTGACTTCAAAGCACCGCGGGATTAAATTCACCAACCGGAGTAATGAACCTGAGCGGGAGGCTTGCCCTGCAGGTTCTCAGCAAACGACAGCCAGTAACTGGAGGCCACACCCGTTGTGGGCAAGTGGGCCTTTCCGCTCCCATGGTGGTTCTCTCCCATCTGCGTCCGGGGAAGAACCATGGCGTAGTCCTAACACAGTCCTAGCCCACGTGACTGCAGATGGCCAGGCTGCCCTCTTTGTCAGGGCCTCCCTAGGCCGAGGCCCATTCTCTGATGCTGGCCGGCAGCTGGGCAGCAATACGGTGCCCAAGCACACAACCGCCTTGCTCTGGCTTCCTTTCACGAGCTCGAGTACCGGGCAGGCAGGTTCTTCTGCCTGCACTCCTGCCACTGCCTGCACTCCTGCCACTGCCGCCACAGGGAGTGACCATCTGCTTCTGGGCTAGGTCCTTGATTCTGACAGCCATTGCAAGGGATGTTGCCAGGGACAAGAGTTGGTAGAGAACCGGCGGGAGAAAAATTCCTGATGAAGGGTCACACACCGGGCACCCTCGCTAGGGCAGGAGTTTCTCACACCATTACATTTCACACTGACCGCCACCCTCCAGGTTAAGTGAGGTAGGCCTGACCCCAGAGCCAGGTCCGTCTGGACAAGAACCATACCCTGGACTCACTGAAGGTGGTTTTTCCTTTGGTTTTACCCCTGAAGCAGGCAAAAACTGATCAAAGGAGAGAATGTAGGTATGGGTATAGTTGAGTGGCTCTTCCCCCACCTCGGGCTCAGAGATGCCTGGGAGTTCCGTGGCCTTGGCAGGCTGGGTGCCGTGGAGCTGGGTGGGGGGAGAGCAGAACAGAGAGAATGGAGGGCCTCCTGCCCCATAGGCCTTCAGTCACATTGGCGCCCAGGGAAGGCTAACTCCCGTATAAATGACATGGCTGCTCAAGAAGTCACTTCACTCAGGGCGCACGTCTAGGTTTTGAACCTTGGCCCCATTGGGAGCGCTCCCCCACCCCCCATCTACACCTGCTTCTATACGAGCTTCTGGGGTTCATTTTCCATGCGCAGTCTGGGCTGGCACGGGACAATCACCATTCTCAGAACCCACGGATGCCATCAGGTCCACAATCTGAATGCCTCTGACCACATCTACTTCCCAGCAGCTGCCTAGCCCCTTTGTTGACAAATCTGTGCTTTTCAGTTTCATTATCAAGACTTGTATCAGGTGCCACTTCCCACTGAAGGCATGCTGTACGCCAGGCCCTTCGGGCTGTTCTGGTTTCTCCCGTTCCAGCACAGGGCAAACCTGTGAGGCTACCTTGTGTGGTGCAGGCATCTGAGCCAGGGAGATGAGTGTGTGAATGCTGGCTCTTAGATTATTTGCCGAGTGGCCTTGGGCAAGTCACTCCAACTCTGATGCCTCCCTGTATTGCTGGCTGAACTAGGTCCAAGACCAAGGCACAGGCTTTGGAGGGAAGGCACAGCTGTCTGGCCTCAAGGAGCTTCTCCCTTGACCCCTTTCAGCCTCAGCATACTCATCTGCACAATGGGAAAACCACAACCTTCCTCCCAAGACTGTGCGAGGAGTCGGGTAGAACATCTGGCAAGGAGGGCCTGCTGGCTGTCTTTTTTTCTTTCTTTTTGACAACCTACAACCCCCAGGGTCAAGCTCCAGCCTTTCTTCTCTGTAACCTTAAGCCCTAGCCTCCTGGGTCCTGATCTCCCTTCTCCCTGCTGAGCACCCACTTTCCCACTCGGTGTTGCCTGTCCAGCCGCCCCATGGGCCTGGAACTCTGGGAATGCCCCGTGGCAGATGCACAGTTCATTCCTGACTGGAGCTTCTAGTCTTGCTCCTTTGCTCTGGAACCATGGTCGGGAGGGACTTCAGACAAACCTCAAATACTTGTCAACCCTGCTTTACTTGGAGCTTGAGGCCAGCAATGTCCCCAGCAGAGGGTTGGCAGTCCCTGCGGCCTGAGGTCTCAGCCAGCCCACCTGGTCAGTGTGGCTGGAAGGGGGAGGAAGGAGGAGGTAGGAAAGGCTATTTCTGTAACCCTTTCCCTCCCCACCAGAGGTGTGTCACCTGCCTCGCTCCCCACCAGAGTAGAGGAGGGTGAGCTCAAACACTTCCAGGCGAAATCTTTAGAAAAAGGAAGTGAGGAGGAGCGATTGGAATCGAGTAAACTATTTCAAGAACCCAGATTACTGAAGACTTAAAGTAACAAATGTGCTTTTAATAGATCTATGGATAAAAACTACTCAGCGCAGGTCAGTAACCATGGCGGCCCTACTCTGTTGGAGCCATGTCCTGTACGGTCTTCAGGACCTAGGTTAACAGGCTATTTGCATTATTTCATGTCATCCACAGTATTAGAGAAGAAAGGCATTAGATCAGTTTAGATGAAATGCAATGTTGGCAGCCAAATCCAGTCTGTTATATTCCATATTTTTTCTTTAGTTCTTCTACTTTGTTGACGTAAGCTTTCATGGCATCTTCCTTGGAAGTCCCTGGAAGGAATCAACAGGATTATTTATCAGAGAGGCAGCACGGTAGAAAAGCAGCAGACTTAAAAGCCCTCGACAGCCCCAGTTTCATGCTCGGAGGCTCAGTTTCTCCCCTGTGAAGTGGGGTTTCTCTTACCTGCACCTCACAGACGTCCAGGATTCAACTTGAAATACTTAAGGAGCTGGGCCCGCAGCAGATGCTTCCGAAAGCACTGAACCCCTAACGTGTGTGCAGCTGTCCTGAGGCCCGTCATTGGCCCGCGGGCCGCATGAGTCCCCCACTGTTGTGAGTGAGTGGTCAACCTGAGCCTCGGGGGCAAGGCTGGACGCTCCAGACAGGTCGGAAAGCCTACTATGGGGAGTCGCAGTGACTTTCCTGGCCCTGTTGACTCTGACTCTCATGGTTGGCTCTGACCTATCTGTTGGCTCTTCTCTGCTAGAGCTGCTAAGCTGGCAGTGAGAAAGCAAAGCCAGGCACCCTCTTCTCCCCAGAGAGGAGCTGTGGGAAAAGTTTCAAGAACTGTGAGCAAAGGCAGCTAGCTCGTGGAGGTGAATGAGGCACATCTCTGCCCTCCCGCCACAGTCCAAAGGGCACAGACCATATCCCTCAGAGACAGTGAGCCCCGGTTTCCTGGACTCTGCGGTGAGGGAGAGATGCTGGGAATCGGAGCGCTTTCTGAAACACTGCAGAGCGCCTGGACACCGGTATGCGAACGGCCAGTGACGATGGGCAGTCAGACGCGCATTCCTGTTCCAGTTACTTGCAAATCCTAGGAGTGTATTGATTGTATCCTGGCCCTTTTTGAATCTGAGGGCTTTTCATTCGCAGAAAGACAGAGGGCTTATTCAGAAGCTAGCGAGCGAGAACACAAAAGCTGGTAGGCAGCTTCAGTGCCAACTGGTGGGTCTTGCTGCCGCAGGCGGCACGTGATGAAGTCAGAGCTGGGGTACTTCTTGGCTACTGCTGCTTAGCGTGTAGTAGCTCTGTTCATGGGGCCTACGGTGTGCCATGCAGTACTCACTCCTTTCCTTTATGTGCCTTTCTGGCTGGAAGGGAGCTGGGGAGGGCTGCTTGGGCTAGGGGATCACTGTCTGGCCTTGCGAGGAAGAGGAAGGTGCAGGCAGGAAACCACCCCTACTTTTTTTTAAAGATTTTATTTCTTTATTTGACAGAGAGAGACACAGTGAGACAGGGAACACAAGCAGGGGGAGCGGCAGAGGGAGAAAGAGAAGCGGAGCAGGGAGCCCAATGCAGGACTCCATCCCAGGACCCTGGGATCATGACCTGAGCCGAAGGCAGACGCTTAATGACTGAGCCACCCAGGCGCCCTGAAACCATTCCTTCTTGTGAATACACATAAAACCCAGGCCAACTATTTCACACACGCTCCCACACATAGTCTGTTTTCCAGTAACCTGGTCCCCAGCCCCTCCTCTCCCAACAATACCACTGCTCAGAGACGGAGCTCTTGGAGAAGGCATACATGGTATTAGGAGAAAAAGTAGGTGGCCCAGTTTTTTTCCATTTTGGCCAGGCCAGGCTGGTTTCTGGCATGTGCCCTATCCATTCTGTTTACTCTCCTCACCCTTTACACACTCCATAATGAAGAGTATTTCATTACTGGGCTTCACAGACTAGGGAAACTGATTACGAACAATTACCTTTCAGATGATTCCAGGCATCCCACTTGGCCTTGCCTTTGAGATCCAACAGCCCAGGCCGTTCTGAAACAAGGAAAGAAAAAGACATTAGACCTGCTTCAAGTTCTAATGGAGAACGTCATCGACTCTCTTGTCCTGAAACCCATCTTTCATTTCATTGGTTCCTTCCAAGCTCTGTTAGGGAGTTAAATGGGTCCAGCACAGTGGGTTCTGCCTTCAGAAACCCAGATGTACAGAAATCCAAACTTAAGATTTAGAGAAAATAGGAAGAAAACTGTTCTCATTACTAGGCAGACTTTGTCTTAGAAGTTAAATTTTAACTCCAAAATTTCTCCTTTTAAAAACCATACTTAAAAATTTTTTTTTAAACAAGTACTACATCCATTCATATGGCCTAAAACTGAAATGCTGTCACGGAGAATACTATAAAGTTTCCCTCCCACTCCTGCTCTCAGTCAGCCAATTTCTCTCTTTCACATTATTGCTATCAGTTTTCTGGGCTCCTCTTTCTGTGAATAGTCTGTTCATACCCTTGCCCCACTTTTCTACCAAGTTGTTAGTCTAACTCTTGTTAATCTGTGGGCGTTTTGTCTCCAAAGTTAAAGCATTCTTAAAGTTACACCATGATTTTGTGCTTCCAGACCTGTCATCAGCTGCACTTGGGAAACACACTGGCTACTTCCCTGCTGACCTATTTTACCGCCACGCTGAGAACAAAGGCAAAAGGAGCAATCCCAGGGCCCATGGCCCGGACCACTGTGCCTGAGAAACAGCAAGTCTCCTCAGATGCTTTCAGAGAAGCATTTCCAGGGATGCCGGAGAGGGTGCCTGCAGAGTCGTCATCCAGGAAGAGTGAGCACACTCCAAAAGCCATTTTTGTGATGATGGACATGTACATTTGCACTAACTCAGGGCCCCTGGCCACTTGTGGCACTTGATATGTGGCTTCTGCCACTGAGGACTGAGCTCTGGATTTTATTTTAACTATTTTCAATTTAAAACTGAATGGGGCTAGTAGTGACAAGCTATTGGACAATGCAGCCCTAGAATGAGCTGAAGCCTCCCCAATGAGGAAGCGACAGATTCCCAAGCCGGTCTACATACTCATGTAAAAGCAGGGCAGAGGCCAGGGTCTAGGAAAATCCCGTTTGGCAGAAAAGCATCTCAGCCCCTCTGGTCACCCCCACTTCATCTCTCCTTTCCCTTCCTGGGAGGATATAAAGTTTATAAACCCAGTGCAGAACTCACCTTTGCCCCAAGACCTCTCTCAGCTAAGCCCTTTCTGGGAACTTCGATTTGGCACTGCTCTGGGCACCATTTCCTGCTTCCATATGGCTGGCAGCCACCACTTGCTCCACTGCCCACCCCAAGCACGATGGAATTGGCCATGCTTTCCCTCCTGAACAGAGGAGGGGGTGACCTCCTTCTATGCTGCTGTGGCCACTGCCTCTGAGTCCCTGCAGAGACTGCATTGTGCTGTTGCCTCAGTACACACCTGAGTTGCAGGGACTTAGGGGCAGAATAAAAACTGTCCAAAGCAGGAAAGACTATTCAGAATATGGTAGTCTAAACTACCACCTCAAAATCTGTACTAAGATTTTTTTCAATGGGGAAGAAACGGTCAGCAGAAACCACTGTCAGCAAAAATGCTTCTGACTGGCCTCAGGAAGCCAGCTTCTCTGCTCCTGCTATCAGACTTGGCCCGGCTGCCAAGTGCTCTGACTTTGATTCTGCCTGTCTATGGTGGAAGTAGTAGGATTCAACAAAGCTACTACTGAGCTGAGAGCTTGGACTAAGTCTCTTCCAGCCTGGGGTCTCTGCTTCCTCCCAAGCAGATGGAAAATGCTGGTGATAACAAGTAAAGTCCTTCCAAAAACTAGGATTTGAATTCTGCTACCCGAGCCACCAAGAACAGTACAGGGTCCATGAGCCCCATTCAGGAGCATGATCTTGGCATGGGGGGGGGGCACGCCATGAGCCATTACCATGTTCCACCTGAAAAGTAGGACTTTCAGTGGTTTTGAGTGTGCAGTTCCCATAGATTAAGAGTTCCAGCACCCATCAAGGCCCTGAGTCTGCCTTGATGAGTAGGGGGCCTTCCCAAGTTCAGCAACCTGTTTTTTTTTTTTTAATTAAAGATTTTATTTATTTATTTGACAGCTAGAGAGAGCCAGAGAACACAAGCAAGGGTAATGTCAGTGGGAGAGGGAGAAGCAGGCTCACCAATGAGCAGGGAGCCTGACACGGGGCTCGATCCCAGGACCCTGGGATCATGACTTGAGCTCAAGGCAGATGCTCAACCAACTGAGCCACCCAGGCACCCCATACCTGTGTTTATGTCACCCACAGTTGCTTGTTTGTAGTGGCTGTAGATGAAAAACAACTCATCATCTGTTGGCTTGGTCTTGAGGTGCTTAACATCCTCAACAGCTTTGTCAAACTCAGCCTAAACATGAGGAGAGAAAAGGTCTAAATAGAGTTCAGTAATGGGGAGAGACAGGGTGGAAAGGCAGCACTCCTGCAATGCCTGTTAGGAAAAGCAGTGTGTGTTCTCAGCTCCCCAACAGGGCAGCCAGAAAGATTCAGCAAAACAAGGAGGGGAAGCACAGGGGTTCACTCGTTCGATGGATAACTATGTACTGGATACTCTTACCAGGTACCAGGTGCTGGAAACACAGTGGTGAAGGAAGCAGGCTAGAAGTGCCTGCAGTAGGCATATACTTCAGTGAAAAAGCGTGGTCAACTGCCTGACCACCCCTGGGTCAGGCCGGGGTCTCAGTAAAGCCCTGACTTGCCGATAGGGCTAGCACAGCGTGTTTCAAACAGTTGAGAAGGGGACGGGGTTAGGGGACGGGGTTTGAGTACGGAGGTGTCAGCGACTGGAGCCCGTTGGACCCCCGCCCCCTGGGACTGGGCGTCCAGCGCTGACCTCTATTTCAGTGTTCTGATTGGAGAGAGGTGAGATGAGTCAGAGGTCACCCCACACAGTTCAGTCTCCGAAAGGCGACTACATTCGAAGGAGGAAAGAGTTCTGGGCCAACTCTCCCCAAGCCCTCCCCTTCCCGCACGTTGAACACTCAGCCCCTATGTCCCGTGACCTCTAAGTTGTCAGCCACGGCTTTCTCGCTTCCCCACTCTGCATGGCGTCCCTACTCCTGCCCTGACCTTCCGGATGGGGAACTCGGTCTCTTTGCTCCTTCAATCCACGGAACCCTCTACCTGCCATCTTTCTACCTAGGACCCTCGCCTCCGCCCCCTGTTCCTGCTTCATCGCGAAGTCCACCCCATGGGCAACTTTCTAGCAGTTGCGGATGGGTAGCAGTGTCCAAACCCTGCAAGTTCCGCTCACGAGGCTCCCTACAGAGTCAGGGCTGGGCACGGGTGCAGGAGGCACAGCGGGGCGGGGAAGGGAAAGACCCTGTGGAGTTCTTCCTGGGAGATACCCCCTCTCCCCCCAGCCTGCAGCCTCGCCGCACCTTCGCAGCCAGGCTAGGCACGCTTTATACCTGAGACATGCTGGCGGGGTTGCGAAGATCCGGAAAACCCGCGGACGCGGCGAAGAGCAGGTAACACACTACTCGACTGGCAGCGCCTTTAGAGGCGCAGCCGCAGGAGACTCCAACCCTGCCAGGCAGGCCAGGCAGCCAATCAGAAGCCAGCTCTACGCTGGGGGCGTGTCCAGCCTCCGCAGCGCCGCCAAACCCCGCCCGAAACCACGTGGGTTTGCTCGCACACGCGCAGTGGGGAGCCGAAGGGGACGCCGGGAACAGGTGGGGCCCGCGGAGGTAGGGGCGTGCTTGCGGGAGAGGGCCCGCAGGTCCGAGTCAGGGTCAGGGCTCGGCTGCTGTGGGGAGTGGACCGCGGGGCAGAGCAGAGGGGTCGGTGACCAAAGAGCAGGGACTTCTTCATTCAGTCTTGTGTCTGCAGTGAAGAGCCCGGAAGATGCGCCTCCGTACAAGTAACCTCTCAGGCCTGGGGAGGACGAGTGGGCTCCGCCCCTCACGGGGGTCTAGAGCAGTTGGTTAGGGGGTTAGGGAGTTGGAAGTTTACAGTTTTACATGGAAGGTAGGGTAGGGGAAGGTAACATTTCAGAAAGCCTTTTAAGGAGGGGAAGGAGCATTCCAGGCAGAAAATGAGTGTAAAGGTGTGAGCAAAGAGTGGAGGGAAAGAGTAGAAAGAGATGAGACTGGGGAGTTAAAGAGGTGTCAGACTGGCTAGATGATGCAGACCTTGGCCTTTATAAGAACTATAGGAATTTGGACTTTTATTTTGAGATGGGAAGCCAGAGGCTTTTAAGCAGAGGATGTTGAGACTGAGGGGAGGCACAGCTTTGCGAAGTTGTTGTAGAGGCTGATCCTCTCCATGGGAACAGAAAGGAGCAGCACAGGTGGCTTTCAGAATTTGAAGATGATGAGAATTTTCTGGTGTTTACAAAGCTGGATGAAGGGAGGGAATTGATGGAAAATTCCCTGGAGATCATTTACAAAGATCATTCCTCTCCAATTCCTAATTTGTGTGAAGAGAACTAGACTAGAAATCCTCACACACACCCCCCCCCAACCCATTTACAGCCACAGGTATTTAGAAAGAAAGGCCAGGTGAAAGCTTTCAGATGTAACTTCTAACTAGTGGTAGGCCAGCCTTTATAAAATAATGTTTGGGAAGAAGTGGAGATGCAGTAGCAGGGAACAAATCTAGAGGCTTAAGTCTATGAATAATTTTGGTAGAGAAGGAAAGCCAAACAAATTAACAAAAAGATTGTAGTTAAATTTGGGGAGATTACATTTGAATCTTGGGAAATAGAGGCTCCCCCCACCAAAGGGACAGTTCAGAGCTGTTCCTCCCCGCCCCCCCCCCCCCCCCCCCCCCCCCGGCACACATGAAGCCTGGATTCATTTTTGTTCCATCATTTAGTGCTTACAGATTCCTTGATGGAAATTCAGATTATTGTCTATGTGGGTCAGATTTATAGTCAAATGTATCTTAGTCATTAGGTTTTAACATTAGGTTATTGTGTTTAGCACAATAGCACAATTAGGTAACTCTGACAATGTAACTTTATATTCCTCAAAGGTTGGTTGATGTGGTTGAGTTTTGTCTGGATACTGTGGAAAGCAAGGCTAGTGTTTTAACTTGGCAGTCACCAGTCTAAGTGAGGTTGATTTGTTGCTTTCTTATTTGGAATATACTCCACTCTCCTAAACAAAAAACCCCAACTTTCCACATGCTAGTTCTGTGCCCAAGTGAGTCCACAAAAGTTGCCTAATGCAAGTGAAGTATATAACTAGTAAGGATTGTGGGACTCAGGGAGCAGGGTGCTAAAGGGTTTTCCTTGCTACAGGGCCCACCCTAGGCCAAGTTTTGAAATAGCTGAAGGCATGCTCTTTGGCCTGCGTCCTGCTTCCTTCCCCCATTCCTCAGGGACCCATTTTGTGTGATTTCCACCTATGGAAATGTTGCCTTAAGGTCTCCATTTACTGTTTCTATTCTAGGCAATTGGAATGGCATTTGGCTTTTAAAATAAAGAGCTAACAAGCCAGCATCTGAGATTTAATTTTTTGAAGTAAATTTTAGAGTAAATTTGGGGATCAATAAATTGTATGAATTTTTAATTCTATATTTCTATGGCATTTAAAAGGAAATAGTTCTTTGTATCCCCAGAAAATGCAGGTTCCTCAGCTGTGTTTATATCCTTGCTAACAACTAGCACACTTGGTAGTAATTTTATTTACAATCACTTTTACTTATTCTTCTGATTTCTCTCCCCTACATAAGCCCGGGAAAATAGGGATCACCTTGTATTGGTCAGTGCTCTATCTCAAGTGCCAGGAACTTCTTAGGCACTGAGCAAATGGCAGGTGATGAACAGAGCCCTTTGCTCTCTTTGAAATATATTCATTTTGATTAGCCATGAGCTTGGAAACTAAGTTTATGGAACTGAATGTGCAACTAAAGGCAATGGTAAAGTAGATGAATTCTGATGCAAGGACCAGGTAATCTCTTTGTGTCACTCCTAGCTGGAAGCAGAACACAAAACAAATATTAAGGGAAGATGGGGAACCTGATGAGCCACCCAGTCAGTCTAATTGACCCTGCCCATTAAGTAGAGAGGCTCTTGTCATTGCTGCAACCTGCCCTCACATCCTTGGGGTGCCAATTTTGACTAGTCACAGGCTACACTTGCTGGGTCTCAGTGTAAAGCCAGACGGGCAAGATATATTAACAGGTGAAAGCAGTTCTTGCTCAGTGGGTGTGAAGAGTAGTTTTCTTTTTTCCCCTATTTATTTATTTATTTATATTTTGATGTAGTGTTCCATGGTTCATTATTTGCATATAACACCCAGTGCTCCATTCAATACGTGCCCTCTTTAATACCCATCACCAGGCTAATCCACCCCCCTCAGAACCCTCAGTTTGTTTCTCAGAGTCCATAGTCTCTCATGGTTTGTCTCCCCCTCCGATTTCCCCCCCTTCATTTTTCCTTCCCTACGATCTTTTTTTTTTTTTAACATATAATGTATTATTTGTTTCAGAGGTACAGGTCTGTGATTCAACAGTCTTACACAATTCACGGCACTCACCATAGCACATACCCTCCCCAATGTCTATCACCCAACCACCCCATCCCTCCCACCCCCCCTACCACTTCAGCAACCCTCAGTTTGTTTCCTGAGATTAAGAACTCCTCATATCAGTGAGGTCGATTCCTCTGTCTCTTTAATTTTTCTGATGGCATAACTCCTCTTCTAGAGGCTGGGCAGCTGCAAGTCTTAACCAACCCCTCCCGCCTGCCATTCTCTTGTTCCTTTGGATGTTTATATTCAGAGGAATTGCAGCAAGCTGGATGTGAGAGAAGTGTGTGTGTGACCTGTATGTGTATGATTTGCTCCTTTCCTGAGTCCTGTTTCCAGCCAACATGGTGGGGTGGTGGTTTGGGCTGAGGTGAGACTTGGATACCAGGGCTTGGGAGTAGGGGTTTGTGGGGGAAGTGTCCTACACTGGCTGGGAGTAAGGAAGGAGAGACTTTTTAAAAAAAATTTTTTTTTAAAAGATATTATGTATTTGACAGAGAGCACAAGCAGGAGGAGCGGCAGGCAGAGGGACAGGGAGAAGCAGGCTCCCTGCTGAGCAAGGAGCCCAATGCTGGGCTCCATCCCAGGACCCTGAGATCATGACCTGAGCCGAAGATAGACGTTTACCCGACTGGGCCACCCAGGCGCCCCGAGAGACTTTCTGAAGACTTACTTAAACATAAGATAAACACTGCTGAGACTACTCCTGGATCCTGTTTGGAAATACTTAACGATTATGGACAGGAGTAATGAAGCACCTTAGGAAGATAGCTTGAGTTCAGTACCGTAGTTCTTATTCAACCTCATTAGAAGTATAAACTCTTCTAAATCTGCTTTCATTTTGCCTGTTTCCCTAGCTCCTAGTTGCACATGACAGACCCTTGGTAAATGCCTTAGAACTAGGTTGTTAGGTGAATTTTCTAGTGAGCTTTTTTATTGCCTGTCAACAAGAAAATTAGAAATATTAAAATCTGATGATAGGTGTCTTGGCTGATAATACCTTTGGAGACAATGCCATTTTAAAAAACTTTATTTTTGGGCGCCTGGGTGGCTCAGTTCGTTAAGCGACTGCCTTCGGCTCAGGTCATGATCCTGGAGTCCTGGGATCGAGTCCCGCATCGGGCTCCCTGCTCAGCAGGGAGTCTGCTTCTGCCTCTGACCCTCTTCCCTCTCGTGCTCTCTGTCTCTCATTCTCTCTCTCTCAAATAAATAAATAAAATCTAAAAAAATAAAAATAAAAAACTTTATTTTTGAGATGATGCACTAAAACAAAAAACCCTAATTTTTATTTTGAGGCAGTTGTAGGTTCACATGGAGTTGTTAAGTAACACGCAGATCCCTTACACCCTTTACACATTTCTCCCAGTGGTAACATCTTGCAAAACTATAATACATACCATAATCAGTACATTAACATTGAAATTTATAAGATACAGAACATTTCCATTATCAAGGAGCCCTTGTGTTATCCTATGATAAGGAAATCTGTGTGATTTAAAAAGTTAGAGCTTTTGCAACTTTATTGCTGGTTACATAAATTTGGCCATTATAATGTGCAAGCAATTGGAAAAAAAGTCAAGTAAATGCTTGTTTTTATAGCAGTTCTCATTACAAATATTTATGTGGTAATGTCTATAAACAGCATCACTTTGATTACAGTAAATGTGTTGTGATAAATTGTTTAATGGGGGAAAAGCTTTTCATTATTGAGTCTGATGTTAGCTGTGGTTTGTTATATATGGTCTTTATTATGTCTGCCCTCTTCATTGAGAGTTTTTGCTATAAACAGATGTTGAATTTTGTTAAATGCTTTTTCTACATCCATCAAGATGACCATGATTTTATTATCCTTCAATTTGTTAATTTGGTGTATCACATCTATTGATTTGTGGATGTTAAACTATACTTGCATGCCTGGAATAAATCCCACTTGATTGTGGTGTATGGTCTTTTAATGTATTGTTGAATTGGGTATGTTAATATTTTGTTTGGGATTTTTGCATGTGTATTCATCAGGGCTGTTGGCCTGTAATTTTCTTTTTTGGTGGTATCTGTCTGGTTTTGGTATCAGGGTGATGCTGGCTTTGTAAAATTATTTTGGAAATATTCTGTCCTTTTCAGTTTTTTAGAGTAATTTGAGAAGGATGGGTACTAACTCTTCTTTAAATGTTTGGTAGAATTCATCTCTGAAGCCATCTGTCCCTGGACTTCTGTTTTTTGGGAGTTTTAAAATTACTGGTTCGGTTTCATTACTTGTAATCAGTCTATTCATATTTTATATTGCTTCGTAGTTCAGTCTTGGAAGGTTGTGTATTTCTAGGAATTTATCCATTTCTTCTAGGTTTTCCAATTTGTTGGCATATAATTGTTCAAAGTACTCTCTTTGATCCTTTGTATTTCTGTGGTGTCAGTTGTAAGTTCTCTTTCATTTCTGAGTTTATTTGGATCCTCTCTGTTTTTTTTTTTTTTTTTTTTGATGAGGTTGTCTAGCTAAAAGTTTGATTTTGTTTATCTTTTCAAAGAGCCAGCTTTTAAGTTTTGTTGATCTTTTCTATTTTTTTTTTTTTTTTTTGCTATTTATTTCTGCTCTGATCTTTATTATGGCCTACTAAATTTGGGCTTTGTTCTTTTTCTAGTTCCTTTAGGTTTAAAGTTGGACCGTTTATTTGGGATTTTTCTTGTTTCTTGAGATAGGCCTGGATTGCTGTGAAGTTCCCTTTTAGAACTACCTTGGCTGCATCTCATAGATTTTGGAAGGTTATGTTTCCATTTTCATGTGTTTCAGGTATTTTTTAATTTCTTTTTTATTTCTTTGTTTGACCCATTGGTTATTTAGTCTCCATGTATTTGTGTTTTTTCCAGTTTTCTTTTTGTGATTGATTTCTAGTTTCATACTCTTGTGGTCAGAAAAGATTCTTGATATGATTTCAGTCTTCTTGAATTTATGGAGACTTGTTTTTTGGGCCAACATGTGATCTATCCTAGAGAATGTGTCCTATGCACTTGAAGAGAATGTATATTCTGCCTTTGGATGAAATGTTCTATATATATCTGTTTAGTGCATCTGGCCTAATGTGTTGTTTAAGGCCAGTGTTTGCTTATTGGTTTTTTTCCTCTGGATGATATATTCATTAATGTAAGTGGGGTATTAAAGTCTCCTACTGTTTGGGATTATTGTCGATTTCTCCCTTTGTGTCTGTTAATATTTGCTTTATATATTTAGGGGCTCCTATGTTGGGTGCGTAAATACTTATGAATGTTATATCCTCCTGTTGGATTGACCCCTTCCTTCATCATTATGTGTAATATTCCTCTTTGTCTTTTGTTACAGTCTTTGTTTTAAATTCTTTTGTCTGATATGTGTATTGCTACTCCAGCTTTCTTTTCATTTCCATTTGCATGGGATATCTTTTTCTATTCCTTCACTTTCATTCTGTGTGTCTTTATTTTTTTATTTTATTTTATTTTTTTTTAAAGATTTTATTTTATTTATTCAACAGAGAGAACGCGAGAGAGGGAACACAAGCAGGGGGAGTGGGAGAGGGAGAAGCAGACTTCCTGCCAAGCAGGGAGCTTGATGCTTGGCTCGATCCCAGGACCCTGGGATCATGACCTGAGCCGAAGGCAGACGCTTAACGACTGAGCCACCCAGGCGCCCCTCATTCTGTGTGTCTTTAGAACTGAAGTGAGTCCCTTGTAGGTCACATATAGATGGGTCTAGTTTTGTTTTTTTGTTTTTGTTTTTTTGTTTGTTTGTTTGTTTTAATCCAGTCACCCTGTTTTGATCCGTGTGTTTAATCCATTTACATTTAAAGTAATTATTGATAGGTATGTACTTATTGCTATTTTTGTTGTTTTTTGGTTTTTGAAGTTCTCTTGCCTTTCTTCTTCTCTTGATCTCTTGCCTTGTGTTTCGATGGTTTTCTTTAGTGTTATATTTGGTTTCCTTTCTCTTTATTTTGTTGTAACTGTTGTAGGTTTTTGGTTTGTTGTTACCGTGAGGCTCGTATTTGAGATATATTTGTTTTTAACCTGATAGTGCTTATTTGAGTGCATTCTGTAAGTTCCTTTTTATTGCCAAGTAATAGTCTATTATATGGATGAACTAGTTTAAGGATTCATCTGCTGAAGGATATCTATATTGTTTCCATTTCTTTGGCCATTACCAGTAAAGCTGCCACTAGTCTCTTATGTACAGATTTTTGTGTGAACACATTTTTATTTTTCTGAGATAAATGTCCAGGAGTGCAGTTCTGGGCCATATTGCCATTCTGTGGCAATTTTGTAAGAAACTGCCATTGTGGCTGTACCATTTTACATTCTTACGAGCAATGAATGAGGGATCCAGTTTTTCCACATCCTTGCCAGCCTTTGGTGGTATCACTCTTTTTTATTTTAGGTATTTTGATAGATTTGTAGCAGTATCTCATTGTGATTTTATTTTTTTTAAATTTTATTTATTTTTTAAAGATTTTATTTATTTATTTGATAGAGAGAGACACAGTGAGAGAGGGAACACAAGCAGGGGGAGTGGAAGAGGGAGAAGGCCTCCCACCAAGCAGGGAGCCCGATGCGGGGCTCGATCCCAGGACCCTGGGATCATGACCTGAGCGGAAGGCAAATGCTTAACAACTGAGCCAGCCAGGCGCCCCTCACTGTGATTTTAATTTGCATTTCCTAATGGCTAATGATATTGAACATCTTTTCATGTGCTTATTTGCCATCTGTATATCTCTTCTGTGAAATGTCTCTTTGTGTCTTTGTACATGTTTTAATTGTATTTTTTCAATGTTGAGTTTTGAGAGTTCTTTATGTATTCTGGGCACCAGTCCTTTGTTGGTGAATATTTTCTCACTGTTTTTAGCTTGTCTTTTCATCCTTTCACAGAGTCTTTCATAGAGCATAAGTTTTTAATTTTGACTGAAATCCAGCTTACCCATTTTTCCTTTTATGGATTGGATCTGGCATCTAATAACTCTTTTCCTAGTTCTATATCCTGAAGATTTTCTCCTATTTTTTAAAAAGTTTTATAGTTTTGCATTTAGTAAATGCAAATAATATGAATAACATAATTTTTGTATATGGTATAAGATTTGGGTTGAGGTTCCTTTTTTTTTTCAAGTTTTTATTTAAGTTCCAATAAACACACAGTGTGATATTAGTTTCAGATGTAGAATTTAGTGATTCATCCCTTACCTACAATACCCAGTGCTCATCACAGCAAGTGCACCCCTTAACTCACCCCCCCCACTTGAGGTTCTTTTTTTTTTTTTTCCTCCTGATGTCTGATTGCTTCAGCACCATGTTGAAAAAATATCTTTCCTCTATTGAACTGCTTTTTACCTTTATCAGTAATCTGTTGGGCATATTTATGTGGTCTTTTATTGGGTTTTCTCTCTGTTCTATTGATTTATGCATCTATTCCTCCATTAATACCACACAGACCTGATTAGCTATGTAATAAGTCTTGAAATTGGGTAAACAGATTCCTCCAACTTTATTCCTCTTTTTCAAAATTGTTCTAGCTATTCTAGTTCCTTTATTTTTCCATATAAATTTTGCAGTGTCATTGTCTACAAAAAAGTCTTTGTGATTTTGATAGGAATTGCATTAAATTTGTATATCAGTGTGGGGAGAATTGATTTATTTACTCTTAGGTCTTCTAATATATGAACTCCATATTTTTTTTTTAAAGATTTTATTTATTTATTTGACAGAGAGAGACAGCGAGAGAGGGAACACAAGTGGGGGAGTGGGAGAGGGAGATGCAGGCTTCACCACAGAGCAGGGAGCCCGATGTGGGGCTCGATCCCAGGATCCTGGGATCATGACCTGAGCCGAAGGCAGATGCTTAACGACTGAGCCACCCAGGCGCCCCTGAACTCCATATGTTTTAACTTTTATTTTGATCTTCTTTAATGTATTTGATCATCAGTTTGTACTTTTTATCATATAAGTCCTGTATGTGTTTTCTTAGATTTATGCTTGTTTTTGAGTGATTGCAAATGATATCGTATTTTTAATTGTGTGCATGTATTCATTGCTAGTATATAGAAATAAAACTGGTGGGTGCCTGGGTGGCTCAGTTGGTTAAGTGACTGCCTTCGGCTCAGGTCATGATCCTGGAGTCCCGGGATCGAGTCCCGCATCGGGCTCCCTGCTCAGCGGGGAGTCTGCTTCTCCCTCTGACTTCTTCCCTCTCATGCTCTCTCTCTACCATTCTCTCTCTCTCTCTCTCTCTCAATAAATAAATAAAAATCTTAAAAAAAAGAAATAAAGTTGGTTTTTATATGTTTATCTTGCATCTATGACTTTGCTGAACTCACTTATTCTAAAAGCTTTTTTTCTTGTAGATCCTTTGGCTTTTCTCTACAGCTAATCATGTCATCTGCAAATAGGTACAGTTTTATTTATGATTTATGTGTCTTTTATTTCCTTTTTTGGGAATAAATTCCTTTCATATTTTCCTTTTCCTTTGTCTTATTGCACTGGCTAGAACTTCCAGGATTGTGTGGAATAAGAGTGATAAGAGAGGAAAAGAAGTGATGAGAGTAGATACCTTTGTCTTGTTTCTCATCTTAAGGGGAAGGCATTTAGTCTTTCACCATTAAATATAATGGGAGCTGTGGATTTTTTTTGTAAATGTGCTTTATCAAGTTGAGATAGTCCCCCTCTATTCCTATTTTTCTGGGAGTTCTTATCATGACTGGATGTAGAAATTTGTCATACGCTTTTTTTTTGCATTGATGTGATTATGTGATTTTTCTTCTTTGGCCTCTTCATATGGGAGATTACATTGATCACCTTTCGAATATTGAACTAGCTTTGCTTCCTTGGAAGAAACCCCACTTGGTGATGACTTATAATTCTTTGTATATATTGCTGAATTCTGTTTGCTAATATTTTAAGGATATTTATATCTGTATTCATAAGGCAAATAGGTCTGTAGTCTAGAAGGATTCTGTCACCCATAACAAGCCTGGGTGGTGAGTGATCCTGACCCGAACGCCCTGCGCTGCAAGGTGGTGGTACTGATCACTGTAGCTGAAACTGGAGACAGATTTCATCCCACCTTTTCTAATTGGACGTCTCATTGTAGGGAAAACTACCCAGAGGGTACACTTGAAGTAATGAGCCAGTTAATCTTCCTAGAAGCTCCCCCTGAGTAATTAAGATTAGTTTTGGAGTGATTGCCACTGTTGGTCTGCTTGTTGGTATCCAAGAGCTTACTTGTGATGTTTTTAAAAACATCTGCTAGACTAAGATGCAAATAACACTGTTTTGGGGAGGGAGGCAAGTTAATACTTCCACCAAAAAAAAAAAAAAATCACAGGCCTGGGGGTGCACATGGTGTCCTTGGAAAGAAATTGCTTTACAGTTTATGACTGGGACCCACATGGCCCAGAGGGCACAAGGCGTCAAGGCCTCCAGTATAACCTTTGGCCAGCTGGTAGGCATTAGGGTTTTCACTTGAGTACACATCATTGCATTTGGAACTTACTTTTGGAGGGACTGTCTGAGGGCAGTCAGTCTGGTCTGTCTTGTTTGTCTTTGCCACTAGCTGAGTGGATTTGTCCCATGGCGTGGCTGTGGGGAGGGGGTGGCGTGCGGCAGTGAAGAAGACACCTGAAAATGTTGACAGGTGTTTTGCATGGGAGGCAGAGGAGCTGGGATATGCGTTTCTGATAGACAGTTCTGCTAATGGTGATCCTGTTGTGGTCAGAGCCATCTTTTAGGACTTGGCATTCTCAAGTGTCAGTAAATTGGAGGTCCTTAGAATAGTTTGGGGGAAATTCAGCAGGGTGTTTTGCTTCACGAGGACTTTTGTAGGGGCAGGTAGTTTTCAAGACAGAAGATCTCTAATGAGCGATCCTTCCCACCCACATCTCCTGGGGTGTAAGTTGTTCTCTGTGTAGATGCCTTGGATGCTGAGGTTATTTCCTTCCCTCCACCTCTACAAAAATCTGTGTGTCTCATTCCAGTAGCTATAACTTTACCTTTCTTCTAATTAGCTCCTATTTGCTGAAGAGATTTTTTTTTAAAAGATTTTATTTTTAAGTAATCTCTACACCCAACATGGGGCTCGACCTCACGACCCCAAGATCAAGAGTCACACATTCCACCGGACTGAGCCAGCCAGGCACCACCCCACCCCCGCGAAGGGAATTTTTATAAAACTCACACAGGCCCATTATGTCCCCCACTTTGGCCTGCAGTGTATTTGGTCATTATGCTTGTGATCTAGGACTTGGTCAGTTCAACAAGAGAATCCAGAATTCAAATCCCCTAAGCCCCTTTTGGCTCCTTGTCACATGGAGGGTGTAGCAGTTGGGCTGGCAGGGGGGTTTCTGTAGAGGAAAGAAAGAAGCATTATACAAAGGAATGGCCAGGGTGGAATCCCAGGATTTCACATGGGTCTGCATAAACGCCCCTCCCCTGCCTCAGTCTTGCGTGTTTGGATCATTACCTGGGAAATGGCTGCGAGAGGCCAGTCCTTTTCTGGGGGTGGCCACATTCAGTGCACAGACCGCTGCCCCATGTTATGTGCTCCCAGAGGTTGGGCAGGTCGGCTGAGAAATCTTTTTGAGTTGATTTTTCAGGAGGCTTTTTCAATGCGTCACGAAGCCAGATGGCTGGGGATGGTGGAGAGGAGTGGAAAGTCTATGGAATACCTTGACTTTTAGCCCATTGTTCCTTAGTGTTGATGATAAAAGATGAACCATGGTCAGACTGCAAATAGGATGGAAAACCAAACACATGGCATGGGCTCATTTCACGGGTCACGGTGGCGTGACCAGAGTCAGGTGATTTGGAACATGAATACTGAAACCTGGAAAAAACTGCCATCGGGATTGTGGAGTCCTGAGAGGAGGTCAAAGGCCGAATGTCATCCATCTGCTGGGAGCAGGGGTGAGGGTTGGGCAGCAGTGTGTGCCATGGGGCCTCCCTCACTACAGGACCAATGCGTCAGCTTCTGGCTGTATTCACAAGCCTGGCGGTGGCCCTCCTCAGAGGTGGAGTTCTTGTTGTTGTGCCCGTGCATGAAGATGGACCCAGCTGGCGGTGGTGGCAGTCTGGACGGTATGGGCTCCAGCAGGAGCTGGAGGCCGGGGGTCTCATCTGGGAACAGGGCATCTAGATGAGTGTGGGCATCTAGATGAGTTGCCCCGGTGGTTCAGTCAACAGCTGAGAATTGTCACAGTTCACAGTGGGTAGTTTTCCAAGAGGCAGAATAAACCATTAGGCCTTTGGTGACAGCTCAAATGTCAGTAAAAATATAAGCTCCATCTGTGGGAACATTAGCCAGGGCTAGGGGAATGGCCTTGAAGTTCTGCCACTGAGCAGAGTGACCATGTCCATTTTGGGTTCTTCAGAAGGAGGGAGGCCGGAGAGCTTGTGGTGGTGTAGCTCTTCCCGATAGGGGAAGAATCCCCTCTGGCACTGCATACAGGGAAGTGTAAGTAAATGTAACATACCATTCATACATTCACATGTAAAAACAACAGTACTTTGAATTGGCCCGAAGGGCCCCCATCCACTGGGTCGTGTTAGTCTCTTTCCCACCGTGAATCCTGTCCAAACCCCATTGACTGAATCTGAGTACTTCCTCCCAGCACAGGACCAGGTAGGATGGTACCTGGGTGCTTGTATCCACAGAGCCATGAAAGTTTGAGTCCCTCCCCTCCCTGAAGTTCCCCGGCGTACTTGTATGCGTAAAGCTTTCAGTCTCATTAGGGACAGGGAGAGCCCAGCCTACCCATCATCCTCCTCCTCCTTAAAGCAGATGTCAGGGTAGAGAGTGTGGGGAGGAATTGGGGGTGCACAGCAGGAGAGCAGCTCTGTGCCACTCAGCAAGGCATGCTTTTAGTTCCAAGTGGCCTGGCTCAACTTAACGAACTTTTCAGTCACCCAAAGCTCTAGATCCTCATTGCTGACATCATTTGTTTCGGCTTTGGGGACTCCTTCACTGTTGCTGCAGCCACATTGCCTCTGATCAGAGGGGTGGGTGATGTGCAGCATTGCTAGGGAGAGTGACTGACTGACCCACCGATTGACAGCCAAAGCACCACTGGTCAGCTCCTTGCTCCTTGCAGTCCTACCCTTTGCTGCTCATCCTCTAGAAGCTAATTAACCTTTTCTCCTCCACACCCACTGCTTGGACAAGAGCATTTGCTGCCAGATCCCAGGGGATCTTCTTATATCCCCTAAGCCCATGAGACCTTTGCCTGATCCAAAAAACTGTGTCTGTGGCAGCATCCATTCTTGTCAGCGACAGCTGCCAAGAACTGTGAAGAAACTGAGATTTTGTCCTACTTGAAAGCCGACAGTCAAGCCTGTCACAGTTTGCCAGACACTGGCAAAAGACACGGCACTCTGGGGTCAGAGACAGAGGACTCTATATAGCATGGGTAGAAGCATGAGTTGCATGTTTGTGTCAGTGTTTCTTGCCTCACAGATCCCCCAGGGGCAGTGGGAAGGGCCCAGAAGGATGCTGCCCACTCAGTGGTTTTGAGTCAGGCTGGAGAGCCCTGAGTTCAGGTAATCCTAATCATTTATAAAGTGCTGCGAACAAACCTGCCCAACCTCAGCCTGGAGGGAGACACTACTTTTATTATACTGGACAGCAAGCAAACCTGCCTTCTCCTCTGGAGAGAGAGGATATTTCTAGGCTGTTTGCTAGACACACACCTGGGCATAGAGCGTTCAGAACTGGAACAGCCAGTTCCTCATAAGAGATGCAAATGTGTGAGAGATATGTGGAGACTCGCCTCCCAACACACAGTACAGAGATTAACGTTCTCACTGATGACTGTGAATCAAGAAAAATAGAACTTGTATTCCATATATCGTGTTTCAGAAGGAAAGTGTGTGAAGTATTTTTTCCAAAGAGTTAGGTGTCTAACCCCTTTGGAAAACTCAACTGTCCAGGATAGTCAGTTCTCTGAGTATCTTGCCTTGCTTTGAGCAGAGAACACAAATTGTGATTTTGTGTATTTTCCCCAATTTGAGGGTCACAAAGGCAGGTCTGTGGAATTATAGGTGTTGATTTTTCAGGGGGTAGTATACTCAGAGTGAACAGCATTCAACAGTTTGTTCACTAGAAATCCTTATGACCCTTCCGCAGGAAAGGGCAGCTGCTAATGGCATTATGCAATGAAGTACTTATAACACTGAGAAGCTTTTGGTAGCCATCAGATTTAGCTAATATTCCAGAAGAGATTAAATTAACATTTCACTTTTAGTCATAATCTTCAATGTGATGTGATTTAATTTACGAACTTCATAAATGATTCTTATGAACTTTAGAAATACAAAGTTATTAATTGGCCAAGGTTGAGTTCTCTTTAAAAGGTGAACATTTGGGCGCCTGGGTGGCTCAGTTGGTTAAGCAACTGCCTTTGACTCAGGTCATGATCCTGGAATCCCTGGATCGAGTCCCACATCGGGCTCCCTGCTCGGCAGGAAGTGTGCTTCTCCCTCTGACCCTCTCTCTCTCATTCTCTCTCTCTCAAATAAATAAATAAAATCTTTAAAAAAAATAAAAGGAGAACATTTATCATTCACCTACTCAGCAGGTGCTCAGTATTTTTAAGAGTAATAAAAATAATGGTTTTTTCCCCTCTCCTCCCCAGGTCTTTTTTTTTTTTTTAATTTTATTTATTTATTTGACAGAGACACAGTGAGAGAGGGAACACAAGCAGGGTGAGTGGGAGAGGGAGAAGCAGGCTCTCCACTGAGCAGGGAGCCCGATGCGGGGCTCGACTCCAGGACCCCGGGATCATGACCTGAGCCGAAGGCAGACGCTTAACGACTGAGCCACCCAGGCGCGCCTCTCCTCCCCAGGTCTTAAACAACTTTTTTTTTTTGTGAAATGACCTATTTAGATGATATTTAGCAATACATATGATTATTTACTCCATAATCAGGTGCAATTTTATTTATTTTATTTTTTGTTTTTTGAAGATTTTATTTATTAGAGAGCGAGTGAGAGAGAAACAGCATGAGAGGGGAGAGGGTCAGAGGGAGAAGCAGGCTCCCCACTGAGCTGGAAGCCCGATGTGGGACTAGATCCCAGGACTCTGGGATCATGACCCAAGCCAAAGGCAGTTGCTTAACCAACTGAGCCACCCAGGCGCCCAGTAAGGTGCGATTTTATTTTTTATTTTCTTTAAAGATTTTTATTTATTTATTTGACAGAGCAAGAGAGCACAAGCAGGGGGAGTGAGAGAGGGAGAAGCAGGCTCCCCGCTGAGCAGGGAGCCCGATGTGGGACTTGATCCCAGGACCCTGGGATCATGACCTGAGCTGAAGGCAGACGCCCAACGACTGAGCCACCCAGGTGCCGGAGGTGCGATTTTAGAATCATTTGCATTTCAGTGATTGTCATCTTAGCAGAATTCCTTCTTTATCCTACTTTTATACCTGATCATCTGTGCCACTTTAGTTTCCTCACATAAAGGAACAATAAACTCTCTCTCTTATCCTCTTTTTATTGATTTGTTTCAAAAAGAAGGTGAATTAACTTTTTGCCCTTTAATATTAGTTCCTAACTCTAGAGGAAAACTAGGCATTTAGTGCAATATACAAATATATTCTTTGTATTTGCTTAGAACAGTACTTTTTTGAAAGTTGTACCTTTTTTATGTGGGCAACACAAGCTTTTTTTTTTTTTTTAATTTTACTTTTAAGTAATATCTATGCCCAACATGGAACTTGAACTTACAACCCAGAGATCAAGAATCGCAGGGTCTACTGCCTGAGCCAGCCAGGGCCCCATATGGGTAAGATGAACTTTGAAGCAAACTTGTTATATGGCAATTTTGGCTTTATAATATTTACATTTAGGAAGTAGATATAACTTTACAAAGAGTTTTAGTTTTTCCAAAATGATTCACCCTAGGGGTCTGTTAAAATTCAAGTCCTATCCACCACTTCTCAGAAACCTGCGGGTTGCAGGAAGGAAGGTCACCCAGTGCCCTCTTCTGTCTGGTGGTTATAGAATCCTCCTCCATTTTAACTGCTGGAATGTTGAGTGCTTTCATACTGTTACAGCTTCTAATACTTAACTCATTTTGGATTCCATTCTCTTACAAAAAGGTCAAGAGCATACTTTCTTCAAATGCTTCAAAGGCACGTGTCCTTTTTTTGGGTAATAAAGTCAGTCTTCCTTATTTGCATATTCTTTGTGAATTTGCCTACTCACTAAAATTTATTTGTAACCCTGGAAGCAAGACTCAGAGTACTTTTTTGGTTGAAATGTGCAGAACACTGAAAAATTTGAGTTACCAATGTTCACATTCTCAGCTGAGGTCAAACCAGGGGACTTTCTTGTTTCAGCTCTCATATTGTAAACAAGTGTCTGCTTTGCGCTCTGTTTAGTGCCATGCTTTTCACATTTTTGTGCTTTTTGTTGGCGATCTCACTATTTAAAATGGCCCCCACCTGGAGTGCTGAAGTGCCCAGGAGGGCTGTGATGTGCCTGAAGGAGAAAAATACATGCCTTAGATAAACTTTTTTCCAGACCTGAGTTATAGTGCTGTTGGCTGTGTGTTGAATGTTAATAAGAAATCAACAATATAAAATAAGGCATCTTTAAACATAAACACACATAAAACGAGGTTACATATTGGTCAGTTGATGAAAATGTTGCGACCAGATGCACCAGTGACTCATGAGAACCTAGCCCTATATTTCCCTAGGAGCAGCGGTTCAGTATTCACGAATTCAGTGTTCGCGACCACTTGATAGACCTTATCCACTGCGAATAACTAGCATTGGCTGCAGTTAGTTGTTTCATTTATCTCATTTGGGCTGACAGAGACCCCCCTCACGTCAACAACTGAGTGTTCTGTGAGTATGCATATTTTGTCCTTGTCGTCATGGTAGACTCTGAGCCTTTTACATACTGTGCTTGATTTTTTTCACCTCAGGAGCCCATGCCAGCTGGTTGACAGTCCCTTCACTCAGAATTTTGCAGTGAGGACAGGGGCCAGCTTGGAATGAGAACAGCTGGGTCTTTAGGGAAGCTAGCATGCAGCTTGGCTTGGCTTTCCCTGATCCTTCCATGCTGAATTTCCACCTTTGCCGTTCATGCTGCTGGAGCCTGGGCCATAAAAAAAACAGCTCCGACCTGTCTTGTAAGGACCAGGGAATTCTAGTCCAGGAGGGGAGGCTGCTGGGCTGCATCCATTCTTGGCTCTAATGAGACACTGGTTACCTGTCAGGGACGTGGGAGCTCCCTGTGAGGAGATGCCTACACAGATTTTGTGTTTCTTTTGTTTTTTCTTTGTTTTCAAGAGTTGAGTTTGCTTTGGATATTGTGGCTTCTTCATTATCCCAAACCAGCTGGGTAAAGTATCAGCCAGAACAGGTTTTTTTAGGCAGGGAGGTTTAAAGACCTTCCTAACCCCTAGGCACTGTCTCTCTCTCTCTCTCTCTCTCTCTCTCTCTCTCTCTCTCTCTCTCTCTCTCTTTTTTTACACCCCTCACCCCTCAGTACTGTTCCTTTTCAAATCCTCACCCTACATCATATAAAATGTACACATATCCTATATTAAACCTAACATATGATTATGAATAGAGTTGAGTTGCTGTTGAAATGTTATATGGTGCAGGTATTTGATTAAATGTTACTTCTGATTTTTAAAAGTTTTCATATTCTAGAGCAATAGGGCTTTTCTTTAAGGTCTCAAATATTTTCTTTTTTTTTTAAGATTTTATTTATTTTTGCGACAGAGGGAGAGAGTGTACATGCACGCACAAGTTAGGGGGGTGGGGGTGGGGCGGGGGGAAGGGGCAGAGGAAGAAACAGACTTCCCACTGAGCAGGGAACCCGGTATGGGACTCGATCCCAGGACTCTCAGATCATGACCTGAGCCAAAGGCAGACGCTTAACCTTCTGAGCCACCCAGGCTCCCTAAGGTCTCAATTTTTTTTTTAAGTCTTTTTTTTTTTTTTTTAAGTATTTATTTATTCATGAGACACAGAGAGAGAGAGGCAGAGGGAGAAGCAGGCTCCCAAGGAGCAGGGAGCCCGATGCGGGACCCGATTCCAGGACTCTGGGATCATGACCTGAGCCGAAGGCAGATGCTTAACCATCTGAGCCACCCAGGCGCCCGGTCTCAAATATTTTTATGGGAAGTGGAAAAGCTCATAGACCCGAGGTACTATGACTGCAGTGCAGGAAAGGATTCAGGTTTTCCTCAGCCCCTTAGCTGCACTTGGTTCTGCTGACATTGTTGGTTGGGGTTCTGGTGTGCCTCAGGCCACACGTTGCTGTATCCAAAATAAGCCGTATAGCGTTCTTTCCCTCAAGGGGCTGATAAGCCAGACTCCTTCAACAGCTGTCTTTCCTGTGGCACGACCAGGTGCTGTGGGCAGCCAGAGGGTCTGGTAGCTGAGCCCAGGGCAGAGGAGTTGCTGATGGCAAGGGTGTCCTGGAGCAGGTGGTCCCGACTGAGTTTTGAAGGCTGCCTGCGTGGTGAGGCAAAGAGGTTCAGGACAGAGGTAGTGTGGGGAAAGCTGGGGGCCGAAGGTATGGCCGATGCTTGGAACTGTGGTATGTGTGGGGGACTGTGGGCTGTCTTGGCTGCTAGAGTGCCATATGGAAGGTGGATCGTGGTGGTGACAGGTAGCATCAGAGTGGAGGGAGAGGCTGGGTACCGAGGGCCTTTGTGCCATCTCAGACAAGATTAGACTTGTCTTGGGTGTGTGACCTACTTCTGGGACCTCTGACTGTTGCATGCATTTGAGATTTATTGGTATCCCTTAACTGCATGTCAGTTGCATAACTAAATTTCTCACCCTCTCTATCCTTGACAGTATTGATACATCAATTTTGTATTGCTTACTTTTGTCCTGTTACCTCTTAAAAGGAAATGGCTTTGTTTTAAAAATAACTTTTTGTCCATGCAAAACACACCAGAGAAGCACAAATGTTAAGTATACAGTGAAACAGCTTAACTTAAAAACACATAATCGTTATTAAAACATCAAGCAATATTAAAAATATATAAAACAGAGAAGTCTCTTATATTTCTACCATTCAGAGATAGCCACTGGCAACATTTTGGTAAATGGCACTCTGGATGTCTCCGTGTGCTTATGGAGATGCTACATACCTATGGTTTTCTAGCTTGTTTTTTAGTTCACTGGTCTGTCATAGCCATCTTCCAAAATAGTACCCATGGATCCATATTGCCCTGTAGTGGCTGCAGGGGATTTTATCTTATGGTAACTGTGTGACAGAGTTTCCCTAAGCAGTTCTTCGTTGATGGGCATCTAGATGGATTCTAATTTTTTGTTAACTCCTAGAAGCACTTCAGTGAAAAACAAGTTCCTTGAATGTACATCTTTGTGTATTTTTCTTAAAATGTTTCTATTGTGAGAAATTTTAAACATATAAAAAATAGAATAGTATGACGAGGTCCCATATATACCCAGCTTGAGCAGTTGACAATGTTCTGCCTTTTTTTCTTTTAATCTATGCTCTCAACTGACATACTGGTTTTTCCTCTTCCAGGGTGTTTGAAAGCAAATCATTCATACCATTTCACCTATATATACCTTACTCTTATAAGGACTCAAAAATATAATAATATCAAATAAAGAGAATTAATATTAATTCTTAATATGGTCATATTCTATTTTTTATATGTTTAAAATTTCTCACATTAAAAACATTTATGCAAATCAGAATCCATTTAAAATGTTGCATTGGTTGATCTCTTTAAGTCTCTTTTAATTTATAATCTTCATCCCCTTCTTTATTTCTTGTGTTATTTATTGAAGAAACCAAGTTGGGGATGCCTGGTGGCTCAGTCAGTTAAGCGTCTGCCTTCAGCTCAGGTCATGATCCCAGGGTCCTGGATTCAAGGGCTCCCTGCTCGGTGGGGAGTCAGCTTCTCTCTCTGCCTGCCGCTCCCCCTGCTTGTGCTCGCGCTCTCTCTCTGTCTCTCTGACAAATAAAATAAAATAAAATAAAACAAAAAAGAAACCAAGTCGTTTACTAAGCAGAATTTTCTAGTCTGAACTTGGATGCTGACCTCCTCTTTTTTTTAAAGATTTTATTTATTTATTTGACAGAGCACAAATAGGCAGAGCGGGAGGCAGAGGGAGAGGGAGAAGCTGACTCCCCACTGAGCAGGGAGCCCGATATGGGGCTCGATCCCAGGTCCCTGAGATCCTGAACTGAGCCAAAGGCAGCTGCTTAACTGACTGAGCCACCCAGGCGCTCCTAAAGATAGCCAATTACCTTTACCCATGTTTCTACTAAGGTATTGGTCTTTTCTTACATATTTCTGTTGTTACACCTATCAGCCTTTTTCTGGATGGTTGCTGATTTTTATTCACTTAGGAAGGCCTTTCTTACTGTAAGATTATAAAAATATGTGCCCATTTTTCTGGTGCCTTTCTATGATTTTACAGTTAAGTGTAAATATTTGTTCCATGTATGATTATTTTTGTATAAGGGATGGGGTAAGGATCTAGCATTACTTTTCTCTGAATGTCTGACCAGTTTTTCCCAATGCCATTTATTAAATCTTTTCCCCACTAATATCAAACACCACTTTTTTTTTTAGATTTTATTTATTTATTTGAGAGAGAGACAGAGATAGAGAGAGCACAAGTGGGGAGGAGAGGGAGGAGCAGGCTCCCTGCAGAGCAAGGAGCCCGATGCGGGACTTGATCCGGGGACTCCAGGATCATGACCTGAGCCAAAGGCAGACGCTTAACTGACTGAGCCACCCAGGCGCCCTCAAACACCACTTTTATACTCAGTTCCCTAATCTTGAGTCTATTTCTGAATTTTCTGTTGTGTTCCACTGATTTGCCAGTTTTTCCTGCTTCATTATCACAGCTTGAATTGTTACAGCTTAATTGTCCTTTAAAATTTTTATTACTGACTTTGGTGAATATATGAATCATACCAGCTTATTCATATATACTATTGTATGTCTGACTATTGCTTAATAATATGTTTTAATAATTGGTGCTGCCTTTTTTTTTTATGACTTTGCTGACTAAGCTCACAAATTTATTCTTCCAGATAGGTTTTAGAAATATTTGTGACAGGTCTCCCAAGGTACCCTTTTATATTTTGATTGAGATTTTATTCAGTTTCTAGATGAATTTAGGAGAAAATTGATTTCTTTACAACTTTGAGCCTTCATAGTTAACAACCTGGTCATTTCATTTATTCAAATCCTTTGTCCTTGAATATTTTTTATTAATTTATTCCAAAGTTTTTATTAGTTTTGGCTTCTCTGTTGCTTCAGTGGGATGCCTTTTAAATTTGACCAGATTTTTTTTTTTAAGTAGTTGAACCTCTGGGAAAATATCATATTTTATAATCTGTAATACTAGCTTTCTAAACTGTCTCTTCAGTATGCCTGCCTCCCTAAACTAACAAGCTGTAGTTCTTTTTTTTAAGATTTTATTTGAGAGAGAGAGACAGAATGCAAGAGAGTGAGTGGAAGTGGGGGCTACGTAGCGGGTGGGGAGAAGGGCAAAGGGAGAAGCCGCCTTCCCCACACCCCCCACGTGGGGCTGGATCCCAGGACGCTGGGATCATGACCTGAGCCAAAAGCAGACCTTTAACAGACTGAGCCACCCAGGCGCCCGTACAAGCTGCAATTCCTGCTGTCCTTAGGACAAATCAGGTAATGGTTGCCTCCTGACAGCTATTTTTTTTTTTTTTTGACATGGAATGTTAGAAATTTCTTTATTCTTACTTATTTTTATTAAGCACCAGCTTAATGCTGCAGAAAATTTCAAATCACCCATTCTTCCCTCCACCACCCAAATTCTTGATAAAGAGCTCTTCAAGTGAAGACACGCTCTCTTCTCTCTTCTCTATAAAATTTTATCAAATAAAGGCAAATAATTGTGTACATCTTGCTGTAAAATGCTGCCCACGGCTGTGGAAAGTGTCTGCCCAGGCTCCTTTCACTGTCCAGGTCCTGAAAGACTCTTGTTTATGAACTGTCTCTTCACAAAGCAAGTTCACCACTTGCTAGGTTTATCATTCTGAGGGCCAGAAACTTTCACAAAGTCTCAGTCCATTCTCTTGTCTCAGTTGCTGTTAAGTAGGCCCTCATTACCTCATCTTCCTGTTTGTTTGCAGGTTTGGCATAAATTGCATTAAGTGGAAAACCAGGCTCTCCAGGAATGGGAAAATTAGTGATTCCCAGCGTATACATTTCTTTTTCACCTTGGCTTTTGGAATTGCACTTTTGGAGTTTCTTTAGACACTCAGAAATGTAGAGAGTTATATGTATCAAGGTTCTATCAGCTTCATTCTTAATCTCATAGTTTTTGAAGAAGACATTGGCCTTAAAGTAATAGATGGCTTCATCCACAATATCTGTATCTTTTGTCTCTCTAGGAGCAGGTCCCTTGTACTGACTTCTGATAGGCAACAGTGCCATGTTTCCAATGAGTTTGGTGTCAGGGTCCATGAGAGAAGAGTGGTAAGCTGGCATCTTGGTGGCGCCTGTATTTCAAGCTAGACGAGGAGGGGCAGTAGTTATTATTCTTTAGTGACTGAGTACAAATTACAACAAATTTCTGATGAAGACGACAATGCATTGCTGACCAAAATTAGATATGAACACAAATGTAAAATTTCAACTATTTAAGTATGACATTTGGGCAGCTTTTTATTAAATGGAAGGAACAAACCTCTAATTATAAAAGTTTCACAGGCCATGCATGTGACAGTCTGCCCAGCCTCCTTAGATCATTTATATGATTTATTTATTGCACTTGGGAATCTAGGATCTTCTCCTGCCTCCATGAGCTGTCCTTATGCCCAAACCTATTTTATCCCAAGTTGACTTGCTAAAAGCGGCTACTATTCATTAAGATTCTTTTTTTTTTTTGTTACATAAATTAACCCATTTATTATAGGCTAGTAATGTTTCAAATGGTGAAGCTTCTACTGATCTTTCAACTCCTTCAGTCTTCTGATAGCAGACTTTACTGTGACAGCAGAAGTGGTGTTGTAGGTCCAAGCGCCACCAGCGACGGTTTTCATGCAGGAGCCACAATGCCAGATCCCCACAGCTCGTCTTTTCATCTTTGTTTTGCCACAGAAGGAGCAAGTGTACTTGGCGTGCTGGCTTATTTCAATCTTCTTCACCATTTTCCTGAGGGAGGCACCACAACGGGTCCCGTATTTACCCACGATTCCGACCTTCTTGGTGCGTTTAGCCATCTCGTCTATTCAGTAAGCTTCTATTATGTGAGATCCAACTGTGTGTTACAGCAAAGAGGTGGAGTTGATTTTTAGTTAGATCTGGCCATGTCTAAACTCTTTGGGGACTTGGACTACATGATAGGGCTTCCTGGCATGTGTGCCTGGATGTGTGTGCGTGTGTTTTGGAGGGCTTCTTTGTTGTGGGAGCTCCGTGACAGGAGGAAGTGGTCATGATTTCAGCAAACCTGTAACACTGTTCTAAAATCTTTTACAGAAATCTTTTACAGTATCCCCTTTTCAAGAAGTATACTTTCTCAAGTACTTCAGTATGTCTTACATTGTAATTTTGTAGATGTCTGCTGAGGTGCTATTACTTGATAGATTCTAAGATCAGAATTTTGGGGGAGCATGGTAATTCAGATTTAAGAAGAAATAATGTCATCGCTAATATTGGAAGTATCCATTCCAGTTGTTAATTTGAGGTCATTAAGTACTAAGCAAGATTATAAGGTGGGCCCTTACCATATTTTAGAGAGGAAAAAAATAAGTTCATTAAGAACCATTCATTTAAATATAAACAATATAAATTATAATTATAAATTTTTGTATTAAAACAGCTTGAGCCTTTGCTTTTCACACATAATGTGCTATATATTCTCTCAACCTTAGTAAAATATTTGTTTAAGCATTCTATGATACAGAGATTTTCTAGGCCAAATTAGTGTGGCTTGTTTGGGTATATTATGAAATAGTACAGACACACTAAAAGGCATAAAGAGTAATACATTATCCATGTACCTAACATTCTACTTAAGAAACGAAAATTCTACCAACATAATTGGCCCATGTACTTCTCTAATTGCATAATCCTTCCTTTGCCTCAGAAATAACAATTATCTCCTTTTAAACGTAATCAAAGCTATGTTTTTGAACTTTAGTATAAGTCGTGGGGTACTGTGACTCTCCTGCAACTTGCTTTTTTTTTTTTTTCATTTGCCATAATATTTTTGAGATTCATTTATGTTGATGCATAGGTCCATTCATTTTTGCTGCTTGTACTCTTCCACTGTATGCCATAATTTCCTTATCTCTTCTGTTGACAGACATGTTTCCAGTCTTTGCAGTTAATTAACAGTGTTCTTCATATGCACGTATTTCACAGATTCCCTAGGATACCTTTGAATGAAATTGCTGGGTCAAAAGATACCTGTTGGGGATGCCCGCCTTCCCTGATTAAATTCTCATTGCTTTACACAGTTCCTTGCCAACACTAGGTATTATCAGATTTTTTTTAAGTTTGTTTGGTGAGTGATAGGTCTCATCTTGAATTTCTCTGATTACTAGTGAGGTTGGACATCCTTTCTAATGTGTCGTATTACAGGTATTTTTTCCTAGTAAAATTGTATATTATGGCTGAAAATTATTATGTAAAGTTGAAAGTACCATGAAGTAGTTACTACAAGATAGAAATATACCATAATTGTATCTTTAGAACATTGGCAACTTTGCAGATTTTTTGGGAGGAAATGATTTGGTTTCCGTTAGCATATTAGAGCATGGACTTGGGAATTAACTGATGCTTGAAACCTGGCTGCATTGTTTTTTGTTTTTTTGTTTTTAAGAGGGGAAGGGAAGGGCAGAGGAGGAGGGAGAGAGATTTATCATTTTGTGCCAATCAGGACATTAGTGACTATGACAAAGCTGTCTAGGGTCACAGTGGATAGGTGGGAGTAACCTTGGGACTCTTGTGGGTGCCCGGGCTCTGACCTGGGTTTGGGGACTGTCAGTAACCATATGATGTGGGAGAGATGGCGGGGTGCCCTGGAGATCATGGTGGAAATGCAGGCTTGTAGATTATTGTGAATTTATTTTATTTAGACTGTTCTCATGTCTCTTACCACAGGAATTTCTCCACATGGCTTCCAAAGAAGTGACCATTACAGTTCGCCTCATTCGTTCATTTGAGCATCGCAATTTCAAGCCTATAGTATATCATGGAGTTAATTTGGACCAAACTACAAAGGAATTTATAGTATTTCTAAAGCAAGGTATGAGATGTGTTAGTCATTTTGCTTTATTAGTATTTTGAAAAAATAGTTGACTATTACATGGATGGTAATCTTTTAAAAATACTTTGAAATATTAATCTAGTAGGTCAGCTCCTGTGCTGTTCCTTGGCATCAGCCTGAAGTACCTTCCTGAGGCTCATTTAGCACTGTGTATATCCACCTCAGGAATTATAACCCTCATGTTTGGCTTCTACCTTTTTTCCCTCCTTTTTAAATTTTTTATTATTTGTTATTTTAAAAAATTTTTTAAAGATTTTATTTATTTGAGAGAGTGAGAGAGAGCATGGTGAGGGGAAGGGGCAGAGGGAGAAGCAGGCTCCCCACAGAACAGGGAACCCAACATGGGACTCGATCCCAGGACCCTGGGATCATGACCTGAGCCTAAGGCAGATGTTTAACCATCTGAGCCACCCAGGCACCCACTTTTTTTTTTTTTATTAAAAAAAGATTAAGATCTAGGTTTTCTTATAATGGGTTTATGTATTTGGAGGTTGATTAACAAGGGAATGCAATGTAGCCAATTGTGTTACCTGGCTGAGCACACAGAGGGCCTCACGGGGAGCAAGCTAGGAAGGTGACAGTCCTCTGTACGGCCAGAAAATCATGAGAGCTGTTGGTCACTGAGATCACAGAAATGACAACCAGACCAACTGGTGCTATTTTATCATTTCGAGCTTAAAATTCAGTAGGTATGAAGTGAGCAAAGGCTTGCTTTTTCCCCAAAGATTTTATTTATTTATTTGTCAGAGAGCAAGAGAGAGCGAGCGCACAAGCAGGGGGAGCAGCAGACAGAGGGAAAGGGAGGCTCCCAACGTGGGACTCGATCCCAGGACCCTGGGATCATTACCTGAGCCAAAGGCAGACGGCTTAACTGACTGAACCACCCAAGTGTCCCAAGTGAAGGCTTTTGATAGGACCTCGATGGGTTTCTAAACCCTGTTTTTTTGTTTTTTTCCCCCAAAGATTATTTATTTATCTGACAGAGAGAGAGGGAACACAAGCAGGGGAGTGGGAGAAGCAGGCTCCCCACGGAGCAGGGGGAGCCCGATGCGGGGCTCGGTCCCAGGACCCTGGGATCATGACCTGAGCCGAAGGCAGCCGCTTAACCAACTGAGCCACCCAGGCGCCCTCTAACCCCTGTTTTTAATTATTGAAGTGTTCCAATCATCAACATTTGATAAAACATCTAGAATGAGCTTTGGTTATTTTAATTGAAATGTAATTTACATATGGTGTACAGATTATAGTTCCATGAGTTTTGACAAATATAGTGCTTTATATCCATCTTAATTTTTTTTTTTTTTTTTACTTTGACATACTTTTAGATACAGAAAAGTTGCAAAAATAGGACAAAGAATTCCAACTTTGGGTAGTTTTACTGCTCAGTATTACCTGAGTAGGGAGTAGGCAAGGTAGGCGACCTATACAGAAGACAGACCGCTCAGTCTCCCTTGTAGTGACTGTTAAAAGATTTCATAAGGAGAACATCATTACTCCTTAAAGTAACTGTAGGCTGACATATGGAGCATATGTTGTTATTGCTGTGTTCTTAATTGTTAGGGGGAAATTGAGAGTTGGTACTAAGATATTGCCAATTACAGAGTGTCTTGCTTTTGAAAAGATAACACCAGAAGCATATTTGGATTTTGAAATAAAAACAAATCCCTGTATTTCTTATTTTGAAATCTTTATGCATATTATGAATTTTATAGTGTTTCTTAGTATTGTCGTAGTAAGTGCTACGATGTTCTTGGTACAGTGCAGGATAAGTTCTTCTCAGAGCCCTTGAGAATAAGGTATAATCTTCAGGCTGCTGCAGTGGTAGGGGAAAATGTACTGTTCCCCTCCCCCCCCCGCCCCGGGTCACTGTGCTCTTCTCTTCCCAGATGCCTTTGGTGCCTTCCCCATCAGAGTAGTAGTACGGATCACAGCTAGATGCTCAGCCCTGCCTGTCCACATCTTTCACCTGTGTTGGTAATAACATAACTGCTACTTGTTTTAATTGTATGTGTGGCAAATGTGTCCCACTGACTAAAAGGTGAACTTTTGGGGTGCGGGTTCTTTTGAGTTGTGGGCTCTGTGCCCAAGCCTATCTGATTGGAGGCACTGTGGAACTTCGCTGAAAGGGTGGTGGGCCACATATCTACCTTTTGTAATTTTGTACATAACAAAGACCAAAGAGTTTATTTTGGGGGAATTTTTCAAGTTAGTGAGCAAAGCAGGGGAAGTGTTAGAGGGAGAGGGAGAAGCAGACTCCCTGCTGAGCATGGAACCCGATGTGGGACTCCATCCCAGGGCTCTGGGATCATGACACGAGCTGAAGGCAGAAGCTTAACCAACTGAGCCACCCAGGTGCCCCTTATTTCATCCTTCTAAAGTAGGAACTGTTTTATCCCATTTTATAGGTGAAGAAACTAAGGAACAGAGAGGGTAAGAAACTTGCCTGAGGTTACATGGCTAATAAAAGGCAAAGCTGCAATTCAACCCAGGCAGTTTAACTATATGTGTACTATTTTATTTATTTATTTATTTAAAGATTTTATTTATTCATTTGACAGAGAGAGACACAGCGAGAGAGGGAACACAAGCAGGGGGAGTGGGAGAGGGAGAAGCAGGCTTCCCGTGGAGCAGGGAGCCTGATGCAGGGCTTGATCCCAGGACCTTGGGATCATGACCCAAGCTGAAGGTAGACGTTTAACGACTGAGCCACCCAGGTGCCCCAACATTTAAAAAATTTTTTTAATTTAAATTCAGTTAATTAACATATAGTGTATTACTAGTTTCAGGGGTAGAGTTTAGTGATTCATCAGTTGCATATAACACCCAGTGCTCATTTCATCAAGTGCCCTCCTTAATGCCCATCACCCACCTCCCCTCCAGCAACTCTTAGTTTGTTTCCTATAGTTAAGAGTCTCTTATGGTAGGGGCGCCTGGGTGGCTCAGTCGTTAAGCGTCTGCCTTCGGCTCAGGTCATGATCCCAGGGTCCTGAGATCGAGCCCCGCATCGGGCTCCCTGCTCAGCGGGAAGCCTGCTTCTCCCTCTCCCACTCCCCCTGCTTGTGTTCCCTCTCTCGCTATCTCTCTGTCAAATAAATAAATAAAATCTTTAAAAAAAAAAAAAGAGTCTCTTATGGTTTGTCTCCTTCTCTGTTTTTATCTGATTTTATTTTTCCTTCCTTTCCCCTAGGTTCATTTGTTTTGTTTCTTAAGTTCCACATATGCATGAAATCATATGGTATTTGTCTTTCTCTGATTGACTCTGCTTAGCATATGTACTCTTTTTTTTTTTAAATTTAGATTCAATTAGGCAACATACAGTGCATCCTGAGTTTCAGATGTAGTGTTCAATAATTCATCAGTTGCGTATAACACCCAGTGCTCATCACATCACAGCTCCCTCCTTAATGCCCATTACCTGGTTACCCCATCCTCCCACCCCCGCCCCTCCAGTAGCATGTATACTCTTACACACCACACTAAGTTGCCTCTCTTCTGTAAAGTAGCTGGTCCGTTGGGTGAATACTAGGAGAGTTAGTTTCTTTGTATGTTTCTTTGTATCTGATGCTCCTGTCCACATTTTTCCCATTACTAATGTCTTACCTTAGTCTGCTACATTTATTGCAAGGAATGAGCCAATATTGAGTCATCATTAACTAGTCTATGGTTTCTTTTGGTTTCTGTAGTTTTTACCTAGTATCTTTATTCTGTTCCAGGATCTCTTCTAGAATTGCACACTACATTTAGTTGTCATGTCTCCCTAGGTTCCTATGGGCCATATGGGATCCTCAGATCAACTTCCCTGCTTGACGGCTTTCACAATTTTGAGGAGCACTGGTCAAGCCTATTGTAGGACAGCCCTCTAGTGGAATTTGCCTGCTACATTTCTCGTGATTAAACTGGGGTTATGGGTTTTTGAGAGGGAGGCCACGAAGGTGAAGTGTCACTTTTATCCTGTCATATCGGGGACATGTACTTTCTACGTGATTATGATCATTGCCGTTAGATCACCCAGCTGTGGTAGTGTTAGCTTCTCCACTGTAGTTAGTCTCTCTCTTCATCTCGTACCCTTTGGAAGGCAGTCGCTGTGCACAGCTCACATACAGCTCAAGAGTGGGGAGTTCCGTTCCCCCTCCTTTATGGGGTAATATCTACATCATTTATTTGGAATTCTGCAGGGGACATTTTGTTTTGTTGTGCAAACTCTTCTGGCTCTGCCCGCTGGGGACCTTGAGTTGTCTTCTGTGCCCCTTCTCTCTGTGTGCTTGTGTTGAGTACTTTCTCACTTTCTGGTGCTATAAGATGCTTCAGGCTCATCTTGTTTATATCCTGCCCCAGTCCCAGAATCAGCCATTTCTCAGAGTCCCGGTTCCTGAGAGCCAGATCTGGGTGCTAGCTGGGCTCACTACTCCTAGGGTATTGTTTTTTAAAGCTCTCTCAGCTGGAAGAGCAAAGAAATAGATCCCCCTGTACACATACACCTATCTATGAGTATTTTCATGTCACCATCTGTATCTATAGGTTAAACATGAGTCCTTCCTGATGTTTTCCAGTCCATTCCAACATGTATTTATATTCCTACCCTAAGTGAGGAGTCTGGCTCCCATCATCTGCCATCCATTTACTTAATTTTTTAATTCCAGTATACATAGTCATTAATCTGTACCCTCTGGGAAGCAACTTGATATTAACTAGAAGTCAACACTTTGGTGCAGTTCCTTTTGCCTTAGATTTAAAAAATGTCTTCATTGCCACAGTTACTGATGTCAGCAGCTTTTCCTCCACTGCCCTCAGGAAGGTTGTTTCATACATTTGCAATACGTCTAGATTCTCTTGTCATCGTCTGCATTCTCGTCCTCCTGAATGGTGGTGTGGTTTTTTTTTTTTTTTTTTTCACTTTGCATACATTGAAGTTCACTCTTTGTGCTGTAAAGTTCTGCGGGTTTCAACAAATGAGTAATGTTGTGTCACATTACACTGCCATACAGAATAGTTTCACTGCCATAAAAATCCTCCATGCTTCACCTCTTTATCCTCCCCTGCAAGCCCCAGGCAACCGCTGGTCTCTTTACTGTCTCTAGTTTTGCTTTTTCAAGGATATCATGTGCTTGGATTTGCAAAATATGTAGCCTTTGCAGACTGGTTTCTTTCACTTAGAAACATGTATTTAAGGTTCCACTGTATCTTTTCTTCTTTTTTTTTTCCTTTTTTTTTTATTTTTAAAGATTTTATTTATTTGACAGAGATAGCAAGAGCAGGAACCCAGGCAGGGGGAGTGGGAGAGGGAGAAGCAGGCTCCCTGCCAAGCAGGAAGCCTGATGTGGGGCTCGATCCCAGGACTCTGGGATCATGACCTGAGCTGAAGGCAGATGCTTAACGACTGAGCCACCGAGGCGCCCCTCCACTGTATCTTTTCATGGCACATCCTGTCTTCCTAATTTCCTTTAATCTGGAACAGCCCCCCACCTTTTGTCTGTCATTGTATTGATTTTTTTTTTTTTTTTAAATCCAAGTCCATATTCTTATAGACTGTCCTAAAGTCTGGATTTATTTGCTTGTTTTCTTGTGATTAGATTCAGGTTAAACATTTTTGGCTAGACTATTCTGTAGGTTGCAGGTCAACGAGCTATGACAAGCTAAGACTGACCTGCTACCTGTTTCTATAAATGAAGTTTCTTGGACCACAGCCACAGTTGTGACCTGGACTGTATGTCACACAAAACCTAAAATGTTGACTAGCACGCCTTTACATAAATAGTTTGCTGAAACTGATGGAGGTGATTCCTTCCTGTTGCATCACATCAGGAAGTGCTTGATGTTGCTTTGCCCTGTTATCTGTCATAAAATTTCAGTCATTTGGTTAAGGCATTCTCTACCAGATTTCTCTGTTGTAAGAGTATCTTTCTGATTAATAAGTAGTGTATGGAGTGATAAACATTGAGACCATTCACATATCAGGTTTCCAGGAGTTTTAGTATCTCTTGATGATCCTTACTTGAATCATTGATGTTTACAAAACTCAGGATTTTTCTTCCTCTGTGAGTCCTTCTACATTTATTATTTCGCATTCTGCCGTAAAGAAGCAGTCCTCCGGTGCCCCTCTCTTTTAGAAAGGAACAGGGTAATTTTGCAGTGGCAAAGTCACAGCACATTATCGCCTTATCACAAAGGGACTCCTCCTTCAGTGTTGTGTTGAGGCAGTGTTCTCTTGTTTGTAACTATAAAATATACTGTAGATTCTTTAGTTTAAATATTTAACTCTGTAAACTTAAAATACAAACTAACACTCTATTCTCTGTGGCTGTGACCTATGGAATGAGAATATAACAATAAAGGGGATATGTTACGTGAGGGGCAGTCAGTGGTTATCTCTAGGAAGGGGGTATAAGGGGACTAGGGAAAGACATGTTATATTTAATAAAAAACAGTAAAGTGTCTGAAGCAGTCATGACAATATAGTAAATGTGGTTGGTGGGTTAAATGAATTTTGTTCTATTCACCACACTTTTTTTTTAAATTTAGTTTTTAGAGAGAATGAGAGAGCGAGCAAGCAGGGGGGCTGGGGCCAAAGGGGAGGGAGAGAGAATCTTAAGCAGGCTCTGTTTGTGCTCAGTGTGGAGCCCAACACGGGGCTTGATCCCATGACCCTGAAACCACAACCTGAGCTGAAACCAAAAGTCAGAAGCTTAACTGACTGAGCCACCCAGGTGCCCCTATTCTCCACACTTTTTATGTTTAGATTATTTCATAATTAAAGTGAAAAGCATCTTGATAGATCTTAACCTTGGAATCTTACTATAATATCAGACAAGACCCCTTCTTAGGTTATAATGTTGGCACATTGTTCTGATTAGTGGTGGGGATTTGGTATTCTTGCTCATACAGATTAGTCATTAAATTAGTCAATTTCTTTTTTTCCTGTAGGTGTTAGTGCTTTCCTAAAAGTCTTTAAATGTAGAGCTAGCACCTAAAAATAAGTTACAAATTGTATCTCTTCTATTTTTAGAGGCTTTACCAAGAGGTAAAGAATTATTTTATTGCCCATCAATATTTTAATAATGTTCAAAACTTTATTGATCTTTACATTGAAATGTGATTTAACATTTCAGACTTTTTCTTTTAAAGATTTTTATTTATTTATTCATGAGAGACAGAGAGAGAAAGAGAGAGGCAGAGGCAGAGGGAGAAACAGGCTCCCCACTGAGCAGGGAGCCCGATGCAGGACTCAATCCCAGGACCCTGGGATCATGACTTGATGAAGGCAAACGCTTAACCATCTGAGCCACCCAGGCGCCCAGCATTTCAGACTTCTTTTGTGGCATCCTAACTGCCAGCAGTATATTTATTAAATTACCTTATTTTACTAATTAATTTTTCTATGGATACCTTTTATGGTGACCTAAATGAACGAGTAAAGTTAGTGGTTACCTTTTTGTGAACTTTGCAGTAATGAAATATTAAATTGATTTTTTTGCAGAATTCATCTTGTAATCCCACAATCTTCTGTAAAGGTTCATTAGGTCTCAAAGTTAAGTTCAAAGGTGGGGAAAGATAAAATTAAAGGAAAACTCTGTGCAAAGTGGGAAATACTTTCCAGAATGTAATAGATATGCCACAGATTTTCCTTTCAGCCCAGGTGAACAACAGGGACTGAACTTTCTCTTCCATCTGAAACAACTGAAAAAACTATGCAAGATTTATGAAACAGTGGTTTTCAGATATTGGACATGAGGGAGCACAAGACAGTGGTCCCTGGAATAGGAGAAACAAGATGGAGAGAGTCTTTAGGCCACAGAGCAGGGTAAGGGAAATGCAGGTAGAACTTGGTTAGTTCCATGAGTTCAGTAGTCAAAGCTGGCAGTCTGGAGTGGAGCTTGGAGAGTTCATAGAACAGAGAACTGGCACGGAGAGGGCTGTACAGAGAGAACACTCCGAACATTTGCAGTGTCTTTGAAGACTTGCAGAATGTGTATCTTCAATTGAATACAGTCAGCACAAGTGTGTGAGGAAACTACCAGAGGCCAGGTAAAGAACAACCTGATGTAAGCAGAAGGCAAAATGCTCAGAGCTCATATAGGCCTGGGACTAGTTTTTTTTTTTTTTTTTTTTCCCATACCAGCCAGAGTGGAGGACCTTGTGATTTATAGGTTATCAGGCAGAGTATTTAGAAGGGTATTGCTGAATTGTAAGGCAGAATGAACCCTAGAGTGAATTCTACCCTGCTGTCACCTAACAAAGCTCAAAAGCAAGACTCAAAAGGATCTAACAGTTTCCAAGTAATTTAGCCAAAGCTCAGAATGTTTATAGAAATACACAAATATCCAGCACTCAAAAGAGGTAAGATTCACAATGACCTGCATCAAATCAGAACTTACCAGGCATGCAAAGAAGCAAGAAAATATGAACCATAATTAAGAGAGAAATCAATCAATTGAAGCCAGCCCAGAAATGTTGCAGATAACAGAATTAGTAGACAAGGACAATCAGAAGTTATTATAAACTATATAGCAAATACTCAAGAAGGTAGAGGGACAATTGAACCATGTTAGAGATGGAGGATAGGAAAAAAAAACCCAAATGGAACTAGAGATGAAAAATATGAATTTGAGATGGATATGCCCTGGGTAGGATTAACGTGTAGTTCAGATGGGGCAGAGGAAAAGATCGGTAAGCTTGAAAACAAAGCAACAAAAGCCATCTAAAAGCATAGACAAAAGACTGAAAGAAAAATAAATAGAGCAGTAGAGAGGGGTGGGACAACTTCCACTAGCCAAATATACGTGTAATTGGAGGCCATGAGGATGGGAGCTGGAACAGGGGGACAGAAGACATATTTGAAGAAATGATGGTTGAAAATTTTACAAATGTGATGAGAACTATAAACCCACATATTGAAGCAGTTCAGCAAATCCCCAAGCAAAAGAAACATGAAGAAAGCTACACAAAGGCATATTTAATCAAATTGCTTATAGCTGGTGATAAAGAGAAAATCTTAAAAGCAGCTGGGGGATAAAAAAACACACACATACATAAGGAGGAACAAGTATGAAGGACATCAGACTTCTCATCAGAATCAATCCATGTCAGAAGATAGTGGAGCGACATCTTTAAAATATTGAAAGAAAATCAGTCTAGGATTCTATTCCCGTCTTTCAGAAATGGAGGCATAATAAGACTTTAGACATACAAAAGCTGAGAGAGTCCATCACCAGGAGACCTGAACTATAGGAAATGCTAAAGGACCTTCATCCAACAGAAGGGAAATGATACCAGATAGAAATTTGGAGGCACACAAAGAAATGAAGAGCACAGGAAATGGTAAACATGGGTAAATATGAACGCCTTTTTTTTTAATTTTATAGTTTTTCTTCAAATATATTTCATAAGGAAAAACAGTAACAGTGTGTTGTGGGGTTTATGGAAAATACATGCACTAGCACAAAGGCTGGGAGGGGAGAAATGGAAGCATGTTAGAGTATCACTTGGAGGTAGAATGATAAGATAAAGATATTTACTACAGACTTTAAAGCAACTGCATGTGTAGGCACACACAGCTCCCCTAACAGTTATGGATAATATGCCAACAAATGTGTTAAAATGGAATCATAAAAAATTGTCAAATAGGCCAATCCAAGAGAAGGTAGAAGAGGAAATAACACATGGACAGAACAAAACAAAACCCAAATAGCAAAGTGGTAGGTTTAAATCCAATCATATTAATAATCACATTAAATGTAAATGGTCTGAACACCCTAATTAAATGACAGACATATAACAGGAAGTCCTAAATTATATGTTGCCTATAAGAAATGCACTTTAAATATGAAGATAAAAATCAGTTAAAGGTAAAAGGATGAAAAAATTATACCATGCTAATACCAATCAAAAGAAAGCTGGAGCGGCTATAGTAATATCAGATAGAGTAGATTTCAGAGTAAAGTATATTACTAGGGATAAAGACTATCATTTTATAATGGTAAGGCATCAGTTAAGATGACATAATGATTCTAAATGCTTATGCACCTGACACAAGAGAACTTCAAAAATATGTGGTCAAAACTAACAGAACTGCAAAGAAAAATAGATGACTCTTCAATCCCTGGGAGACTGCAACATTGCTCCCTCAATAATTGATGGAACAAGTAGATAGAAAGTCAGTAAGTATACAAAAAACTTGAACAACACTCTTGACCAAAGTGACATTTATAGAACACTCCACCAAACAACATAATACACATTCCTCTCAAGTGCACATAGAACATTTACCAAGAGACTATATTTCAATCCATAAAACAAGCCATGACAAATGGAAAAGGACTAAATTCCTATAATGTATGTTTTCTGACTACAGTGGAGTTAGAAATCAATGACAGAAGAATCTCTGGAAAATTCTGAAATGTTTGGAAACCAAATGGTGTACTTCTGAATAACCTGTGTGTGTAAACGCAGAGATCAAAAGAGTATTATGAACTGAATAAAAATGAATACACAGCTTTTCAAAGTTTGTGGGAAGCAGGTAAAACAGTACTTATAGGAATATTTATAGGACTAGAAATGTCTAAATTAAAAAAAAGAAGAGGTCTCAAATTACTGATTTCAGCTTCTCTGTTGAGAAAGTAGAAAAAGAAAAGTAAATTAAATCCAAAGTAAGCAGAATAAAAGAAATCATAAAGATTATAGTAGATAATGGAAAACCACAGAGAAAGTCAATAATCAGCCGTACCTGATTCTTTGAAATCCATGAAATTAATAAAGCTGTAGCTGGACTGATTGGAAAAAACAAAAGAGAGAAGATACAAATTATCGGTATCAATGGTGAGAGTTGTTACATTACTACAGAATCGACACAAATACTAAAAGAATAACAAGGGAATACATTAAACAACTTTATGCCATAAATATGTTATCCCAGGACAGTGGACAAGTTCCTTGAAACACCCAAACTACCGAAGCCCACTAACAGACAGACAACCTGAATAATTCTGTATTTTAAAATGAGCAGTAGTTAAAACACATTTCCACACAGGAAACTCCAGTCCCAGTTCCAGTCATTGGTGAATTCTACCATATATTTAAGGAAGAAATAATCCCAATTCTACAGAAAGTCTTCCATAAAACTCAAGAGGAGGAAATATTTATCAGAAAGTATTATTTTCTGAGGCCAGCCTTACCCTGATAGCAAAATCAGAGAATGTAATTAGAAGAAAAAAACAGCTACCAAAACCAACATCTTTCACACAAAGAGATACAGTATTTAAAGAAGAATATATTAGGACCATATGGAGTTTACCTTAGGAATGCGAGGATGGTTTACTATCAAAAATCAGTGGGGGCGCCTGGGTGGCTTAGTCGGTTAAGCATCTGCCTTTGGCTCAGGCCATGATCCCAGGATCCTAGGATTGAGCCCCATGTCTGGCTCTCTGCTCAGCAGGGAGCCTCCTTCTCCCTCTGCTGCTCCTCCTCCTTGTGCTCTCTCTCTGTCAAATAAATAAAATCTTGAAAAAAAAAAGTAAAAACAACAAAAAGCAATCAATGTAGTTCATTATATGGATAGATGAAGGAAGGAAAACCAGATGAATCTCTCAGTAGATAAAGACAAAATCCAGCATCCATTCCTGTTAGAAACTCTTAGCAAAGTAAGAATAGAAGGGAATTTATTCTACCTGGTTAAGGGTATCTATGAAAAATGGACCTCCAACATCATACTTAATGGTGGAAGACTGGGTGCTTTCCTCCTAAGATTAGGAACCAGGCAGGGGTGTCTGCTCATAATCACTTCTGTTCAACACTGAGCTGGAAGTTCTAGCCAATTTATTGAGGCAAGAAAAAGAAATAAAAGGTATCCCTATTAGAAAGGAAAAAGTAAAATTGCCATTATTCACTGGTGACGTGATTACCTACATAATCTATTATGATTTTATTATGATTATAAAATCCTGCAGAATCTATAAAAACTATAATCGAGGCTTAAGGAAGTTGTAGGATATAAGACTAATATACAAAAATCAATTGTGTTAATACGGCTGGAAAATTACAAAAAACCTTTTATAATAGCATCACAAAGTATGAAATGGAATACATTTGCTAGAGTGTAAGACTTTTGCACTGAAGACTCTTAAAACATCACTGAGAAAACTTTTAAAAGACCAAAATAAATGGAGATACCTTGTGTCTGTGGGTCAGAAAAAATATGGTGAAGAGGTCATGTCTCCTCAAAATGATGTATAGCTTCCAATCAAAATCTCAGCACACTTCCTCTCTTCATAAATATATACATAATTATATACTCTACAGTTTAGAAATAAGTTACTCTATTCTAAAATTTATAAGGAAAGTTAAAAAGACCTATGATGTGGGAAACAAAAGCAGAAGAAAAATTATAAAATATCCTTATTGCCTACAGCCCATTGACAAGTCCTTGAAACAGGCAGAGTGACATTCCTCTAGGGACTCAACTGCCTCAATGTTAATACTTTGCTAAGGGCAAAAGACAATCCTAGCACACCCCCCCCACCCCAGGATCCTGTAAGTCTACTTTAACATATAAAAATTCCTTCAGAAATTTCCTTTATCTCTAAACCCCCCAAGATATGTATTATTTATCTCTAAACCCCCCAAGTTGCGTGTTGGCAATCATCCCCCCCAAACATATGGCCCACCGATATACATCTCAAGGGTCTCATGACTTAGGTTTTATTAGACGGTAATAAATGACCTTTTCCCAACAATAGTTAACCCCCTCAAGGTCCTGGAAACCTCGCTTCCAAATTCCTTAGAGACTTAAACTGTAACCCCCTCCCAACTTGAAAGTACATAATGGGCCACTCCTCATGACCCCAGTGTAGCTCTTCCTGCCCACGGGTCCTGTCCCTGCGCTTTCATAAAATCACCTTTTTGCACCAAAGACGTCTCAAGAATTCTTTCTTGGCCTTCGGCTTTGAACCCTAATGTTCTATCTACATCAACCTGTAGTTAAAATAACTCACAAAAAAGAAGAAAAAAAGTTGTAGGAATTACACTGATTACATGACTTAGTACTATAAAGCTACATCAACCAAGACATTGTGTGTGGTATTGATATATAGATGACATATCAATGAAAACCAGTGCAGAAACAGACCTACACTTACATGTATATTCAGTTGATTTTTGACCAAGGTGTTTTTGGGGGAAGAGGTGATCTTTCCAAAAAAAGGTGCTGGAACAATTGGATAGCCATATGCAAATAAATGAACCTCAGCTCTTACCTCGTACCCTATGCAAAAATAACTCAAAATTGGTCAAGATGTAAATGTAAATATAAAAGCAGAAACTATATAAAAGAAAACACAGAAGAAAATGCTAAAGACTTTGATTTTGGAAAAATGTCTTAAATACAGCACAGTGAGCACAAACTGTAAAAGATTAGTCAGGCTTCATCAAAATGAAAAAGTTTGCTTTTCAAAATACACTGTTAAGAAAATGAAAAGACAAGCCATGGACTTGGAGAAAATATTTGTAGAACATCCAACCAAAGACTTGTGCCTAGAAAACAACAACAAAAAAATCCCTTCCAACTACATAGGCAGGACCTAACCCCATTAAAAAGTGCTAAAAGATCTGAACAAACACTTGAGCAAAGAAGATATGTCATACTCACCATCGTTAGTCTAGTGAAGTGCAAGTTAAAGTCATGGTGAGAGGCACCTGGGTGGCTCAGTCGTTAAGCATCTGCCTAGAAAAACACATTTCGTAATTCAGATGTGTGGGTTTTTAAGAAAGTTTTATTTATGGATAATGCATGTAGTTTTAAGGTCAGAACGTAAAAGGAAATCAGTAAAAACTCGCCTTTCCGCTTCTGTTCTCTGACCAGTACACCGTGCTCTCCCCTACCCCATGAACATATAAGCAAATACAAACATATGCTTACTTTCCCCCCATTTGCCTCAAAAGGTCGCTTACTTTAAAAATAATGGTCTGGACCTCGCCGCCATCATGAACGACACAGTAACTATCCGGACCAGGAAGTTCATGACTAACCGACTACTTCAGCGGAAACAGATGGTCATTGATGTTCTTCACCCTGGAAAGGCAACGGTACCTAAGACAGAAATTCGGGAAAAACTAGCCAAAATGTATGAGACCACACCAGATGTCATATTTGTGTTTGGATTCAGAACCCATTTTGGTGGTGGCAAGACAACCGGCTTTGGCATGATTTATGATTCTTTGGATTGTGCAAAGAAAAATGAACCCAAACACAGACTTGCAAGACATGGCCTGTATGAGAAGAAAAAGACATCAAGAAAACAGCAAAAGGAACGTAAGAACAGAATGAACAAAGTCAGGGGGACTGCAAAAGCCAACGTTGGTGCTGGCAAAAAGTGAGCTGGAGATTGGACAACAGAAGGAGTAAAGATGCTGCAGTGGCTTTATCTGTGGTGGTTGTGCAGATTTTTCATCAGAGGATCAATAAACTAAGAATGTTAAAAAAAATAAATAAATAAAAATAATGGTCTGCTTTATGCTTTCCTTTACCTTTAACATACCTTGAAGATATTACTAGAGCACCCTTGTATGTATGTTATATTACATACACATGTGAGAATGTATGTGATCAATTCTTGGAGTGGAATTTCTAGGTCAGAGGGTATATGCACATGTAATTTTCATACATATCAAATTGCCCTCTGACGTACATACCTCAGGTCATGGTCCCAGGGTCCTGGCGTTGAGCCCTGCATCGGGCTCTCTGCTAGGCAGGAAGCCTGCTTCTCCCTCTCCCACTCCCCCTACTTATGTTCCCTCTCTCAATGTCTCTCTCTCTAATAAATAAATAAAATCTTAAAAAAAATTATTTAAAAAAATAAAGTCATGGTGAGAACACAGCACTCCCACTGAAATGGCTAGAATTAAAAAGGTTTATTAATTAAAACCCCAGTTTTGGCTAGGATGTGGAAGAACTGGAACTCTGATAGGCCACTGGTAGGAATGTAAAGAGGAACCACTTTAGAAGATGAGTTGGCAGTTTCTTAAAAGGGTAAACCAACCCCTACCATTCCACTTTTGGGTGAAATGCAAGTGCACGTCCGCATAAGACTACCTGCAGCCTTATTTGTTGTAGCACAAAATGAGAAGCCACCTCTTTTGCCTCTTTCGTAAGGAAGGTGTTTAGTTTTTGTCTCTTCCTCCTCAGGCCTTTTTATATGTTTGTGCACCAAAATTCTTATCTCACCAAATGGGTTGAATGGCTGGTGTCTTTCTGCCATTGCAGAAGAGAACCCCTTCTCCTTGCTGCAGAATGGGAAGATTGGATTCTAGCCCTAACTCTGACACCCTGGGCCAACCAGGACCTCGGAGTTCTTAACTGCCAAATGAAAGGCTTAAGTTATATTTATTCATTCATGAATATTTTTGACCACCTGACATGTGCCCAGCACTCTTTTGGGTACTGGTAACACAATGAAAATCGGCTACAGTCCCTGCCCTCATGGAACCAGTTATCTAATAACCTATGATGTGGCAGACACGGTCTTCAGTTTCAGGAGCTGTGGCCTACTGTCTTAATCTCAAGGAATTTATGAATTAGTAAGGAAGGGAGACCAACATAACAGAACTACTGTTGTAAGGAATGTTATGAAGGAAACCGTTTGAGGGGAGACCCACCCTCAGCAGAGCCTGCAGGGGAGGCTTCTCGGTGGAGTGGCCCTTGAGCTGACATCCAAAGGAAGAAAGAGAAAGTGCTGTCATTTGCCTTCACTGTCTCTTCTCTCAGAAGTCCAGACTGAATGGAAGACAGTGATTTGATTTCTTCGAATGTAGGCACCTCTAACTGTGAGCACTTTCACGGGGCCCTCTGTTCCTTACCTCATACCTTCACAGTGTTTCATTGTCTTGTTCAGGAACTCTAAGTGCTAATAAATTAAACAGATCTAACATTTGAAATTCTGTTTTAAAAAGAATATTTAATTTGTTTTTGTTTTGTTTTCTTTGCTGAGTTAGAGTTACATTGTAGGTTATCTGAATTTTGGTAAGAGTAATAACACTCATCTAGATCATTGGTTTCCATTACAGGCCTGAATGAGTTCTCAGGTTCATATGCTGACTGAATGTCACCTAATAGAAAATAATATCTCACACAGGAATGTTATATATTTTGAATGTACATAGATGCTGTTGTATTTAATAAAATGACAATTCATTTAATAATGTTACTGAATTCTTAGTTCAGCTAGTAACAGCTCAACATTTCCTCAGTGGTTCCATTGTTTTAGATGACCGCTGATTTTTGATGGCATGTTAGCTTCATTTTGTGTTCTATCAAATTTTTCAAAGTAGCTTAGTCTAGAGATCTGGAGAACGTAACAAAAGACTGCATATACTACAAATGTCTACGTGAATATAATAAAAATAATCTTTCTCTTATAGATATTCCTTTAAGGACCAACCTGCCACCACCATTCAGAAATTATAAATATGGTAACTAATTTTACTTATTTAAAAATGTATATTAATATAATTTTACGTTAGTTTTATGTTGATAGCAATTTGAATTTGGTTTTCAAAAATGAGTTTACTATCTGTAAGTAAAAACCAATATGGAAATTTATTTAGGAATATAGGAATCCTGGTGTATCAGTGAAGTAAATTGTAATAGTGTATGGAAGTGGCCTATTTATGAGGAACAAATAACATGTTTGGCAAACGATGTCTAAAATGAATTTCTTTGGTAACCGGGAAAGAAAAATGATTTCAGACTAGGAATTAAAAGAAGAGATTAAACATTTTAAATGCCAATAACTTAAGCATAGTATATAGTAATTTTGCATGTTGCAGGGGTTGATTAAACAATGCAGTAATGAGGCAGGAAGTTGGGTTTCATTATTTGGTATAAAGATGGTATGGTTATTAACCTTCAGCATAGTGACACTCAGCAAACTTTGAGACCTCACTTGAAAATTATGACGCATCTAATTTCTGTTAATTGGTATAGACATTTTTTGAAGTATAAATTTTTTATTACCTTAGATCATTTTTTGGAGTGGCTTTTAATTCTGTTCCCATTTGGTAGAGCAACTTATGACCTAAAATACTTTGAAATCACAATCTTCACCGTGTGTATGCATTTTAATATCCAGAGACTAATTGTGAGGTCATAAGGGGTAGTCAAACAGAAGTTGAAGGCACTGAGTGGAAAGTACTTTGATTTATTGGGCTTAAAGAATTTACATACTAAATATTGAATAAGAGAAAGGAATAAAAAGCACAGTTAAGTAAATACAAAACTTCTCAATTCTGGCTTTCGTGGCTTTCAGAGTATAATGACTTGCAATATAACCTTAAACTTGAATCAACCTACAGATGCCATTTCCTTTTTGCATGGTGTGTGTGTGTGTGTGTGTGTGTGTGTGTGTGTGCACGCACGTGCATGCATATGCATACATATTCCAACTTGTGTTCCATATAAGTCATTTTGAAAGATAAGTTTTAGATACTGAATGCATTAGAATATCTGACTGTTAATCATCACGGTGGTAGGTAATGTACCTCTTATATTGTCCTACCTTATTAACACTGTTTTGTCTTAGGATTTGTATACTATTCAGGTGAATTGGCAGAAGAAATGAACACATTTAACTGTGAGATGAGAAATTAGAGAACCACTGGGGTTTTGATAGACTTTTCAGTGACCCAGTCTGGGTTTGGCTCTGTAACAATCTGCTGCTTTGTGTTCAAAAAGGAAGGCCAAACGTTACTTTCTCACCTGCCCTTGTCCTCCAATATTGCTCCCTGCTCTGTGGGAATAGAACACATTGGGTGTTGGGGAGTGGAAAGGGTCTAGAGTCAGATTTCAGCTTTGTTGGTTGTTGTCCCCATGCCCTTAGGCAAAGGGCTGGCTCGCTGGCCAGACCACGGAGAGTCTGAGAGTTCTTAGGGCCCCTCCTCCTATCTAATTGACATCTACATCTATGACGGATTTATCCCGACCAGACTGTGTTCTAAAGCACATTGGATGTGGTCTTATTTTTAAATCCTGATCACCTAGACATTGTGCCTGTGTACATGACATGTACAGTGTCATGTGTACAGTAACTATGGGTGGCTATGCAGTGTGGAGTTGCTGATACTGTTTATTTCATAAGGCCGTGTGTGATTAAACCACACTTGTGTGAACACGTCAAATGCACCACAAATATATTTTTACTTTTTATTTTTTTTAAGATTTTATTTATTCATTTGAAAGAGACAGAAAGAGCACAAGCAGGGGGAGTGGCAGGCAGAGGGAGAAGCAGGCTCCCCGCTGAGCAAGGAACCTGTCGGTGGGGCCTAGGACCTGGAGATTGTGACCTGAGCCGAAGGCAGACGCTTAACCGCTTAACCGACTGAACCACCTAGGTGCCCCTATTCTTTTTATTTTTATGAGGTTACTTTCCTCAAGGAATTTGCACTTCAGGTACAATACCCACAGATGTTGTTTCTGTTAGTAATGAAGATTTTTTTTTTTAAAGAAGTAAAAACAAGTGAAAGAGATTATTCAGCAAGGAAAAGGACATTATTAGTACAATATCTTTTGCTAGCTGGTTGTTTCCCTGACCCTCTTACCAAGTCTTACTAGTTTCTGTTGGAGGGAAAAATCTGAAAATTTCTGTTTAAATAATTTCTTATTCTGCTAAAAAAAAATGTGGCTTTCTTATTGTGGGTTTGCAGGACCCATTAGAGCAAGGATATTTCTAATAAAGGCTCATTAGCAAAATATGTAGAACATGACTAATATTTTGTAAGGTCAAACCACAGTTTTGCTTGTTGGTTGTAACAGACTTTAAGTAGGATCCTTTTAGTTAAAATACTGGCTTTTCTAACTTGTCTATAATAATAAACCAATATCTATCTATAATGAGAAAAAGATAATAGGTAACTCAGAATAATAGATAATCCAAAAGCCAATTTGTTTATTTTCTTGCATACATTCTGAGCTTATTTTTAGCAATTGTGGTGTATTTACATTCCTAATATGCATTTTTTCACCTAGATTAGATTTATTTTTAGTTCTTAACGGTACATAGTTGCAGTCCTAGGATTAGGCTGACCTTGTGTTAAAAATTGCAATAGATAATTGAAAGTTGACTATTTAAAATAATGGGTAATTCAGTGCTGGTTCTTAACTGGGTAGCTACCCTATTCTTTCGTATTATTAGAACAGAGTTAAATCAGGGCCTGTTTTTTAAGTAGATCCTTTCATTTCATTTTACTATTGGAATTCTTTATTGAATCAAATGGCATGATTGATAGAAATGAATTTTAGTTTAAGGTTAAGAGTTTGTCCAGATATAATAATACATGTAATCATAATACATTAGTTGGATGGTTAAACAAAACTGAAGAATTGGAAACTTTCTGACTTGAATCCCATTAAATGCTGAGCCCCTGCTATAATTAAGAGCTCACTGATGCAGAGTCGGACTTCACCGAATGTGGAGAAATGACTTACTGGAAAAGCACAGCATAGCCTGACATCAAGATAAACAGATTAAGGAGCAAAGGAGGATTGAATAAAGCGGTTAGATGGTGTGAGCCTGTGCAGTGTTTGAAAACCAGGAGGCAAATACTGACATTCTTTGGGCATTAGCAGCCCTGCTCACATAACCAGTGAGCCTGAGCTCAGAGAGTGGTAACAAGTTGTCAGGATAATCATTTGACTCCTGTCACTATATGTATTCTGAGAGATTACTAGGTTTTTTTGAACTGCTTATGTTAATGTCTGACATTTTTTACATTATTTGCTAATTATAGCCTTTTGCAACTCCAAAAAAACAGGATCGAGTAATATCCACCTGTCTTCTATTCTAAGGGAAAATGTGCCAAGTTCATTGCAGGTTATGGCACCCAGTTGTGTGTGTCAAAGACGAAGGCTTTCAAATATCTTTAAACAGCAGTGACCTTTAAGGTGATGATATATAAAAGTAATTTTTTTTTTCTACTGTATACTAGATTTTTAAGTGAACGGATCATAAGGCAAGGACTTAAGTTTCTCAATTTCATAGCTGCACCCTCCTGTTTCATATTATTCAAATGAAGTTTTAAAATAATCTTTTATGAAGACTTCTTTTTTCTTTCAGATAAACTAAAGATGGTTCATCAAGCACATAAGGCAAAGGTACGTTTCATATGTACAGTAGTATCTGGCATATAGCGAGTAATCACTGTTGGCTGTCTCAGTGAATAAATGAATGAACACATGTACTTCTAAGATATTTCCCATTATAATAGCATTTTTTATTTTGTAAATACCCTTTCTACAGCCATTAAGGAAAAAAAAAACCCCACTAAGCCCTTGTTAGTAGTAGATCCTTTAAAAAAGTGTTTTTTAAAAAGCGTGCATGTTCTATATCCAGCAAATATTTAATGTAAAAATTAAATTTGCAAAAAAATGTTTTTTGAAGTTACTAATTCACAGGCAACAGCCATACCCTCATGCCATTTTCTTTGTAATCTCTGGTATACAGTTATTTGAAAGCTGATTGAGTTTATGGGGTATCTAGGACTAGAGAAGACAATGAAATCAGGTGAATTAAAAAATAAATGCTTGGGGCACCAGGGTGGCTCATTTGGTTAAGCATCTGCCTTTGGCTCAGGTCACGATCGATCTCAGAGTCCTGGGATTGAGCCCTACATTAGGCTTCCTGCTCAGTGGGGAGTCTTCAAAATGCTAGTGAGGGTCATTCAGTTGTCCACACTCATTGAACTGAACTCCCCTTAAGATCTGTGCATTTTATTTATATGAAATTCTACCTGAATTTCACAAAACAATAGACATGCCAAAAGGGATCCAACATAAGACTTAAATGGAAATGCTTAGGATATTTGGATGGGAAGATGCAACAGTATGAAGATGTCCATTTTTTCTTAGTTTACAAATTTAATGCCACCCCATATATATATATGAATGAAAGAAGCTGATTATAAAACTAATATGCAAAAAATAAATAAGAATAGTTGGGAAAAGGAAGAAAAAGGGGAGTGACTAGCCCTGACATGTATTACCCATATTATTAAACTCTAGTAATTAAAACAGTGTGGTGCTGCCATATGAACTCTTAGGTCAATGGCACAGAATTAAAAGTCCAAAAATTGACCCAAATATATATCAGAATTTAGTATATAGTAAATATGACATTTTAAAGCTATGGAGAAAACATGAGGATTCAGTAAGTGTTACTGGGACAATTGGGAGACATCCAGAAAACAGTGAATTGAATCCATATCTTTTTTTTTATGCCAAAATAAATACCCACTGGATTAATGACTTAAAGGTGAAAATAAAGCTCACAGGTGAGGACAGAGGTGAAACCAACTGAACATGAGTAGATCATTTGTTCAAGCTGGGTGATGGGTGCGTGGAGGGTTCATTGTGCTGTTCTGTATGTTTGAAATTCTTCATAATTAAAAGCTTTAAAAAAATGAAATTGACAAAAACATTTGAAAAGAATGGGGAATTTTAAAATTAATCTTAGAGTGAAGGTCTTTCTAAGTGTGGTAGAAAACCCAGAAACCATAAAAAATTGATAATTTTACTTTAAACATTTAGCACCTTTTTCTAGGAAAAAAAACTAAAAAATCGAGAAACAAGTGAAAACGGGGAAAATTTTCTAACTTATATTACAGAAAAGGCCTGATTTTCTTAGTATATGATGCTATTTTACAATTCCATTTAAAAAATTATCCTTCGGGGGCACCTGGGTGGCTCAGTCATTAAGCGTCTGCCTTCGGCTCAGGTCATGATCCTAGGGTCCTGGGATCGAGCCCCGCATCGGGCTCCCTGCTCAGCGGGAAGCCTGCTTCTCCCTCTCCCACTCCCCCTGCTTGTGTTCCCTCTCTTGCTGTCTCTCTCTCTGTCAAATAAAAAAAAAAAAAATCTTTAAAAAAATAAAAAATTATCCTTCGAGTCCATTAAAAAACAAAATAAACTTGACTCAAAATAAATGCAAATTCAGACTACACTTACTCTCCATCTGTTAGGTTGGCAAGGATCAGATGGTTTTGATAATATACCATGTCAGTGATGCTCTGGGGACTAGGTACTCTCAGTGATTGGTAGCGTTCCTGTAAAGTGGTACAGACTCTGGAGTGTCATTTAGCAATATCTGCCAAAATAAAATTGCACGTGCTCTCTGACCTAACGATTCTACTTCTAGGAACTTATCTTACACATAAAACTCATACAAAGGCAAAATGATACATGTTATGAGGATATTTGTTGCAGAGTTGTTTATGGTAGCAAGAGATGGAAACAACCTGAATGTCCATCCCTGGGGACAGTGTGTGTGTGTGTGTGTGTGTGTGTGTGTGTGTGTGTGTGTGTGTGTGTGTGTATCCCTTCAGTGGAATAGCCCACGGCCTTGTTGCAGAGTTGTTTATGGTAGCAAGAGATGGAAACAACCTGAATGTCCATCCCTGGGGACAGTGTGTGTGAGTGTGTGTGTGTGTGTGTGTGTGTGTGTGTGTGTGTGTGTGTGTGTGTGTGTGTGTGTGTGTGTGTATCCCTTCAGTGGAATAGCCTGGGGACAGTGTGTGTGTGTGTGTGTGTGTGTGTGTGTGTGTGTGTGTGTGTGTGTGTGTGTGTGTGTATCCCTTCAGTGGAATAGCCCACGGCCTTGATAAATTGAGGCAGCTCGTATTACTGATTTTGAATGATTTTAAGCTATATTTTAAGAGGAAAAAGTCATGTGTTAGAATATAGCATACAGTATGCTGTTATGTGTTTGGAAAAGTTTACCTGCACATTTCTGCCTGCATGAACGTGTACAGAGACAGCCTCTGGAAGGATACGCCAGAATTAGTGTAAGTTCTCTGGAAGGAAACTAGACTACCTGGTAGATAGGGGTTGGGAGGAGACTTACTTTTCTCTCCTTCCCTATGTGCTTGGAGAATTTTGTATCATGAGTATATGCTACCTATTCTTTTTTTTTTTTAAAGATTTTTTTATTTATTTGATAGAGAGACAGCTAGAGAGGGAACACAAGTAGGGGGAGTGGGAGAGGAAGAAGCAGGCTTCCTGCTGAGCAGGGAGCCTGATGTGGGGCTCGATCCAAGGACCTTGGGATCATGACCTGAGCCAAAGGCAGACGCTTAATGACCGAGCCACCCAGGTGCCCCTATGTGCTACCTATTCTAAAATGATTTTTTTTAAAAAAGATTTTATTGATTAATTTGACAGAGCGCAAGAGAGCACAAGCAGGGGGAGCGGTAGGCAGCGGAAGAGGGAGAAGCAGGCTCCCTGCCGAGCAGGGAGCCCCACTCAGGGCTCAATCCCAGGACCCAGGGATCATGACTTGAGCCAAAGGCAGATGCTGAACTGACTGGGCCACCCAGGTGCCCCTAAAATGATTTTTTTTAAAATAACATTCCCTCCCCTTTAATCTGTGTACTCTGGAGGTGAAGCCCTGTGCTCTCTAGTGGGTGAAGTTGTGGACTGTGGAGCATGGCTTCTTGGCCTTCTATTTTAGCTGCTGGAGTGGCCTTTCTGTTCTCTCTTAGCCACATTCTAGAAATAGATTATGTTGCTAAGCAGCTGCATTCTGGTTGACAGGTGGTACTGTGTGTCCAACTAGTGGTCACTTCTATGTGCTTTTTAAGGGCAGATATCAACTCAAAATCTTCTCCTATATTATAATGTTTAACTGGATTTGTAAGTTTCATTGGAGGGCCAACTCATCCACTCCCACCCCAAACCTCATATAGAAAGGTTACAGTCGGTATGACATGGGGTCAAGCTAATATGACGTGGGATCAAGTGTTTACTAGGTAGAGCAAGGTTTTTAGATACGTGGACTTTCGGCCATACAGGTAAACTTGCTTTTCTCCGAAGTCAGGCTGGTCAGAGCTCAGGGGCCTCAGTTCCGTGTACTCTGGGGTCTGTTTCTTTTTCTTTCTCTCTCTCTCTTTTTAAAGATTTTCCTTATTTATTTGAGATGGAGCATGAGTGGGGGTGGGGGTGGGGGGAAGAGGCAGAGGGAGAAGCAGACTCCCCGCTGAGCAGGGAGCCCAAATGGGGCTCAGTCCCAGGACCCCGGGATCATGACCTGAGCTGAAGGCAGGCGCTTAACCGACTGAGCCACTCAGGCACCCCCCTCTGGGTCTGTTTCTTAACCTCTCTGACTCTTGGAATATTGTGAGGATGAGATGACAATGACGGTGGTGAGGACAACAGCCACAGAACAGTGGCAGCTAACATGGAGAGGCCTTGCTCTGTGACTGACACTCCCATACGGTTTTCTGTACTTCATCTCATTTCATCCTCACCACAGGGCGAAAGAGAAGATTCATTCCCCCCCCACCCTTTTTTTTTTTTTTTTTAGAGTGAGAGATTGAGGGAGCAGGGTGTGGGGAGGGAGAGAGAGAATCTTAAGCAGGCTCCACACCCAGCGCAGAGCCTGACATGGGGCTCCATCTCACGACCCTGAGATCATGACCTGAGCCAAAATCAAGAGTTGGATGCTAAACCAACTGAGCCACCCAGGTCCCCTCCCCGTTTTTTTATAGAGGAGGAAACTGAGTCCGGGAGAGGCTATGTAGTTTGTGGAGAACACAGAGTGGGGCATCAGTGGAACCCAAATTTTCATCCAGACCTGGCCCCAGAGCTCCATGCTTAGGGCATTGTCTCCCCAGCACTTACAGAGTGTGCTCACACGGTAGGTGTTCACATCCATTTGCTTCTGCCCTGATGATGACGGGAACAGCAGGTGACTTTGGTTATTGCTGTGACCCAGAGTAACAATTCTGTGTCTTCGAGAAGCCTTCACCAAATATGAAGCACATATGGGTACCGATGAGATGCAGGTTTTCTTTCTTCCTAGACGAACGAGCTTGTGTTGAGTCTGGAAGACGACGACACACTCATGCTGGAAGAAGACAGCACGCTGCGTGCCGGTGGAATCGGTGAGAAAGAGCGCCCCGTGGTGCTGGACGGGCGCTCACTTCCCCAGCCTTTCTGCCAACGCCCGGCTGATTATGTTTGGATAACTCACCGCAAAGTAAATGCTACCCTGGGTGCTCTTTACACTCCCTGATAATTATTCAAAGGAGGAGGATGAGAATGATGTATGTTCAGAGTGTTTGACTGAGGGCAGGCGATATCTGCTCTCCAAATGTGCAGAATGCAAATAGTTCTTTTCTGCAGGTATGCTCAGAATTCTGCTGAGGGTTGTTTTAAGTGATTGACAGGTTATTACTCACTTAATAACCTACTTACTCTTATCAGCGTCATTTGAACTGATGGTTTGAGAGAAATGGACCTGGTAGAACTAATGTGGAATAATGAAGTGAGATGTTGTTTGTATAACGTGTAGTGTGGTTTCTAATAGTCCTCCAGATCACTCAGGGCCCGCCGAGTCGTGGAATTTCAAATAGGAGCCTAGCATGTGTGCTTGATAGGGGGCCTAAATTAGCTTTTCAGCCTAGAATGTGGATGTAGTGCTATTTTAAAGAAATGCCATGTGACGTGTTTTGTGACCATTAGATGTCACTCTAATTCTGTGTATGTACACCTTAAGATTATCTGGCAATGGGAGTGAAGATTTTCGGAGAGGTTGGAGCTGTTGAAGGTGCTGTGCCTCTGACATACCTTTGTGGTCTGTGACTCTAAGGAAATAGTCCAAATCACACTTTATAATTATCCAGACACACTGCTTAAGGGGCACGCTAAGTGAGGTCCGTGTTAGGAAGCCTTACTTTTTTTTTTTTTTTGACAGGTGTTCCATTGAGTTATTTTAAGGACATATGTCAGGAATTCAGTATTGAGTGACATGTGTGGCTAAAGTGAGTTCCTGACTGGTCTTCTAATTTAAATAGGATTCTAAATTACATGTTACAAAATCTTCGACTTACTTTCCTTGTTTGTCTACACTATTGGCTACATTTAGTGTCATTTCATATTATAAATATGTAAGGTTGCTATTGTTTGAAAACAGTTTTTATTTTGGCATTTATTTCCTCAAATGCTGTTATATTATTATAGCAAGTGGCACCTGTGTTACTGAGGCATGGGGCACCTAGAAGCTGGCCCCGCTTGTTGTTAAAACATAAAGCTATAATTATTATAACAGACTGGTTTGGTATTGATGTAGGGATTGAACCCTCTATAGAAAAGATAAGAAACAAACTAAAAAAAAGTAAGATCTCCCAATATGATAAAGTTTTGACCTCTCAAATAAGTGGGGTAAGAATGAATTAGCCGGAAAATGATGTTGGGCCCATTGCCAAAGTATTTGGGAAAATAAAAATTTAAATCCTATCTCAACCTTTATTCCAAAATAAATTGTAGATTGATTATATGTCATAATGTAAAACAGTTTTTTATTATTTTAAAAAAAATTTTTTTAAAGATTTTATTTGTTTATTTATTTGAGAGAGAGAGAGAGAGCACGAGCAGGGCAGAGGGAAAGGGAGAAGCAGACTTGCCGCTGAGCAGGGAGCCCAACATGGGGCTCAGTCCCAGGACCCTGAGATCATGACCTGGGCTGAAGGCAGACGCTTAACCGACTGAGCCACCCAGGCGCCCCTAAAAAAATTGTTTTTAAATAAAATGTAGCTTAGGAGTTTCATAATCTTGGGGAGAAAAGCTCTTCAAGCATGACCTTGAAGGCAGAGCCATAGAGCGGGGAGAAATGATAGATTTGTCCACGTAAAAACTAAAAAATGTAAACAGAGTTAAAGGAGAAGCACTAAACTATGAAAAAGATACTTCATATATGACAAAAGGTATTAGCCTGAATTTATAAAAAGCTCTTATAATTAGCTTGGAAAAATACAAGAAATCTTACTGATAGAAGAAATAGCTAACATATGAAAAATAGTTTAGCCTTACGAGTCCGGAGAGAAATGCACATGAAGATAGATGCTATTTTATGTAGCATACTAGTCTAGTGGTTAAGAATTAGAGACCGGAGCCAGAGGGCATGGGTTTACAACCCGATTCTGCCACTTACTGGCTGGGTGACCTTGGATAAGCAGTAATTTCAAAACTAACAGACGTGAAGAAAGTGGTAGTATCCAAGAGTGTTGTGAAGTGGATACTCTCTGGTACTACTATTGGGAATGTATATTACCTCTAACTTCCTGTAGGTCAATTTGGCCAGTAAGACTTTGTCACTCTTAACTTCCTGTTGCGTCTGTTACCAGGCCAACAGGAGTATGCTTCCTTAAGCTCTGTGACTCCCCCGAGGTTGAGATGTGCCTTCAATGGGGTGGTGGGGTTCTCTCACCTTCCCCATTTGTGAATCACTGATGTAGAGCTTTCTTTTTTGCATGGAAGTAGAATATATTGTGTGATGCCATTATTGTTTATAAATGTATATATTTACATGTCTGTATGTGTATATGAAGAAAAAATCATGTAACAAAATTGTAGAAATGGTTCTCTGGCCGGTGGCACTGCAAGCATTTGATTTTTTTTTTTCCCCTCTCGGTATTATCTAATTGTTCTCGTAATTTAAAATTTTTCTACAGTTCCCATGTAAATTAAGGAACCAGTTTTAAAGGATAGACTTCTAAAGTTGGAGAAAATTGGTTTGAATGAGGGCTCTGCATTTTACCTATTTTGTGACCGTTCATAAGCCATTTAGTGTTTTTGAACTTCTGTTTTAATTCATGTAAAACAAAACAGAAACCACTGAACCTGTTTCAGAGCGTTGTCCTGAGAGTTGACTGAGAAAAGCCTATGAAAACATCTGGAACAATGCATTTTACTTATTTTGTGGCCATTCATAAGCCATTTAGTGTTTTTGAACTTCTGTTTTGATTCCTGTAAGATAAAACAGAAACCATTGAACCTGTTTCAGAGCGTTGTCCTAAGAGTTGAATGAGAAAAGCCTATGAAAACATCTGGAACGATGCAGGTAGAGACCCTCAGAAACACGTATTTGGAAGCCATTTTAGAGAAGGCAATTAGCAAATGTTTTGAATTTATTAAAATACTGAGTTGTTGGCTTAACTGTCATTTTCAGACTCATGTAATGAACCACCTGTAAAGGTAAGAATCAGATCCATCTCTCTGTCATTCTTGTTGTAAGGCCATGGGTCTTTGATGAGCATCAGATTCTTGTCACAAGTTCCCCACTAGTTCCAGGGTGGTCCTGGAACCTCACGCTGCCTGCCAGCCCTGGCAAGCCCACAGTCCTGGTCTGGGGTGACTCCTGGCCTGGCTGGAATGGTTTCCTGTCCGTGTCACCTGGAGCCACCATGCTGTGCTCTGGAGAAGCTTCACATCCACATGGGGAAGGAAGCGGTGGTCCTCTGGAGGCCACAGAAAATTCTGAGTGGGAGGAGAGTTGTAAAAATGATACCTGAAGTGTGTGATTTTTCTAGGGAATTTCCTCTCCCTCAGTGCCGTGTCTGGTTAGGTTTTTAAGTGGTTGAAGAGAAGAATTCCGAGTCCTCCCTCCCTTTTCCCCACTTGATCTTGCTCAGAGCTGTCACTCTGCCATCACAGTTGCCATGGGAATAAGGCCAATGTAACAAATTTATCATTATGACTTTTCTGCAGAATTCATGAAAGGAAGAGAAGGACTGTGAGCAGGGGGAAATTAGGGGAACAAACTTGTTTGAAGATATCTTTTCTCAGGGAGAAATTCTCCAGTTCCTGCCCCGGCCTTTTAACTGCATTGCGGATCCCAATTTTATATTCTGCGCCTGACGTCAGGGCACATTTTTGCTTGTGGACTCAGAGCTAAAAGACCTCAGTAAAAAGATGTGCGTTTTTTTTTTTTTTTTTTGGAAGGAAGAAGAAAGCTTTACTTAGAATTGTTATTTGTAAATGTAAAGATTTTTTACCTTGTCATTAATGATTGTAGTTTTATGGACTCATTCCCCTAAGTGGTAAATTTGCATGTCAGTATTTTTGGGGTGGTGTTTTATCTCTTTCCTTTGGCTACATTCTACTACTATTATCTTTTGAATCCTCTTTCCTTAGGAAAGAAATGGTGGCAGGGTATCTCTTTTCAAGCCTGTTGTGTTTTACTGGAAATATTTTTTTTTTAAGATTTTATTTATTCATTTGAGACACAGAGATACAGAGAGAGAGAGAGAGAGAAAGCATGAGCAGGGAGAGAGGCAGAGGGAGAGGGAGAAGCAGGCTCCTCGCTGAGCCAGGAGCCCAATGTGGGGCTCAATTCCAGGACCCTGGGATCATCACCTGAGCCTAAGGCAGATGCTTAACCATCTGAGCCACCCAGGCGCCCCTACTGGAAATATTTTAAAATGAGATACAGCGGGCCAAACCCTAAAGTGCTTTTCTGAGGGAAGAGTTTGCATTAAACCGGATCCTGTAATCATTCCAAAGCTCCCCCGTGGTCGGTTTTCATTTTATGTGTCAACTTATGTTGTCTGCCCACAACCAGAACCCTGACTTTGTGCCCAGCACCTTTTGATTATCTCAGATATACAGCTAATATTGCAGGATTCTTTGACTCTCACTTCTTTATCAGGATCGTGTTTGATTTGTGTTTCCTGAACATTCCAGGTGCCTTTCCCATCCTCTTTTGAGTAATAATATCTTAGGGCATACATGCTTTCCTCCCTTAATGGCATCTTACAGGGGCTGTTCTTTACCTTAAACATCAAAACAGTGGTAGTCTGGTATTCAAGAAGGTAGGTGGTGGGCCCAGGGAATTTGGGATTCCAGAACAAGGGGTCTGGATTGTTCTTCCCTTTTTACCCTCCCTTCATCACTGTGGGAATCCACAGGCCTGTGTCCAGTCTCTAAAAGGTCAGATTTATTTTACTATTTGTTCTCTTCAAACTGAACCTTGAAATCCTCTCTGCCCACTGATCTAAAAAACAGATGCTTGAAGCAAATGTGAAATAAAGCACTGTGTTTGGGAACTCTTGGCTGGATCACTTTGGTGCAAACTTAGAAATATAACTCAGCTGTAAAAAAAATAAATATAAATATATAACTCAGCTGTGAGCATAGTTTTGAATGATTTGTAGTTTCAGATTTTATGAACCTTGGAAGGATAGGATATACTCCTGGATTAGGAGAGAAGGTAAAACTTTGTCGTTTTGGTCTCAAATTGCTGCAGAAACCAGACCTCATTCCTGTATTTTTTTTTTTTTTTTTTGGCCAATAACCTGTACTTATTATCACATTACAGCTTGCCTGATCATTAATTATCTGTACCACAGAGTCCATGTGCATGTCTCTGTCTCTCTTCTCAGACAGCAGTTGCTGTGCCTTATGCTACTTTGGGGCCGACTGGTACAGGCTAGGGAGTTCAAAACTGTGCAATAAATCCTCATTGATAGGTGAGTTTTTGGAATAAATTAGTTAGGAGCTTAAGTATATTGGCTTGAATTTTTCTTGAGCTTTTACATTTAAAATTGGTTTTTCTTACATTCTTTTATTTAAAGTCATTTTCCTGTTAAAGGTGTGTATATATATGGAGCTGACCTGTTTGGACACGTTATAAAATTATTAATTTCAGGGGTGCCTGCGTGCCTCAGTCGGTTAAGCATCTGCCTTAGGCTCAGCTCAGGATTCCTGGGATCAAGCCCCCCCCCACCCCCCACCGTTGTATTTGGGTTCCCTGCTCAGCAGGGAGTCTGCTTCTCCCTCTCCCTCTGCCTCTGACTCATGCTGTCTCTCTCTCTCTCTCAAATAAAAAATAAAATCTTAAAAAAATTATTAATTTCATTTTCCCCAAAGTTTGAATGTCCTGGCTTGTGTTCATTGCATTAAACTTGAAAGTCATATTAAAATGGTGCACAGTATTTGGAGGGTTCTTACTTGATTTCATTTGATAGTAAGACAAAGGGATGAACAGGCAATGTATTTATTGGATTTTAGATTTTACATTCATTTCAGATTCACACGCCAAGGCACTCTGCACCTGAGTGCACTGCGCCTGCAGCACATTTAATTTAAAATCAGGTGCCCTAGGGGACTGGCACACAGTAGACTTCCTTGGGGTTCTTTGGAGCCATTTTAAGTAGAATTGGGGAAGCAAGAATTTAAGGGATAATGGTCGAAAGGGTGATGATGCAGAGGTCTTGAAAATCTTCTGTAATTTGTTTTCACTCTAATTGATAAGTAAATTCATGGTGTAAATACAGGACATCATTCTCAAACATTTTCAACAGCATTTTATAAATTTTAAAAAAGCATTCTATTTGGTTTGTTTGAGGACCACATTATTCAAGTTTAAAATACATTTTATGGGGTGCCTGGATGCCTCAGACGGTAAAATGTCTGTCTTCGGCTCAGGTCATGATCCCAGGGTCCTGGGATCAAGCTCCACTTCAGGCTCCCTGCTCAGTGGGGAGCCTGCTTCTCCCTCTCCCTCTGCCTGGGCTTCTCCTGCTTGTACACCCTCTCTCTCTGTCAAAAATAAATAAAATCTTTGAAAAAATTTAAAAAAATACATTTTACGTCTGACTTTTGAATGTTTAGAGTAACCCACTTTGAACTTGTGTGTTGTTTTCCAGTTTTTGAAGGGTGTAAATTTCATCAGCCTTCATGAAGCATTAGGAGTTGAACCTATTTGTCAGTCTTGTTTTGTTGTTGTTTTGAAAAAAGTATTCATCTGAAAATCTTTATCTTAGGGGACCTCATGTTGAGTGTGTATTGTGAGAGATGGTATATAAATACTTCAGATAAGTAATGAATTGATCTGTAAGTTAATTAGACCCAAGAAAACCTATGTGGCAAAACAAAAATGCTTTGTCAGTTCTTTCTTTACTTCAGCTTATCCTGAACCTGTTATTACCATACTGAGGAACTCTACGATGTATTTGTTTCTCAAAAGGGGTACAGATAAATGTCAATGCAGTAAGTGAAAATTGTAATTACAGTTAGTGTGTATTGAGCAAAGTGCTGCGTGGGCAAAGCGCTATGTAAAGTTCTGTATGTAAATAGCACATTGTAGATAAAACCTTGCGTTGTGATTTTAAGAACAGGGTGCTTTTAGCTCATTCTCCATTTGGAGGATGATTAGAATTACTTGCAAATGATATAGGTGTACCTTTGGGCTTGCTTCCCCTCAAAAAAGGAAACCCCGGGAGCTTTTTATATAAAGGAATAGATCTCAAAATTATCTTCTCTCTGAATATTGAGTTTTCTGAAGCCCCCCCCCCCAATCCCTCTTCAACATTTTACTGATTCTACGTGTGGAGCCTCTTAGCCATTCTTTTATTTATTTATTTATTTTTATTTTTTAAAAGATTTTATTTATTTATTTGACACAGAGAGACACAGCGAGAGAGGGAACACAAGCAGGGGGAGTGGGAGAGGGAGAAGCAGGCTTCCCACGGAGCCGGGAGCCCGATGTGGGCCTTGATCCCAGGACCCCGGGATCATGACCTGAGCCGAAGGCAGACGCTTAACGACTGAGCCACCCAGGCGCCCCTTAGCCATTCTTTTAAATGCTATTTTCATGTCAAATTCAGCTGTACAAACTTCTTGTTTGCCCAGGGTTCATTTGTTTCCAGCCTCTTCTCACTGATTCTCAGTTTGTCGCAGCCCTGTCTCCCCCTCGCCGCCAGGCTCATTGTGCCGAGAGTTTGCAATCTGATTTTCATCAAGATTAATCTTCATTTAATCTTGAAGATGCACTGGGACTGGAATGAGGATCTGAAACTATGGGTGACTTTATTTTCTTCTTTCAGCATTTCTATATTTTCTGTAATGAGCATGGGTAACTCATGATTGAGAAACAATAAATTTGATATTCTTAAAACCAGCAAAAACATTTTTTTTAACTGAAATGTCATGCTAAGCTCCTTAATTTCATTCTTTTGTGATAAATTCTAGTGATGAGATGAGTTTGGTAAACTAAGAGACCAGTGGTAATCCTTGGCATCTTTCCCTATTATCCTGTTTATTTGGCTTGAAGAGTTTTTACTTGTCTGTTTTTAGAGGATATGTTAATTGAGTGATCGGTATTCATTACAAATAATCTCGTCTGTTTTCTTGTTGAGAGTCTGCAGGCCCTTTTGCTCTTCTGTAAAAGCTAAGCAGACTGTATTAACTTCTGGTTTAATTTAAAAAAAAAAAACAAATGTGGAATTTGTTGGCACACACCTTAAAGAATTGCATGTTTAATAATTGGAAGGCTCTCCATCAGATTTGTCTCCAGTCTGAATTAATAATGTTGCTGACTTATTGTTTTAGAAGACGGAGTCCTTGACCTGCTAGGTTGAAAGAATTGTGACTGCTCTGCTCCTTTGTGGGTCCTTTAGCTGTGCCATATCCCCTGTGAATAATTAGAGGTGTTTGAAGGTATTGCGGGAGAAGCCAATTTGTGTCTTTCACTTTGCATATTGTTGAAGCCTCATGAATTAGTCATAAGCAGGCCAAAAATTAACTTCTTCAGACACATATTTTGATGGGTCATGAGGGAGAATGTAAAGTGATCTGTAAAGTATTCTACTGATCCTCTAAGTATTAAATTATTATACCTACGGGCTAATTTCAGAGAGAAAAAAAAAGCGTTTTTCCCTCCTCCTTCAGTAACTGAGCAGCACATTTGGAAAAAAATAAACGTTTATTTTCTAGGATTGTTACGAGGACTCTAACATGAATAATTTTATGGTTTCCTGGAAACCAGTCTTGTACTCATTCTTGTTTTTAATTTTTTTTTTGGTTATTTTTTCTTTTTACTTTTAAAGTATTTGAATTCTAAATTCTTATAGTGACAGCTGATACTTCTTATTGATTTGGTGAAATGTGAAACCAAACAAGTAGCTCATCTTTCTCACTTTAGGCATCTGAAACACTGAATCAGAGTAATATGAATTTCAGTGCTTGCTTAAAATCTAGTTTTACATTAAAATTTTTTTCCATTGTCTTTTTTTTTTTTTTCCAGCTCATGAAACTGAAATTGCATTTTTCTGTGAAGAAGATTATAAGAACTACAAAGCTAATCCCATTTCATCCTGGTGAAAACCTCTTGGGGGCTCCCTTTTTGCATACCTGTATTAAGCTCTTTATTCCACTAGTGAGTTTTGGAAATTGACAAATAAACTTAAAAATTAATCTCAGGCTCTGCTATTTGAGTTGAAGTCTGTGGTGTTTTCTGTAACTGCAGGTCTGCCCTTTTTCTTTCTTTCTTGTTGTAAAATAATATATATATTTATGAGAAAAACATTTTTTTAAGTGAAAGAAATACTTATTCAAAAATTGTCATGGAGGGGTGCTTGGGTGGCTCGGTCGGTTAAGCGTCTGCCTTCGACTCAGGTCATGATCCTGGGGTCCTGGGATCCAGCCCCAAGTCTGGCTCCTTGCTCAGCGGGGAGTCTGCTTCTCCCTCTCCCTTTGCCCGACCCCCACCCCCTGTTCATGCTCTCTCTCTCTCAAATAAAATCTTAAAAAAAAATCATCATGGAATATTGGTTCTTTAGTCATAACTTATTTTTCTGAAATTAGGGGTTATTTGGGTGGCTTGCATGTTGGGTTCTTTAAAAAGTTTGTTAAGACTAAGGTCATTCTGTTCATTTTGTATTTTTTTTCAGTTTCTATTAGAGCCACTATGCACTGTTACTGTCTGTAGTTAGCAAAGATTATGAGTCTCTGATGACCACCAGTGCCACCTTTTTGCTTACGATGATATGCTGCCATGCATGAATTGAATTGTGTATATTTTAGGGAGGTTTTCTGATGTAAGAGAGTTTCTTCTTTTCATATTTCAGCCTACACAAATAACATGGCTGAATTTTTTTTTTTTTTCCTGAGCTGTGTTCCCTTACTTCAGGAACAGACTATAATAGAACCAAACTCATTTCTTTGGAGAGAGAAGGTAGCAGGATATTTGCACTTCTGGAAGAAAACTTCATTGAGAACAAGTCTAAGTCATGAAAGATACATTCTTTCAAAATAATATAATAGTCTCGATTCCTGATAATGGCTATCAGTACCTGAAGACTAGTGATTTCAAAGGGGCCTCTCAGCCAGCATGTATATCTAATCAGGACTCCTACGAGGTTAGTTGGCTCTAGAATTTTTCTAAAAACCCTTAAAATAGCTAGTAAGGCAAATTGGTTTCATTGTGGTAGAGGCTAACTTAAAAAAAAAATCAGCTTTGAAGTCTGGTTAACATAATCAGAATATGCTTTTTTGCTTTGTTGAAAGGTGTGGTAGAGCCTTATTTAGGTCATATCCTGGAGTCCCAGGATCGAGTCCCGCATCGGGCTCCCTGGGGAACAGGGAGTCTGCTTCTCCCTCTGACCCTCCCCCCTCCCATGCTCTCTCTATCTCTCTATCTCTCTCTCAAATAAATAAAATATTAAAAAAAAAACAGAAAATATATTTTATTCATCATTTCATTCATTAAAAAAGGACCAATGACCCAGGCTTCTGGGGAGTTAACAAAGAATTAAATAAAAGACGCAGTTTTTGCCTTGGTGAGTGGGGAAAGATATTTAAGCAAGTAATCTTAATATAATGGCAGTGAGAACTGCTATGGGAGCATTGATGATGGGGTAGTTAATTCTATGTGGGATTAATTTTTATTTTAAAAGAAGTATCAGTTGAGCTTGTTCTTAAAAGGTTGAATAGGAATTCTTGCTTAGTAGAAGATAAGGGAGAGGCTTTTAGGAAAAGGGACCAGCATATGCAAATGCAAAGCACGGTGAGAGAGCTTTTGATTTTCTGTAGAAAGTACAGATTTCAATGTACTGGTGTGGAAAGCCCTTAGACCAGAGTGGAGGAAGAGAAGGTCAGGAGGGAGGTTAAGGTGGGCCTTATCCCTCATGCTAAGGAGTTGGACGTTTATCTAGTAGGTAGTGGGAAGCCAGTGGAAAGATTTAAACAGATAACATCACATGGCTAGATTTGTATTTTAGAAAGGGAGCTTTGGCAGCCATGTCCTGATGGCAGAAAGATAGTTGTCATGGACCAGATGAAGACTGGAGAGCCTGACCTAGGGCACGGCACAGGAGAAGGAGAGGGGAGGAGACCTTCGTGAGATAGTGTTAACATTTGCTCATGCATTACACAGCAAGCATCATGCTAGGTACTTTACATATATTATCTTATTTAATTTTGACCATAGCTTTTCAGTCTTGATAGTATCCTATCTATTTATAGATCAAAAAATTGGGGCCCAGAGAGGTAAAGTAGTTCATCAAAGCAGGGCAATCATGTGCAGTGGGATTGGAGCTGGGTGTGTCTTGACGTCCTGACCTTGCCCACTCTGCCCTGTGGCCTCCCATTAGAGGCATGGGGTAGAGTCACCGGTGGGCTCCTGGGACTTGGTGAATGCTGTGTGTAGAGGGTGTAGCAGAAGGAGGAGTGGGGGCTTCGGTGGATTCTGGCTCCCGTGAGTGGCCTGATGGTGACGACATTAACCCAAATTTAGTGAGTAGAACAGGTGAAAGCACACACTATTTGCTCATTTTGCACACATTCAGTTTACACACGTTTTTCTTTTCTAAGAAAAATTAAATCTATCTTTACCTGTATATTTTCTTTTTTAACAAAAATGCAAAAATATGCATATATGACCCTTTGTTCTGGTGTGTACTTTCCTTGTTAGTTACATATAGTTATAAACACAGGTGTGAAAATCAAACAGACCTATATTATGACTAAAAAGGGCTATCACCAGGAATGGAAGATTGGTTCAAAACTATAGAAAACCGATCAAAGTAATTCACAAAACCTACAGATTAAAGGAGAAAGAAATTACGCTTATCTCAATAGATGCCAAAAAAGCATTTGATGATCTGCAACCCCAGGCATGAATAAAAACTAAGACTAGAAGAGGATTTCCTTCACTTGACCAAAGTTACCCACAAAAACTGCTTAATGGAGAAGTGTTTTAAGCAAGTGTATTAGAGAAGATACAGGACCAAGATGACTGCTGTTGCCGGGACTATTCCGGATTGTCCCGCAGGCCTTATTATAGCCAATACGATAAAAAAAAAAAAAAAGTCATAAGCATCGATACTGGAAAGGAGGAGGTAAACCATTTGCAGACAATAGGATTGCAAGAGGATCAACTGACACGTTATGAGAAGCAATGAGAGACTTCCAGAGTGCTTGATAACAAACCTACAGTGACATGTGCACAAAAGCTACAGAAATATTACTAGAGGATATAAGAGACCTAAACAAAGAGACCTCACGTGTTTATAGATGGAAGCTTTGGTATAATAAAGACATAGATTTATACCAAATCTGTAATTTAGTGTGACCTCCAACAAATCCCAAAGGGTTTATACTGGAATTTGACAAACTGATTGAAAGATTCATTTGGAAAAGTAAATGTACAAAAGGAGGCACGATCACTTGGAAAAGCAAGAAGGAAGGGGGATTGCCTACCAGATGTAAAAATATATCTTAAAAGTGCAGGAATTAAAACAGCTGTGGAGTGATACAGAAATAGACCAAAAAAAAAAAAAAAAATCAAAGGAATAGAATAGCAAACTAAGCTGACGAATGTATTTGGAAACCTATTATATAATAAAGGTATTTTTAAGAAAAAGATATTTAACACCTGACTAGGCATTAAAAAAATGATTAAGGGTCCTTTTTCCTGCCATTCACTAAAATTTCAAATGGATTAAATAACTTGACATGAAAAATGAGATGATGAGCTTATTAGAAAAAAAGTGGATTATATTTATGACCATGGGATAAAGAAGTTCTCCCTAAAACACAAAATGCAAATACTCTAATTTGCTAAATTTGATGTGTCTGTATGAAAAACTAGCTCCCCCCCAAAAAAATCAAAGGTTGAAGGACAAAGATGGGGAGAAACTACTTGCACTTATAAAGGAGACAAAGGATAAGTTTCCAGATTTTGTGAATGACTTTTATAATAGGTCTATGAGAAAAGGACAAACATGCAGCAGAAAAACACATTTTATAAAGAAGTAGTTCATAAAAAAGGAAATCTATATGGCTTATAAACGTGAAAAGATGCACATCCTGTTATTCAAGGAAATTCAAAACAATAGGATACATTTTCATTTGTCAAGTTGGCAAAGAGTAAAAAGGGCTTGGTAATAAGTATTGGCAGTGATGTGTGCCCACTGTACCAGTGGGAATATAAATTCGTATACAGTCACTTAGGCAAGCAATTTGGTTTGCTAGCTATTAAAATAAAAAATGTGCAGATTCCATTGATCCAGAGGTTCCACTTCTTAGACTCTGACCCAAAGAAACCCTCACACCTGCAGAAGGAGGCATTTTATAAGGGAATCCACCACAGTGTTATTTGCAATAGAAAAACACTGTAAACATCCTAATTGAAGTCAGTAGCAGAATAGACAAACTACGGTGTATCTATGTTCTCAACTACTTAATCTGAAACAATGAAGGACGTATATCTTATTTGTGGACATGTGACCATCTTTGGGACATCCTGATGGATGGAATTGCAGAACTCAAACTGTGATGTCATTTGTTTAAAAGCACAAAATATCTATAGGGGTGCCTGGGTGGCTCAGTGGGTTAAGCGTCTGACTCTCACGCTCAGTTCAGGTTTTGAGCTCAAGGTCATGAGTTCAAGCGCCACATTGGGCTCCATGCTGGGCATGGAGCCTATTTAAAAAAAACTATAATGTATATATATGTGTACATGTATATGAATATACACATCTATACATATGCACAAAAGCATATACACCAAATTGATCACATTGATTACCTCTGGGGAGGGGACTAGTACTGGGAGGTGACAGGGGAAAAGCCTCTGTAATGTTTATAAGGAGAATGTATTTGTGTTAAGAATTAGTAAAAACTAATACCTGTATAGAAGTTAAGCAAGAAAAAAAACCCATTAGGCAATGGCCATTACCATTTTGGCATATTCTATCTAGGTTATTTCTTCTATATACGTTTTTCAGTGTTTCTGATCTTTCTGGTGTGTTTTAAGTTACACAGGTAACCTCGGCTTTCTAAAAACAACCAACTCTAAGGTAATGTGAAAATCCCCTTCCTCAAAGGTCACTCCTTTGCATAGACTGATATTCCATACCTTTTTCTGCACATATGTCATTATTTAAAAACGTGCGTTCTAAAGCGTTATCCTTTGATGTTTAAAACGTTATTCTCTTAAATACAGTTGAGGTGTCTCATTTTCCTTTTGAATCCTCACTGTGTGCCGGACACTGCATGTGTTTTACCTATTATCTCATTTAAGTTGTCTCGTTGGAAAGAACTGGGGGCAGCCCCATCTGTAAAATGGAAAAGACAATCCCCACCTCCCAGAGTTTGGGGAATGAAGCGAGATTGCCTATGGGAACTTAGTAGACAGAGCCTAGCACGAAGTTACATGCTCAGTAAGTGTCTTATGATGCTTATTATGAGCAGTGCAGCAGAATTAACTTTATTTTGGAGCCAAGAACCTTGATGTTGTTGGACATTAAGGCACTTGCCCAAGACCTGAAATTTGGTTAAGTCCGAGGGCAGCTTTTTTCTGACTTCAAATCCCACATTCTGCCATTCTTTGAAAACAAGGGGTGTCGGGCCCTTGGAGAAACATGGTAGGAAGGGGGTCAACCACAGGCCAAGAGACCGTGTCCCACTGTTGGTGGTTGGCACTCCTTCTATGTGATTTTTTGCCCTTTTCAGTTGAAGAGAACTTACTTCCTCCTCTTGTGCCACAAGAGCTTAATAGGCCCTAGTCCCACTAACTAGCCAAGCCTAGTTATGAGTTCAAGGAGCTTTTTCCATACCAAAGGTGTTTTATTTGCCATGTCTTTCTGCCTGTTCCAGATGCAAGCAGGAGAGGGGATGATGTCCCTGCCTACCTGGGACACCCCGAGAGGTGGCCTTGCCTGGACCCCTTTGGAAAACTGTCGCTGCATGTGAAGGCAAGAAGGGTGCATCTAAGGTGGTGGAACCACCTCTTTAGTGGGAAGAGAAGAAGTCCAAGTATGACGGTGTCTGAGGACCCGAGTCTTGTCATCTTTTCTTCATTATGTGCGTGTGTGTTGGGGGCAGGGCTTTGATTATCGGTTGCTGGCAGTTGCCCCCCCTTTTACTCAAAGCTTTTCTGACTCGTCAGATTAGCAAAGGTAATTGAAGTCAGAATAGTTCCTTAATTGATGTGAGGTCAGTATTTTGAACTCCACTATGAAGACAGTGGGATTTGGGTTCTGCAGGTCTGGGCAGCTCCCATCTCTCACGTTGGACCCACAGCATAGAACTTGTTGCCACTCTCCACCTTTCACTCGGCACGACCAGCACTTACGTACAGGAGGGAGGCTGGTGGTAGAGGAGAGCACAGCTTTTGCCATTTCTTTCCATCAAAGGAGATCTATTTATTCAATGAATCAGACCGGAGACTATTCCCCACCCTACCCCCCACCCCCAAAGGTGCATTTTGGGTTATAATACTAACGTTGACTTTAGATAATGGCCTTTGGAGACTCGCTTTTCGATCATTAGTCAGTGAGAGGATTATATCATTTAAAGGAAACATACAGGATGTGTGTCATGCAGCTGTCTCTGCCGTGTGGTTTTTCAGAGAGCAGTGACCCCGCTCTGCTGGGTGCTTTTGGCACTTACAGAAGTATTCAGTAAGTAATGTCATTCATTGGGTAGTGAGATTTACGATGGACCACATCCATTTCAGGTCCCAGGTAATGTCATACGACTCCTGAAATAAATGAAAGCAGGCTGTTTTGGGAATGCTGCCTTAGAGACTCAAGCTTTTGGTTTTAGCCTCATTCCTGTTAAGTCCAATACACAGGGAAAGATGTCCCTGCCAGTGACGCTGTTCTGGGGGTCAGAGCCATGACCGGGGTACTCTGAAGTTCCCATTTCTTCAACAGGACTAAGGCAAATGGGAAAGATGAGGATCATGAGGGCTTTTCCCAGCTCCATTTCTCACCTGGTGGGAAATGAGAGCCAGAAAGATCAAGAGCTGTCTCCTATCCTTTCGGTGTTAAATTCTCTTTAGCAAAAAACAAAAAGCTCATTTAATTTCTTAATCATTGCCCTGCCTCCTCTCTGTATGCCCCAGCTTTGCTCCTTACGCCATCAGATTACGCACTGCTACCTCCCTACCCCCTTTGCAGACACCTGCAGGCCCCCAGGCCACTCCCCCTCATTCCTTCACCGCGTTAGCTCTTGGCTCACTGTCACCTCTCCAGTCCTGCTCCTGCTGTAGTTCAGTATAGACAAGCCCTCCAGTACCATGGGGCTCTCAGGCCACTGACCAGCTCGACTGCAGTGTTGTGATCATGGACTCAGTCTCAGCCTGCTCCCACAGTCACACCTTAGCCCTAGTCACCACCAGCAACCACACCCCAGCCTGCAACATGATCTTCATACCATACCTCCTGCCCTTCCCTCTCTCTCGGTCTGGTGCCCTGTCCAGCAGTTCTTCAGCCTCACCAGACCTGGAGTTTACAGCCCCTACCACCTTTTCACGCCCCCCCCCCAACCTGAGATTCTCTGGTCCTCCTTCTCATCCCCTCAGCGCCCCCAGGCCCTGGGGTTTCATCCCACTCTGTGCCGGGAAGAACTGAACATGGCCGGGTAAAAGGATGTGGGCTGACAAAGCTCTGGTTCATGACTGCCAGGCTCGAGGAAGTTCCTGGCCTTGCCCTGCAACTCTGCACTTCCGGGTCCCTTAGTCCCCCAGGTTCTCTTTGGCCGTTGACCCTGACACCTCCTCTCTTCCTCATTCTGGGCTGCTGCCCTTGCTTCCTATTTCACTGAGAAAACAGGCCATTGGCAGATGGCCTGCTCCGGCTGCACTCCCGTGTCCCCCTGCTTGTGACAGTGGTGAGCCAGTGGTGCTCCTTTCCAAGTCCGTCCTCTGTCTGGACATCGCGCCCAGAGCATCACTGCAGGGCTGTCCTCCCATCTCTTCTGGGTCATTCCCAGAGGCCTCTGAACGTGCTGTGGTGTCTTCCATCTTGACCGCCGCACCAGTTGCCCCCTCTTCCCTTTACAGCAAACCCTTAACAGAGTTATCCACACCCTCCTTTTCCCGCTTTCTTCTCCTTTTCTCTTCAACTCTCTCCAGTTGGGCTTCTGTTCCCATCAGTTGACTGTAACAGCTCTGGTCTGGGTCACCAGTGGTTCCCCTCTTGCCAAAGGAATATGATTCTCCATCTTCAAATTAACCTGTCAGAAACATTTGACATGAACCAATGGACACCTTCCTTCTTGCAAACACTTTTTCTTTTCTTTCTTTCTTTTTTTTTTAAGATTACTTTATTTGAGAGAGACAGAGAGAGAGTGAGTACATGAACATGAGTGGGAGAGGCAGAGGGAGGAGGAGAGAGAATCCCAAGCAGACTCAGTGCTGAGCGCAGAGCCCGACACGGGGCTCGATCTCATGACCCTGTGGGCAAACACTTTATTTATGTGGCTTCCTCATGTTCCACTGGCCACTCATCCTCATTTCCTCTGTGGGTCCTTTGTCATCTCCTCCAACATTGGAATCCCCAGGGCTCAGTCCTTGGGCTTCTCTATTTGCATGGAACTCCCCTGATGAACTCCTGCATCTCGGAGCTTTAAATAACAATGACATGCTGCGGACTCCTCATTTTATCCCACAGCCCAGATCTCCCTGCTGAACCTAGCACTCATACATTGAACTGGCCACTCTCCATCTCCATTAAGGTGGCTAATCAACTAACAGATATCTCAGACTTTAACATGTCAGAAAACACGCTTCAGATCTGTTTTCCCTAACCTGGTCACTCAGTCTTCCCCACCAAAGGAAAGAACTCTCATCCATTTGTGTAGGCCAGAAACTTCGGAGTCCTTTCTCTTTCACGTCTTAGACCCCATATCCAGTCCATGAGCCAGCCCTGTCTGTTCCGCCTTTGAAATATATCCAGCATTCAGCCTCGACTCACTTTCTTCACTGCTATCACCTGGTTCGAGGCACCACTGTCCCCCATTGGGATTACTGCAATAGCCTAATGGGGCTCCCTGCTCCTACTCCTGCCCTGCCGCTGTTTTCCACCCAGGAGTCGGAGTGATTGTTCTAGAACATAAATTGTCATGCTCTACTCAGGAAAGAAGCCAGTCTCTTGCTGAGGCTTGCAAGGTCCTATGTGATCAGCCTTTACGACCTCTGTGACTTCATCCAGCATCTCTCCTCTCTCCGTATAGCCACCTTGGCCTTATTTCCCTTCCTGGTGTATGCCAAACACACTCACACCCCAGGGCCTTTGCACTTGCTCTTCCCTCTGCCTGCAGTGCCTTTTCTCCTAGTTATTTTTGTGAGTTTCCCTATTTCTGTCAGGTGTCTGCATAAATGCCATTAGGAAGACTTCCCTAGTCACGCTATTTAAAATAGCAAATGCCTGCCTTCTGCAGCACTCCCTGCCCCTCTAACTCTAAAAAAATTCTTTTTCTAGTCTCCCGCTATTAGGATGCCTCCAGCATATAGAACAGTCTCTGGCACTTAATAGGCCAGCATAAATCCTTCTTGAGTGAATGAAAGACTTTGAGACTGTATTTGAATCCTAAGGCAGAGCCTTACAGATTCTCGAAGCTCATTTCATGGCAAAGTAGACCTGTTGTAGATTGGATGAACTCTAGAAGCTTCTGCACTTGAAGAATGGTCATCCAGATTTATGCACGGTCATAGACTGGGCCCTGGAGTAATTGGTTAGCAGTCCTGAGTGCATACGTGTTTCAAATGGAGTTGAGGAAATGAGATTAAAGATCTCATCCACAGTTTGTTTTTATTGGTCTAAAGCTGGTTGCTGCTGCACCTGCGAATTCGTGGAGCCGACAGCTCTTTTGTGTGGTGCGATTGCTGTGTATGCCTGGAGGCGATCCTGTGCCTCATGTGAGGGCTTTTTACCAGGTGGAAAAGCGCCGTGGTGGTTATTCACAATAGGCAAGATAAGTGTCCTAGGTTGTCATTTGTTTCTGTTTGAACTGTCCCCGGAAAGCCGAGCAGAAAACTGAACAGTGGATTCTACAACTACAAATTGCAGCAGGATTTTTTTCCCCTCACCTGCCTTAAAGCAAAGTTGCTTGTTTTAAAAAGTGACCTAGAAGCGAACTTGTGGTGACATTTAAAATTACACAAATTGAAAAAGGCAAATGGTGCACTTTTGCATGTATTGGAATTCTCTTTCCCTCGGTGTTTGGTTTCGGCAAGCATGAGGAGGAGGAAAGGGGATGGGTTTTAAAGTCAGACAGTCCTGGGTTGGAAGAATGCACACACTGTTGCTAGTTTGCAGGTGTGACCTTGGGCCAGCCACCCGGTCTCTCCGCGTCTCCGTTTCTTTCCCCGTTAAATGGCGGATAACGGCATCAACTTCACGGAAGTGCTCCGAGGTTTTGGTCAGATGATCAGGCTCGGTGCCTGGCACACACGTACTCAGTTTTGGGGAGAACTGCCATGTTGCTTTTGCACAAAGCAGATGACTCCTGTTGCACAGAGGGAAGGTTTAGGCACAGAATGAGACACAGGGAAGGCACATCAAACACTGGGGAGCAAAGCTGGGCCTTTTCCTACAAGTCACGTGTTTCCCAGTGCTTGTCAGCTCTTTCCTGTCCACCTGCACCTGTCAGCTCCCACAACACCGCCCAGCACTGCTCCTGTGACCCAGGGAAGGACTCACTTCTCATTTTCCAAGAAATCTTCCCTCCCCATTCCCTCGCCTTGGGTGCCCTCAAAGCGTTACCTGTCAAATGTTTCCTGTACATGTCCTCTTTCCGTGGTTGGAATTTTTCCCAATTAGGGCCAAGTTCATTAACAAAAGCAGAATAATTCCAAATTATTGGAATTGTTTTCATAAGAGTAAGGCCATCCCTATTTTCTGGCATAACTTGCTTAACAGGAGTGGGATAAGGGTGGTAGAATGATTGGATATAGAGATGGATTCAGAGGTTGTTCAAACAAATACAAACTTTGGGAAGAGCGATCTTGCAAAGGCAGGATTTGCGGTGTAGATATCCTCATATCTGCCCAGACATCTTCAGTGGTGCTCATGCCTGGCCATTACTCTTTAGATCTTGTAGCTCTTCCTCCAATATAACACCTTTCTGCTGTTTTAGCGAGCATTCATTACACAGACTCGAAATCCGGGCGGCAGGTCAGGTAGAGGGAAATCTGCTTTGGACTCAGCCCCGTCTGCCTGCTGTCTGCCACCAGGTGTCAGCAGAGCCTGCCTAGACCTCAGAGTCTCAAGGGCGAGAGGGCTGGGCATTTGTCAGTGACTGTGCTTAGTGGGTATGTTTGTCCACCTGTCAAATCAGCCTTTAGCCGGACTCCTTTAGCTGAAAGTCAAAGCCTTCAGCCTGTAAATGGTATGGAGTTTTGTACTTTTGTTTAAAAGTGATCATATGGCTGCTACTGCCTAAAATTCAGATTTATTTCAAAAGTCAGTGCCGAATTATTTCAAAGCCAATACCTACCTTTAATCGGACCTCAATAATCTTACTTATTCCTAAAAAGAATACCATGATGCATTTATGCTTTGCAAAATGCCTCTGCTTATTTGTCGAGCATTATTTTTTAAAGCTAAAGATTGAAAAGTGACAAGCAAGTGTTAATAGGTCCTTTCTTAAAGCTTCCAGGGATACCGCATTATGTGCAACTTCCTTTGTTTAGCTGAGCTTAGATGCGTAAACAAATCCCTTTCCAAACCAGTGATATTAGACAAGACACTCTGCTCAGTGGAGGGCCTGGAAGCGATATGATTTCTGCACGTGAAAAGGTGAGTGATGGCAGAGCCCAGAGCTTTGGAAGCAGAGTGACTCCCACCTCAGGGACATGGTAGCATGAGGTGCTGTCTCTTCCCTTCTGAAGGCTGGAAGTGCTCACATGCAACATCCCATTAACTCTTCGATAGTTTACAAAAAGCCTTGTGTTTATTTCTAGGTTATTTAATAAGTTAAGAAATACAGCTTTAAGTTCATAAACAGAATAAATAAATAAATAAAAAAAAAACCCAAACCAACCTCCCAGAGTGCAGAACTGCCTCTGTGGGCTTTCTTCATGATTCAGCTCAAGTCTGTCTGATGGAAACAAACTCTAGGGCAGAGGGCTGGATTAGCCCAGGAGCAGGGCCTGAGATGGCAGGATCTCTGTATAGCTGGTGACTCTGTTGGGGTTGAATTTCGGTCCCCAGTCCTGTCAGTGCCACTTAGCTCTTTAAGATGCCGGGGAGAGACTTGGTCACACTTGGGATGAAACACAGGAGCTAGAAAGGAGAGAGGACCATCCTAGGAAGGTCTGCATCAGATGGGAGCTCCTCAACTCCTCCCAAGCTCTCCCTTTTCCAAACTGTTACAGGCCTGGGCAGAATGGGGCTTCCCTGACCTCGAGAGCATTCTATGTATGGTCTTAGGTCTCCTATATGTGATGGAAACATGTTGAGACCTGTGTGCAGAGGTTCTGCTGACTGGCCTTCCTCAGATCTCTAGACCAAGGGGACAGAGTAATTTATTGAGATGGGAATTTGTATGCAATTCTCTGTATTCTTTTCTCCTCTCATTCCAAGGTAGTCAAGGCTCTTTGGTGTTTTAACCCAGGGGTGCTTGAAGACTGAAAGCAGAAGCAGCTTGAAGACAGATTATTTCAGTCTTTCCTGGAGCCTTATCCTGGTCAGGCAGATTTTGCTACGAGGCTTGAGGTGGAGGGAAAGGAGGAGCGGACTGGATGGCTGGAATGATTCCACAACGTAGGTTCTACCCCTGGCAGGGGTCTGTGTTCTGGGGAGGAAATAGCTACCCCCGAGGGGGCAAGCCCTCCCACTCTACCCAAGACTCTGGACCTCCACTCCTCACAGGAGCCAGCAGGTTGCTCAGCTTCCCAGGATCACATGGATAGAGACAGCAGGCACCTCTGGGAAAGCCAGTGTGAACCGAAGACTGAAAGAGTCTCCCTGGAATACTTTGCCCCAGGACTTTTGCATAGCCTAGAAGGTAGAGGATAAGGAAGCTCAATAATGTGAGTGGGTGAGATTGAATTTCAAGCCAGATGGGGACCTGGAATCTGACTTAAGAAAAGAAAGAGGATGTATACGTGTAACTAATAGTACACTGTATGTTAACTAACTGAAATTTAAATAAAAACTAAAAAAAAATAGGAAATTTCTTTCACAAATATTTGTAATCACAAATTCATACACAACGTACTAGAGTTGGCCCAACTTAATATTTAAGGAAGGACAGTGTAGCCTCTTGGTTTCTGTTGCCAACCAAAAGGATAATTTGATAAAAATGGAGAACAGAATAAAATTCTACTTCCAAATTATCAAAAGAACCCTCTCTTCTTTTTTGAGAATTAAAAAATATGTGCAACTTTTTACCAAGTTAAAAAAACATCAATCATACTAAAAGACTTTTACCACAGTTTCCTGACCTAACTCCTCTCTCTTTGGTGAAGGGTGTGTTTTAAATTTGGTGTGGACACTTTTAATTTAGAAACTCATGTCTTTCAGTTTGGGGAAGTTTTCTTGTGTAGGTTCTCTGATGATTTCTTTCTTCTCTGTTTCCTTTGTTCTCTCTGGCATTTCTATTAGCCAAATATTGGACTCCTGGAATTGTTCCTCTGGGCCTTTAACTTTTGTTTTTTGGTTTCCCTTCCTGGCAAGTGTACTAAGTTTTATCTTTCTATTTTTTTCTATTTTAAAATATTTTTGCTATCATATTTTCAATTTTTTTTCTAATTCTCTATTTCTTTTCTATAGTGTCCTTTCCTTCTTTTACGGGTATAATATCTTCTCTTTTCTCTCTAAAGATATTATTAATTGACATTTTATCTAAATGTTTTAGTCTGCTGCCCGTATTGTCTCTGTTTCCTCTGGGTTCCTTTTCCCAGTGGTTTGCTTTGGGTTCTTTCTTACCTGGTAGAGGCTTTCCCTAAATGTCTGTCCACTTATATTTAAGCTTGAGGTGCTAAAAAGCTCCAAAGTAGTACCCTACATCCGGGTGGAACCTGTTTCTCCATGGCGTTCCAGGCCCCAGAGCCCAGAGAATAAACCTCCAGAGTGGCCTGGGGCTCCCAGGATTTGGAAGGGTGAGTGAGCCAGCTTCTTAGGGATGTCACTTTCCGTGACTACTCCAGTTGGAGCTTCCTCCAATCAACTCTACCTTGGCAATTCCTACTTCTCTGTCCACTTTCCATCTCCAAAATGGAATGAACTCTGTTGTCCTTTTATCTTCTGGTCTCTCTGTCTTCAAGGGCTTATTATACCTATATTATCCCTTTTCTCCATTTTAGTAGGGTTTCCAGAGATGCTATAGTGCATACGGTCATTCTATCATGTTTAACTGGAAATCCTCCTCCGTCCTTCCTGCCTTGAAAAAAATTGAAGTATAATTTACATGCGTTAATATGTGAAGATCTTAAGTGTATATAGTTCAAGAGTTGTGACAAATGTGTAACCTACAGCCCAATCTGTGTCTTTACAGAGCATGGCCATGACCTCAGACATTTCCTTCTCCCCTTCCCAGTCTCCTCCCTGCCTTTCTGCCACCAGCAGCCGCTGTTCTGATTTCTGTCACCATAGATGAGCTTTGGGGCCTCATTTTTGGATGTTTGAGGGAAATATGTACACAGTCTAAATTACTCTCCCAACTTAACTCACTGAAGAATAGCTCTACTACAAGAAATTGGACGGGGCGCCTGGGTGGCTCAGTTGGTTAAGCGACTGCCTTCAGCTCAGGTCATGATCCTGGAGTCCCGGGATCGAGTCCCATGTCGGGCTCCCTGCTCAGCGGGGAGTCTGCCTCTCCCTCTGACCCTCTTCCCTCTCGTGCTCTCTATCTCTCATTCTCTCTCTCTCAAATAAATAAATAAAATCTTTAAAAAAAAAAGAAATTGGAATTGAAGAGAGAACAATGCCATTTTATTTTTTTAAAAAGCACAAAATTTGGCCAATTCTAACCTCGTTTTTCAGGAGTGAAGAGAGATTTATTGTCTCCTAGATAGGCTTTTGAGGAAATCTGTTTCCTCCATAACCAACAGAACTTCATATCTCGTATTTAGTTAAATACTCGGTAATCAAAAAAGATCCTTAATGTCTTTGAACCCACATCATGCCCCCTTTACAGATCTTCAAGGTCATACTCTTCTTTGTTCTTCTGAACAAAAAATGAGATTTCCCTGTTTTCAAATATGTATCTGACCTCTATCAAAAAACATTTGACTAGCCATCCTTCTAGTACCTTCTGAAGTGTGTGCATTCATGGGCACAGGGCCCTCATGGCAGGGGTGGCAGTGAGGGGTGGGTGTTGGGGGGCTGCCATGTGCACAGAGGGAGCCTGTAGTATTGCTGTGTTAAGAACTGGGTGTGCTAGTTGCTTGGCTTCCGGTTGGTGGTTGCTCCCTTCGTGTAGACCTCTTGTGAATGACAGGAGCCATATTTAAAAAGGCCATGTCTGAGAATCTTTCCTACAAACAAGTTCAACAACCTCTGCAGGACAAGCCAAACCATGGGAAGGGAGACCTCATGCAGTAGTGCAGTAACAGCTAGTATTTAGTGAGTGTGTAGTCTCTGCGGGTCCTCACCACTTTATGTAAATTTTCTCACTCAGTTACTCTGCTAGTAAATGATGGAGGGGGCATTTAGAGCCTGCTCACAACCGACTATACACTATCTTGGTAAGGAAGGCAGGAGGGACTCTAGGGGTAAAAGGGAGGCTCCTTATACTCACTGGATGTGTTAGAAAAAAATTCCTAACTGTAGCTACCATGAGTGATACTTTCTTTGCTTCTCAGTACTTTCTGATGACTCCTCAGGATGAGTCAGCTCAGAATTCCGAGAATGAACACTGCACAAGAACGCCCTTCCTTCTCTTTCCATTGCTCCTGCCCTGGTTTGGGCCCTCATCATTTCTCATCTTGACCATCGAGACACTCTCCTGTCTGGTGTCCTTACCTACAGACTCTCATCCATTGGGTCCGTCTGTCACGCTTGCTGCCAGAGTGCTCCTTTAAAAATGCAAGTCTGACTGTGGCCCTCCCTTGTTTAAAACCACCAGATTGTCCCCATTTCCTTCAGGATAAAGTGCAGACTCTAGCATGGCGTTGGGGACTTCTTGGCTTAATCTCAAGCCACATCTCCAACCTTTTGCTGGTGATTTGGCAATGCCCTCCTCTCTCCCATAGCTGTCTTCTGTCCCTACCATGTGTTCTTTCTGGACACACCAGGCTTCTACCTCCCTCAGGTTTCTCACACTGTTCTCTGGAATGTTCCACCCTCTCTCCACCAGACTATCATTCATCTTGGGAGACAGTCAAGGACCACCAGTCTCGAAGATCTTTTCTGACCCACCTCTCCCACCACCTCACAGCTAGTAGACTCGATTATGCTCTCCTTTGGGTCCTCACCATGTCCTGGCCAGTCTTTTATAGCCGTTAGAATACACTGTTGCCTTCCTTTCTTATATGTTGATCTTCCCCACAAGATGGGGCTCTCTTCAGGTTTGGGGATCAAGTCTTATTCACAGTTGTAGCTCCACTGCTTGGCCCATATCAGGACTTAATAAATGTGCAGGTCTATTTATTTACATATGAATGAATGGGTTCACTTTCCCTATTGCGTCTATATTCATCTAAAAGCTACTGGGCTTTCTGGAATTACATTAAGGAATTCACGTACCAGCAATAACAGCCAGATAACTCAGCCTATGCCCAAATTGCCTGATGAGATTATCTGTGTCTCACAGCTAGGACCACAATTTCTCCTTCTTTTATATTCTCTCCATGTCCTGACACAGTGTTGGATGTGTACTATCTGTTTAAAATGTATTTGTTGATTTGAGTTGGCTAGGTTGGGGGATACGAAAGACAGGTAAAATGTGGTCCCCACCATTGAGGACCTGACACATAAAAAGGGAGACAGGACAGGTCCTGGGGCGGGGGGGAGGGAAGCCTCATTAAAACCAATTACTGAGACTTTCTTCCAAAGTCCCCAAAGATGCCTGCACATATCCCCAGAGAAGCCCTTCCAAATTACATGACCGTGATGAAGGTCTTCCTTCACCATATGATTTGTTGCAGGAAAAATAAGGAAGGAATTTCGAAGCAGTTAAGGTCACTTTGTACTAAGACGGTGGCACTCAATCATGTTAAATAAAACGTCAGTTGATAGTTACTGTGTCATTCTTTCCACATAATTTTATGCACAGTGGATAATTTTATTATATATCGGTGTCTATGAATTGGATTTGACTAAATTATTGATTTTTAAGAATTTAGTAAGAATATGCAAACAAATGTGTGTCCCTTATTTAAGGAACCTGAGAAGGAAATGACAAGATACTGATGTGTTGTGAGGACTGTGGTGGGCTTTTTGTGTATGAATACCTTTATCTGATCTTGTGCACAACCCTGGGACATAAATATTGCGTCCCCTCCTTAGAGATGAGAAGACCGAAGCTCAGACACACTAATTTGCCTCAGATCTCTACAGCCAATATCACAGAGCATAGGCTCGAAATTTTAGAGGTTTTCACATTATGCTACCCACAGATACTCAATTCTAAATTCATTCACATGAAATTTTGGGTTCATTCCTTCACGGATTGTCAGCCATAAGATTCTATTGGCGAATACCTATGGTGTGTGTGTGTGTGTGTGTATTTTTTTTTAAAGATCTATTGAGAGAGAGAGAAAGTACACATGTGTGCACACACGCATGAGTGACGGGGGGAGGGCAGAGGAAGAGGGACAGCGAATCCTCAAGCCATCTGCTTGCTGAGCACAGAGCTGACTCGACTTGGGGTTTAATCTTACGACCCTGAGATCATGATCTGAGCCGAAATCAAGAGTCCAACGCTTAACTGGGCCACCCAAGCGTCCCTGTATATTTATTTCTTATATGTGTACATGTATTTAAGTTTTAAACATGAGAAATATCTTAGCTGTTAGATTGCCAAAAAAGAAAAAAAAGATGCACAGTATACAAAATGAACACAAGCTTATATATCGCAGTATTTCTGTGTAGTAACAGCATGAGGAAACCTAGAATAGCATTTGCAGTGTGGAGGTAATTTGACAATATACCTAAATCAGTATCACACAAACCCAGTGACTCATTGAAATCTCTTTGGGAATTCTATGGGCACAGCAAGACAGTGGTTAAGATCACAGATTCCGGGGTCTGTAGGACTCTGGACAGTTTACTTTGAGCTCAATTTTACTCATCTGTAAAATTAGGCCAGCAGTGCCTACTGCAAGGGCTGTCATCAGGATTCAACATCAGGATGTCTGTCACGTGCTTAGCAGGTGCCTGTCCACAGCATGGCTCAGTGATGGGTAGGTAGCTCTTGCCGTTGGCTGGATATGCACAATTCTTAGCTACCACCTGAAATCATCACTAGTACAGCACTAGGATTGGGCTGTACATACTCTGGAAAGTTCTGGAAAGGCCAATAAGATATTAGCGAGATGCACTCTCCTGGTCATGAAGATTGAGAGGGCATGGGGAGGCTGATGTTGGGTGCTGGTTAATCATGGGAAGCTTCTAGGAACGCCAATGTTTGGAGGGAGAAAAGCGTGTGGCACAGAAGAGGAGTCAGCACAATGTCTGAAACTGTTTTCATATCACGGTGAGCAGGGTGAACAAAGCCGGATTCTACCAGGCAGCCAACTTTGAATGTCTCAGCTGTGCTCTTGAATGTCTGTGGGTATTTCATCGTGCAGTCGCATGGAGCTTGTATTCTGGACTTTCTGGGAAGCCTCCGTTTCCAAGATTCAGTCCCATTGTCAAAGCCCAATTTCTGATTTTTGGATTTGGCAATCTGAAACCCTGAAATGGGAAAACCCGCCAATCTCAGTCTTAAAACACTAAAATAGAAATGAGGCATGGGGGTGCCTGAGTGGCTCATTCGTTTAAGCATCTGCCTTCGGCTCAGGTCTTGATCCCGGGGTCCTGGGATCAAGCCCTGTGTGCGCTCCCTGCTCAGCAGGGGGTCTGCTCCTCCCTCTCTCTCTGCTTCTCCCCCTACTCCCCCCCACCCATGGCTTGTGCTCTCTTTCTCTCTCAAATAAATAAAATCTTAAAAAAACAGGTCATGGAGAAGAGACAGGGGAGCAAGAGGAAGAGGAGGGAGGCATGTAAGGGCAGAGAGAGGAGAAAGAACCAACGCAAACCCGGGGCTCACACCCAGGCAGGGGGGCTGGGCAAGCACATTACATAGAGCAGAGCACGGGAGGGCTGGGAGGATGCTGGGCATGAAACCCCTGTGCACGCCCGACCCCCAAAAGCCCCTTGGTGCCACCACTGGCACCCCACCTGAAGCCTGGAGGGAGACTTTCAGGGACCCTGGGCCTCCTGTCAAGGGCCCTGTGGACAAATTTCCAGGGTTGGGAGAGGGGCCGTAACTTCTCGCTCCACTGTGAATGGCCCAGTGAATTATCCTGACACTCAGCTTAAGTGGCCAGGCTCCGCAGTGTCTCCACAAAGAGGGAACCTCAGAAGTGGGCAGTCTTTCAGAGGGACTTAAGACAATTCTCCCAAGGGCAGGAATGTTGTTTCCTACCTTAGCCTTGAGGTTTTAAAAGACTCAAATGAGAGTGTTTTGTGATTCTGGGCTTAACGCTTTCACCCTATTTCCCATTCCATCACACCCCTCAGGGCTATGAAATTTGGATTATTTTTTAATCTTCCCTCCCCATTTCCATTGTTCTGGTGTTGAACTGATTATGCAGAACTCTGTATTGATGGCTCTGTGGCACCTTCCCTCCAGGGATGGAGCTCTGCTTTCTAAACAGTCCCCTTAATCCTTTTATGGGGGGGTGGTGGCTGCACCGGGGTGCTCACCCCGTCCATCAGGGCCCACAGAGACTGAGCTTGACAGGCGCTGGGGACGTGCACCACACAGAACAGGAGGCCCGAGGTGCTAGGACCGCACACCTGCTGCCCTAGGACCCCACACCTGCTGCCTTCCCCTCCAGCCACCCTCTCAGGTGACACTGGTGGTTAAAAGAAAGTATACATGGCAATTGAACCAGACCTGCCCACGGAAGAGAATAGGAGGCAAGCTAGCTGGGAGCTGTCACCTGGAATCACCCACTGGGAAGTGCGGAGTCACCCCCAGGTGAAGGACAGCCAGGAGGATAGGGGAGTGACAGTCCCACCCGCAGCGACAGGCATAGCAACACTTCAACTCAAAGTGAACACAGATTCTCTGCATCGGAGCCAGCCTGGTAGTGTAAGATATTTTGCCTCAACTTGGGGATGTTTGTGATCAACGGATCGACACGGGGTGCCTGCTTTCATTTTCATTTATATTTGTTACTCGGGACACCTCTCCCTTTCCCAACTTTTTACCTCTGGCCCTTCCAGAACTTTCCAGGGTGTATATACACTCAAGCCTCCTCCTAGCGCACAAGGGGATGATTTCAGGGGGGTAGCACAGCGAGAAAGTTAGTCTTGTTTCACTTCTCCAGGTGTTCTGGTTGGGTGGAGGAGGTGGCCTCGGGTTGCCCTTGGCAAGTCTTGAAGATTTCCTTCACCTCTTGCCTTCCTCTCTGTTTTACATTTTTTAAGAGAGACCAGGCCTACTGTGCTAAAGTATTTTAGCAGGCAACTATCTCGCTAGAATTTAACAGCACCATTTTGTTTTTATCTTTAATGTTTTATTTAAGAAGCAAGTGATCCTGGTTTCCCACAGATGTTAGAGGTCTCCTTTAGCCAACTTATATAGCACCTACGCTGTGAAAGTCTTGTTTTAAATGCTTAGAAAGAGAAAGCAATGATTCTCATAACCTAATCATAAACCTCTGCGATAAGAACTATAATTGCCCTCATAGATGGGGAAACTGAGGCACGAGGGAGTTAAATCAGGTTCAGAAGTGGGGAGGGCAGCGTAGTAACCCTGCCAGCTTGGCTCTAGACTCTTGTGTTCTTAACCTCTGTGCTACGCTGCTTCTCCACAGGAGCGCGTTAAAAATTAATATAGTCAAGGAAAAATGTGAGTCGACTTGAAGGAAAGGTTGCTGTAAAGACAATAAGGCTCCTGCACTCTCTGGGATGGCAGAAATGGTGAAAGGGGAACTAAAATGAGGGCAAGTTGCTGGCTACCCTGGCCGACAGAATCAGGAAGTGCCTAGCCAATTAAGCACCTGACCGCAGACACAGCACACTCCACCCAAAGGATCCCTGGAACTTCTGATACAACTTCCTGCAGGCTGCTCCTGTAACAGAGCCATCTTGCGGGACCGGCTGTATGTGTAATAGTATGCGCATGCGTACACGGTGCGTGTATATCCACTCACGCGGAAGTCCACACACTGGTGCTCTTGGGTGCCAGGAATGGAGCCAATGAGCGCTCTCCTTACATGCATTCTCTTCTACAATCCATGTGGTATCCCCTTTAATTGTTGCAACAGCCTGGGAGGTGGCTTTCATCCCCACTGCTGGATGCAGGAACTAAGCCCAGTAGAAGCTGCTGACCTTGTCCACTCTGTGCTGGGAGGTCAGCCCAGGCGGCTCCTGAACCCAGGCCAGTTCTCTTCCAGCACATGACACTGCCCGTTACTTGTAATTAAGGGGTGAGCCCACTTTCCCTGTGTTCTCTTTTGAAAAAAGAAAGTGTGGGGTTCAAATACGACTCCAGACAACGATTCTGAGACTCTGAGATTTAAATAATAAATAGTTTAAATCTTAGGAATTGATTTGGATTGACCAGCTCTCTATTCTGCCAAGTAAGGACACTTAAAACTAAACAGTACTTTCCTAAAGGGTAACAAAGCCGGGCCACCGTCCACCGTCACTGTGAATAGGTAACTGAAAGGCAACCGGGGGAGGACATAAACTCGGAATAACCTGGGTGTGCGCCTGTATGTGTGTGTATGCATGTATGTATATATATTCTGTTTTTAAGAAAATTAAAATTTCTTCATGGAACCGAATCAGCAGTGTTGGGGGACCTCGGTCTTGGGAGTGCTGGTCTGCCCTTTGTGCTGTTTCCTGTTGACTATTTAATTGCCTTAATTTTAAAATCACCTCCCTCAAGGGATACTGAGAGGGGATCTCCCACCTATTGTGACACTGATCCTGCTGACTGCGGATGCTCCTGGCTCTTACCTTCTGCAGATGTTGAAAAGTCGCTTCACACTCAGCACCATCTCCAGTCCTCGGAGCTTGTGTGCTTCCAGAGGGTAGCAGTGGGGTCTGTTCTGTTCACTGCTCTGCTCTAGAGCCTCACCCAGTGCCTGACATACAATGGGCACACAGCAACTATCTGTTGAGCCACTGAGTAAAGGAGCGGATGGCTGGTAAAAGGGAGAATTCCATTTTCATTTCTTCCCCTCTTTGTCTGCAGATCTGATAAACTCTTCATGAAGAACATATTTGTAAATTATGACAGGGTAATGGGAAGTACACTGCCAATCAACCCACCATACCACCTAAGAAGAAAGTTCATGGGCACCTTCCTTATCTCATCCTTGTTGCTTCCCTCGAAGTGAAAAACCATCCTGAATTTTGGGTTTCTCATTCCCTTCCCTTTAGCACATAGTTTTAAAAATCCCATATGTATATTCCATCCTAAATTTTGTATGTACCACCCTTGCCTCCCTAAAATAGTTTTTAACATCACATATGTATGTAGACTCTCAACAATGTAATATATAGCTTTTGCTTGGTTTCCGAAGTTTATAAAGATGGTATCCTACAGCTTTTTCTTGATTTTTTTTTTAATGCTATTGGCTATTTTCAGTCTATATTTTGTTTAATTGGAGCAATGGGTGGTTTATTTTCATTGCTGGGTAATTGGCCATCGCCTGAATAGTACAATTTATTCATGCGTTCTTCTTTCAGTGGGGTTTGGGCTGTTTCCATTTTGGAGCAATTATGAATAATACTTCTGTGAACATTCTTTTTTAAAAGAAGTTTAGTTGTTAACATAGCATTATATGCTCACATATATACATGTATATAGAGCATAAAACAAAATGAAAGCTAATTAGTTAACAAGGGAATGCATTTAAAGACCCGCAAGGCAAGGAGACTGACTCTGACCCCATCAGCCCGACATGCTCCCTTTTCCGAACACAGTGCTCTCCCTCCCCCAGCCTGGTTTTTATGCTGATCACCTCTGGTCTTGCTGTTTTGTCACTAGTCCTAAACACTACAGTTTAGCTTTGCCTATGTTTTTTTAAGAGTGTCTTTTAAATCTCCCTTAACCTGTAGGCTCACATTCCATCTCCTCTCTTTCCTCTTGCCATTTTGAAGTATGAGGCTGCAGGGGCCCCTGGGTGGCTCAGTTGGTTAAGCATCTGCCTTCGGCTCAGGTCATGATCTCCGGGTCCCGGGATGGAGCCCCACGTGGGCTCCCCGCTTAGTGGGGAGTCTGCTTTTCTCTCTGACCCAACCCCCTCTTGTGCTCTCTCTCTCAAATAAATAAATAGATCTTTGAAGTATTAGGCTACAGTTTGCATCTGTGCATTTCTCCGGCATGCTTCCATTATCCACAGGGATGTTATTCTGCTCCTTACTTTTTCCTTAAATAACAGTATGGGATTTGGCTTTAATTTTTTTACTGTGACTTACATTTACATAATATTAGAATTCCTGAACTTTAAGAAAGGAGGTATAGGAGTTGTTCTAATTTCACAACTTTAGAGCACATTCTTCTGTCATTTTTGTTAAGTAGTGAAGAACTATGGCACCTCCCGTCCTGAGATCTCCTGACTCTGTTTGCCTTCTTGCTTTTATCTGGGTCCTTTTATTTCATTTATTTTTTCTTTTCTCTGTGTTCCTGACCTGCTCCCTTTGGATTTTGTTCTTGGCAGTTACTCCTCAGCTGGAGTTTGTCCTGATTGGGAGCCTGGCCTGGTCAGTTCTGAGTGTTTCTTGGGCCCAGTCTTCCCCGGTCCCTTCAGACTTTGCCCCTTGGACTCACCTGCTGTCAGAGTCTGTGGATCGCTGCCTGGGTCAGGTGCCTTTCTCTAGTTGGCCCACTGGCTTTTCCATGGTTGCCTGTTGGTTATTTTGAAGTTCTTAGGTCTGTTGCCCGCTCTGTAACTTCCTCTGATTCAGCTGCTGTGCCACGAAGATCTTGTAGGTGTGTCCCCACCCGTTCAGTTTTAGGATTCGCAGGATCTGTGGGATAGTCTGTCGTAGGTACTGCCTGTGGGATTTTAGTTTTGCAATCCTGGCTGCTCTATCTTTGTGGGGAATCTGGAGAGATTACATACCTACAACACCAAGCATGTTGCCTTCCCAGAGTGCCCAGGAATACTTGTATAGACATTTACTGTTGTACACCTACAGGAATGTTTCTAAGTATCCCGGGGGTGGGGGGGGTGGGGTGGGAAATGACACATTCATAGGGCAAATATTTGACATTACAAGATAGCGCTAAATTGTTTTCTAATGTTGTTGCATCTTGGGGCCTCTAGGTGGCTCAGTTGGTTAAGCGTCTGCCTTCAGCTCAGGTTATGAGCTGCAGGGAGCCTGCTTCTCCCTCTCCCTCTGCCTCTCCCCCGCTTGTGTGCTTTCTCTTGCTATCTCTGTCACCATCTGTCTCTCTCTCTCAAATAAATAAATAAAATCTTTAAAAATAAATAAAGTTGTTGCATCAGTTTATGCTGTCACTGGTAGAATATGAAAGCCCTCATGGATCCACAGGTGTGCCAATACTTGTCAGATTTCTTAATTTTCCACATCTGCTTGGTGGAAATAGTTTGCTCTTTGTGGTCTTCATTTGCATTTTCCTTCATTTTCATTTTCTCTTCGTATGTTTACTCCCCCCCCCATATATCCTATTCCATGAATTGCCTGTTCATGTCTTTTCTCCAGTTTTCTTTAGGGCTGTCTTTTTTTTAAATTGATTTTAGTTCTTGCAAATTATTTTTCTCTCTCTTTTTTTTAAGGAGACTTTAATTAATTAATTAATTTACATTAAGTTTTAATTTTAATTCCAGTATAGGTACTATTTCATATTATTTAAGGTGTCTTTCGATAAACAAAGAGTTTTTAATGTTTTTACTGAGGTGAAATTCATATAACATCAAGTTTACCATTTTAACATGTACCATTCAGTGACTTTAAAAGTTTTAATATAGTTGAGTATATTTTTTTCTATTATGCTTAGTGCCTTTTGTGTCTTGGTAAAGACTCTTTCTCTGCCCCTTTGTCATAAAGATGTTCTCTACTTTCTCCTGTAAGTGCTAACGTTTTACCTTTGAAACTTGAGTCTTTATCTGGAATTGTTTTTAATAAATGGTGTGAGGTGGGATTTGATTTTTTCCCCCACATATGTAATTGATTATCCAAGAACCATTTATTGATTATTACCTCCTTTTCCCTAGTAACCTGCAATGCCATATCTGTAAAGTCATATTTCTAAGAAGCCATCTATGTAAGATGTAACATAACTTTGGTACAACAATAAAAGAAAAATTATTGTCAATTAAAAAATAACAATGCTTTCTTATGACTTAACATTTCTTATTTCTCTGAAATGTCTTTTCATCATAAATCACTCTTCTGGATACACATCAGGAGAATATATGTGAATTAAATTGATTAAGGTATTCTGAGTTTCTTCACATTTACTTCTGAATCACTTTCTTTCTTTTAATTGGGATATAATTCACATACCATAAAACTTACCTATGAAGAATATAATCTGGTGGCCTTTAGCATTTAATCAGGTGTCTTTTTACTGTTGGATTGTAAGAGCTCTTTATATATTCTGGATACAAGTTCCTCATTAGATAAAGGATTTTAAGTATTTTTCTCCCATTCTGTGGGTTGTCTTTTCACTTCTTGGTGGTATCCTTTAAAGTACAAAAGATTTTAGTTTTGTTGAAGTCCATGTCATCTATTTCATCTTTTGTTTCCTGTGCTTTACATGTCATGTCTAAGAAACCACTGCCTAATCTATAGTCACGACGATTCACATCTATGTTTTATTGTACAAGTTTTATAGTTTTAGCTCTTACATTTAAGTTGCATATCCATCTGAGTTAATTTTTGTATATGGTATGAGGTAGAGGTCCAGGTTTACCTTTTGTGTGAGACTACCAGTTGTGTCAGCACCATTTGTTGCAAAGACCATTCTTTCACCATTCAGTCAGCACCCTTGTTGACAATCAACTGACCATAGTTGTTTGGGTTTATTTCTAGACTCTAAAATCTATTTCACTGATATATAAGGCTATCCTTATGCCAGTCTTGTTTATTTATAGCTTTGTGTAAGTTTTGAAATTGAGAAGTGTGAGTCTTCCAACTTTGTTCTTTTTCAAAATTGTTTTGGCTATTCTCTGTCCTTTGCATTTCTATATGAATATTAGGATCTGCTTATCAATTTCTGCAAAAAAAGCCCAGATGGAATTTTGATAGAGATTACAATGAACCCGTAGATCAATTAGGGGAATGTTGTCATTTTAACAATATTAAATCTTCCAATCTGTGAAGATGGAGTGTCTTTCTGGTTGTTTAAGTCTTCTTTGATTTCTTCAATTGATGTTATATAGTTTTCAGTGTATTTACATCTTCTTGTTAAATTCATTCTTTTTGTTTTACTTATTTTTAATTTTTTTTTATTTGAGTAGAATTGACGCACAATGTTACATTAGTTTCAGGCATGCAACATAGTGATTCAGCCTCTCTACACATGATCCTGTGCTCACCACAAGTGTAGCTACCATCTGTCACCATACAATGCTATTATATCATTGACTATATTCCCTATGCTGTACCTTTTATTCCCATGACTTCTTCATTCCATAACTGGTAGCCTGAATCTCCCACTCTCCTTCATCAATTTTGCCCATCCCCACACCACCTTTTAGCATTAGCTTGTTTGCTGTATTTATAGGTCTGATTCTGCTCTTTGTTTGTTTATTTACTTGCTTTTTTAGATTCTACATATCAATGAAATCATATGGTATTTGTCTTTCTTGGCTTGACGTATTTCACTTAGCATAATACCCTTTAGGTCCATCCCTATTGTTGCAAATGATAAGATCTCATCATTTTTTATGACTATGTAATATTCCCCTGTGTGTGTGTGTGTGTGTGTGTGTGTGTGTGTGTGTGTGTGTGTGTGTACCACATCTTCCTTAACCAGTTTTCTGTTGATGGACACTTAAGTTGTTTCCATATCTTGGCTATTGTAAATAATGCTGCAGTAAGCATAGGGGTGCAGTTATCTTTTCAAGTTAGTGTTTTCATTTTCTTTGGGTAATAACCCAGTAGTATATTTAATAGATCAAATGGTATTTCTATTTTTAATTTTTTAAGGAACCTCCATACTGTTTTCCACAGTGGCTGCACTGATTTACATCCCCCCTAAAGTGTATGATGGTTCCTTTTTCTCCACATCCTCTCTAATATTTGTTATTTCTTATCTTTTTAATTTTAGCCATTCTGATAGGTGTAAGATGATATCTCTTTGTGGTTTTGATTTGCATTTCCCTGACAATTAGTGATGTTGAGCACCTTTTAATGCCTCTGTTGGCTATCTGTATGTCTTCTTGGGAAAATATCTGTTCAGGTCTTCTGCCCTTGTCTTTAATTGGATTTTTTTTTTTTTTTTTTGGTGTTGAGTTATATCAGTTCTTTATGTATTTTGTATACTAGCCCCCTATCAGATATATAATTTGCAAATATCTTTCCTATTAGTAGGTTGCCTTTTTGTTTTGTTGATTTCCTTCACTTTGCAAAAGCTTTTTATTTTGGTATAGTCCCAATAGTTTATTTTTACTTTTGTTTCCCATGTGCAGACATATCCAGAAAAATGTTGCTATTGCCCATGTCAGAGAAATTACTGCCTCTGTTCTCTTCTAGGATTTTTATGTTTTGGGTCTCACATTTAGGTCTTTAATCCATTTTGGGTTTATTTTTGTGTATGGTGTTAGAAAGTGGTCCAGTTTCATTCTTTTACATGTAACTCCTAGCACCATTTATTGAAGAGGGTATCTTTTCCCCACTGTAAATTCTTGCCTTCTTTCTCATACATTAATTGATCACATAAGTGTGGGTTTATTTCTAGGCTTCTATTCTGTTCCATTGATTTATGTGTCTGGTTTTTTTGGGGGTTTTGTTGTTTTTCTTGTTGTTTTGTTTGTTTGTTTGTTTTTGTGCCAGGATTATCCTGTTTTGATTACTGCAGCTTTGTTTTTTGTTTTGTTTTGTTTTAAAGATTTTTGTTTAATCATTTGACAGAGAGAGACACAGTGAGAGAGGGAACACAAGTTGGGGGAGTGGGAGAGGGAGAAGCAGGCTTCCCGCAGAGCAGGGAGCCCGACATGGGGCTCAATCCCAGGACCCTGGGATCATGACCCGAGCTGAAGGCAGACGTTTAATGACAGCAACCCAGGAGCCCCTGCAGCTTTGTAATATATCTTGAAATCTGGAATTGTGATAACTCCATCTTTGTTTTTCTTTCTCAAGATTGCTTTGATTATTCAGGGTCTTTTGTGGTTCCATACAAATTTTAGTATTACTTGTTCTAGTTGTGTTAAAAATTCTGTTGATATTTTGATTGGGATTGCATAAAATCTGTAGATTGCTTTGGGTAGAATGGTCACTTTAACAGTATTAATTCTTTTAATTCACGAGCATAGAATATCTTTCCATTTGTGTTGTCTTCAATTTTTTTCATCAATGTTTTATAATTTTTAGAGTTGCAGCTCTTTCACCTGCTTGGTTAAGTTTATTCCTAGGTATTTTATTATTTTTGTTGCAATTGTAAATGGGTTTGTTTTCTTAATTTCCCTTTCTGCTACTTCATTATTAGTATGTAAAAATACTATTGATTTCAGGGTATTTTGTTTTTTAAAGATTTTATTTATTTATTTTACAGAGAGAGCAAGAGAGCAGAAGCAGGGAGAGCAGCAGAGGGAGAGGGAAAGGAGGCTCTTTGCTGAGCAGGGAGTCCAATGTGGGACTTGATCCCATGACCCTGGGATCATGACCTGAGCCAAAGGCAGACGCTTAACCATCTGAGCCACCCAGGTGCCCCAATTTCAGGGTATTTTGTATCCTGCAACTTTACTGAATTCATTTTTTACTTCTAGTAGTTTTTTGGTGGAGTCTTCAGGATTTTCTATTTAAAGTATCATGCCATCTCCAAACAGTGACAGTTTCATTTCTTCCTTACCAATTTGGATGCCTTGAAATCCTTTTTTCTTGATTGCCATAGCTAGGACTTCCAGTACTAATTGAATAAAAATGGGAAGAGTGAACATCCTTGTCTTGTTCCTGACCTTAGAGGAAAAGCTCATTTTTTTTTTTTTACCATTTTTACCATCATATTTTTTGAATATGATGTTAGCTGTAAGTGTTTCATAGATGGCCTTTATTATGTTGAGGTATGTTCCCTCTAAACCTGCTTTGTTGAGAGTTTTTATCATGAATGGAGTTGAATTTTGTCAAGTGCTTTTTCTGCATCTATTGAGATGATCATATGATTTTTTTTATCCTTCATTTTGTGGATGTGATATATCACATTGATTGATTGCAAATATTGAACCATCTTTGCAATCTCGGAATAAATCCCACTTAATTGTGGTGAATGATCCTTTTAATGTATTGTTGAATGCAGTTTGCTAATATTTTGTTGAGGATTTTTTGTGACGCTATGTTCATCAGGGATATTGACCTGTAGTTTTCTTTTTTTGTGGTGTTTTGGTTTTGGTATCAGGGTAATGCTGGTCTTGTAGAATGTATTTCAGAGCTTTCCTTCCTCTTTATTGGAGTAATTTAAGGAGAATAGGTATTAACTCTTCTTTAAATGTTTGGTAGAATTCACTTGTGAATCCTTCTGGACTTTATTTTTTGGTACTTTTTTTATTTCATTACTAGTAATTGGTCTGTTCAGATTTTCTATTTCTTCCTGATTCAGTTTTGAAAGATTGCACATTTCTAGGAATTTATCCATTGCTTCTAGGTTGTCCAAATTGTTTGCAGATAATTTTTTTGTAGTATTTTCTTATACTCCTTTGTATTTCTGTGGTGTCAATCGCTACTTTTCCTTTCATTTCTGATTTTATTTATTTGAGTCCTTTTTCTTTCTGGATGAGTCTGCTAAGGATTTATCAATTTCATTTATCTTTTCAAGGAACCAAATGCCAGTTTTGTTAATTTTTTTCTTTTTTCTCTTTCCTTTTTTAGTCTCTATGTCATTTATTTCTGTTCTGATCTTTGTTCTCTACCGTTAAGAGTCTCTTATGGTTTGCTCCTGTCCCAACTTTTCCCCCTCTTTGCATATATTCATCTGTTTTGCTTCCAAATTCCACATATGAGTGAAATCATATGGTATTTGTCTTTCTCTGATTGACTTATTTTGCTTAGTATACCCTCTAGTTCCATCCACGTTGTTGCAAATGGCAAGATTTCATTTTTTGATGGCTGCATAATATTCCACATCTTCTTTATCCATTCATCTGTCGATGGACATCTAGGCTCTTTCTATAGTTTGGCTATTGTGGACATTGCTGCTATAAACATTGGGGTGCATGTGCCCAGAAGCTTTTTATCTTGATGAAGTCCCAATAGTTCATTTTTGCTTTTGTTTCCCTTGCCTCTGGCAACATGTCTTGTAAGTAGTTGCTATAGCCAAGGTCAAAGAGGTTGCTGCCTGTATTCTCCTCTAGGATTTTCATGGGTTCCTGTCTCACATTTAGGTCTTTCATCCATGTTGAATTCATTTTTGTGTATGGGCAAGAAAGTGGTCCAGTTTCATTCTACTGCATGTTGTTGTCCAGTTTTCCCAGCACCATTGTTGAAGAGACTGTCTTTTTTCCATTGGATAGTCTTTCTGGCTTTGTCAGGATTAGTTGACCTTATAGTTGTGGGTCTATTTTTGGGTTTTCTATTCTGTTCCATTGATCTGTCTGTTTTTGCACCAGTACCACACTGTCTTGATGACTACAGCTTTGTAATATAGCTTGAAGTCCAGAATTGTGATGCCTCCAGCTTTTCTTTTCTTTTTCAGGATTGCTTTGGCTATTCAGGGTCTTTTGTAGTTCCATACAAATTTTAGGGTTGTTTGTTCTCTGTGAAAAATGCTGATGGTATTTTGATACGGATTGCTTTAAATGTGTAGATTGCTTTGGATAGTATAGACATTTTAACCATGTTTGTTCTTCCAATCCATGTCTTCTCTGATTTATTATTTCTTTCCTTCTTCTCACCTTGGGCTTTCTTTGTTCTTCTTTTTCTAGTTCCTTTAAGTGTAATGTTAGATTGTTTATTTGAGATTTTTCTTGTTTCTTGAATTAAATTTATTCTTTTTTTTAAAGATTTATTTATTATTTCAGAGAGAGAGAGAGCATGAGTGGGAGGGGCAGAAGGAGAGGGAGAGAGAATCTCGAGCAGACTTTGTGCTAAGCATAAAGCCCAATGTGGGGCTTGATCTCATGACCCTGAGGTCACGACCTGAGCCAAAACCAAGAGTTGGATGCCTAACCAACTGTACCATCCAGGTGCCCTGAGTTAAATTTATTTTTAAGTATTTTAGTATTTTTGATGGTATTATTAAGGAAATTGTTTTTGTTTTTAAAGATTTTATTTATTTATTTGAGAGAGAGTGAGAGAGAGCACAGTGGTGGGAGGGGAGAGGCAGAGGGAGAGGGAGAAACACACTCCCTGCTGAGCAAGGAGCCTGATTTGAGGCTCGATCCCAGGACCCTAGGATCATGACCTCAGCCTAAGGCAGACACTTAACCAACTGAGCCACCCAGGAAGGAACCCCATGGAATTGTTTTCTTAATTTCATTTTTGTGTTGTTCATTGCTTGGATATAGAAGTACAACTCATTGTTACATATTTGATCTTGTATCCTAAAACCTTGCTGAATTTACTTATTGGCTCTAATCTTTTAGTAGATCCCTTAAGATTTTTTTTAAACATTTTATTTATTTATTTGACAGAGAGACACAGCGAGAGAGGAAAGAGTGGGAGAAGGAGAAGCAGACTTCTGGCAGAGCAGAGATCCTGATGCGGGGCTCAATCCCAGGACCCTGGGATCATGACCTGAGATGAAGACAGATGCTTAACGACTGAGCCACCCAGGCACCCCCCTTAAGATTTTCTATATATAAGATCATGTCTTCTGTAAACAGAGATAATTTACTTCTTCCTTTCCAATCTAGCTGCCTTTTATTTCTTTTCTTACCCAATTGCCCAGGATAGGACTCCAATACAGTTTGGTGAGAATGATCATCCATGTCTTCCTCTTGATCTTAGGAAAAAGGCACCCAGCTTTCACCATTAATTATGTTGTTAGCTAGAGGTATTTCATATAAACCCTTTATCAGGTTGAAGAAGTTTCCTTCCATACTTAATTTATCATGTATTTTTATCATGAAAATGTGTTGGGTTTTTTCACATGCTTTTTTTTTTTCCCACATCTAATGAGTTAGGTGATTTTTGTCCTTTATTCTATTAATATGGCCTTTTACATTGATTTTCCACTTGACCATGATGTGTAACATTTTTTAATATGTCACTGGGCTCAATTTTCTAGTATTTTATTAAACACTTTTTTGTGTGTCTGTATCTATAAGGGATATTGATCTGTAGTTTTCTTGTGATGGCTTTGTCTGGTTTCATTATGAGGGTGATAATGGCTGCATAGAAGGAGTTGGGAAGTGTATCTGTTTGCTAGGGCTGCTGTAACAAAGTACTACAACCTCGCTGGCCTAAACAATAAAAATTTACTGCCTCACAGTTATTGACATATTGTCTCATAGTTCTCATAGGTCTAGAAGTCTAAAATCAAGGTGGCAGCAGGTTGGTTCCTTCTGAGGCTGCCAGGGAAGGATCTGTTCCAAACCTGTCTTCTTGGCTTGCAGATGACCATCTTCTCCCTGTGAGCCTTCACATCATTTTCCTTCTATATGTACATCTGTCCAAATTTCCCCTTTTTATAAGGACATAAGTCATATTAGATTCGGGCCCACCTTAATGACCTCATTTTAACTTACTTCCTCTGTAAAGACCCCATCTCTACATAAGGTCACATTCTGAAGTACTGGGGATTAGAACTTCAACATGTGAATTGGGGCAGGGGAGGCGGGATATGTGTGGAGGAGACCCAATTCAACCCATAATAGGAAATGTCTCATATTTTCTGTCTTGAAAGTGTTTATGAAGGACTATCATTAATTTTTTTTTCTTAATTATGCAGAATTTACCAATGAAGCCTCCTTGTCTAGAGTTTTTCTTTGTAGGAAGTTTTTTCATCACTAATTCAATCTTTTTTGCTTGTTATGGGTCTGTTCAGATTTTCGTCTTGACTTGGTGTCAGTAGTTTTTGATTTTCTAGGAATTTGCCCTAGAAATATATCTAATTTGTTGGCAGACAATTGCTCATAGTATTCTCTTATAATCCATTTTATTTCTGGAAGGTCAGGAGTAATGTGCCCACTTTCTTTTCTTTTCTTTTCTAAGATTTTATTTATTTATTTTACAGAGAGATAGAGAGAGCCAGAGGGCACAAGCCAAGGGGGAATGGTAAAGGGAGAGGGAGAAGCATGTGGGGCTCAATCCCAGGCCCCTGGGATCATGACCTGAGCTGAAGGCAGATGCTTAATCATCTGAGCCACCCAGGCACCCCAAAAGTGTCCACTTTCATTTCTGATTTTATTCATTTAAAGGTTTCTTTCTGTTTTTCTTGATCAGTCAAGGTTTGTCAATTTTGTTGATATTTTCAAAGAACCAACTTTTTGTTTTATGAATTCTCTGTATTGTTTTTCTCTTCTCTGTTTTCATTATTTCCACTCTAGTCTTCATTATTTCCTTCTGCTTTTTATGGGTTTCATTTGCTTTTGCTTTTTTAGTTTTTTCAGATTATTGATTGGAGAAGTTTCTTCTTTTTAAATATAAGTATTTACAGCTATAATTTTTCTCTAAGCACTGCGTTAGCTGTATCATACAAGCTTTGGTATATCATGTTTTTGTTTTCATTCATCTCAAAATATTTTCTGATTTCCCTTGTTATTTCTTCTTTGACCAACTGGTGTGTTGTTTAATTTCCACATATTTGTGAATTCCCCAAATGTATTTCTGCTATTGTTTTCCAACTTTATTCCACTGTGGTTGGAAAATGTACTTGGTATGATTTCAGTCTTGTAAAATGTATTGGGACTGGTTTTATAGCCTACTGTATGGTCTGTCCTAGAGAATGTTCCATGTGTACTTGAGAATGTATATTCTGCAGTTGTTGGATGGCGTGTTCTATAGATGTGTGTTTAGTTGTTTTATAATGTTGTTCAAATCTTTGATTTATTGATCTTTTGTCAAGCTTTTCAACCTGTCATTGAAAATGGGCTAAATATTATTGTTGAGTCGTCTATTTCTCTCTTCAATTCCAATAGTTTTTGCTTCGTGTATTTTTGTTGTTAGGTGCATGTATAACTGTTCTCGATAGGTTGACACTTTTATTGTTATAAAATGTTATCTCCAGTAACAAATATTGTCTTAAAGTCTGTTAGTCTTTTATCATATAGTATTTCATCATGTAGTTCTCTTTTGTTACTGTTTGCACAGTATATCTTTTCCCATCCTTTTACTTTCAACCTATTTGTGACTGAATCTACAGGTGTCTCTGCAGCGAACACATAGTTGGGTATGTAAAAAAAGAAAAGAAAATCCATTCTGCCAATCTCTGCCTAATCTTTTTACATTTAATGTAATTACTGATAAGGTAGGATTTATGACTGCCATTTTGCTATTTGTTTCCTTTGTCTTTTTCTTTTCTTTCCTTTTGAAGAGAGGAAGTGGGGAGGTACAGAGGGAGAGAGAATCTTAAGCAGGCTCCATGCCCAGTGCAGAGCCAGACATGGGGCTTAATCTCACAACCCTGAGATCATGACCTGAGCCTAAATCAAGAGTCAGACGCTTAACCAACTGAGCCACCTAGGCGCCCCATGTCTTCTTTTTTATTCCTCAACGTCTCCATTATTTCTTTTGTGTTAAATAGACATTTTCTAGTGTGCCATTTCAATTCCCTTGTCATTTCTTTTACTATATATTTTAACTCATTTTCTTATTGTTGTGTTGGGACTTATAATTGATATATTAACTTACAACAATTTAGTTTGGGTTAATACCAACTTAATTTCAGTAGTAACTTAATTTCAGTAACTTTGCTCCTATTTACTCTATTTCATCCTCCCTCCTTTGTGCTGTTATTGTACAAATTACATCATTATACACTGTGCCCATCCAGACAGATATGTAATTATTGCTTTGTGTTGTCTTTTAGACTGAACTGAACTAACGTGAGTTCACTCCATGGTGAGTCACAGATAGAAACTACACCAGGTGAGTTGTTGTACAAAGGAAACTTTATTAGCAGCAAATGAGATGATGGGGAATAATTACCAAAGCTATGAGTCCCTGAGCAAGGGTGAATGGGTTCCTTTTATTTAGGATTAGGATGCATATTTAGATAGGGGAGCTTGTCCTCATATGTATAGGCAGGCATAAGTCACGCATGCACCTTATAGGCCTATGCATACATTGTATATTATGTAATGAGGCTTGTGTTCCTTGTTGGGTGGAGATTTTAGTATTATAATGGGTAAAGATGACTGTTGGCCACTCCCTGGTCCAACTGCACTGGCATGAGTTGGGGGTTAAGCTCAAACTGGTCTGGGTGGTCTGGGCCACTAGAGCTCTTCCTCTGAGCAGTCATTATTGCTTGAGGGGTAGTTTTGGTTTCTGTCACTGGGATGTTATGCATTTAGGGTCTTTTGCATGAGTTAAGAGACCAGCTGGGAAGAAGAGCTTGAGGAAAAATGTGGGACACAGGTCAGTGGATACAAGCAGGTGAGCAGTAGAAGTCAGGTCTTGGGGTCTAGCCGGTGACAAGATGGGAGAAAGAGTTATAAATAAAAAGTACATTTATATATTTTTATATTTATCTCTGTAGTTACCTTTACCAAGTTCTTTATTTCTTCATGGGGATTTGAGTTACTGTCTACTGTCCTATTAATTCAGCCTGGAGAACTCCCTTTCGTATATCTTGTAAGAGCAGGTCTGCTAGTGATGAATTATCTCTAATTATATTATATATAATTAATATATGTAATTATATATAAACTAATCATATTAGTTTTTGTTTACCTATGAATATCTTCATTTCTCTTTCATATTTGAACATATTTATAATGGGTATTTGGAAGGCTTTTTCTATGAAATCGGATATCTTGTTATTTCCACAGGCAGTTTTTGTTGCCATATTTTTTTTCACAGTATATGGGTTATATTTTCCCGTTTCTTGCATGCCTCATATATTTTTGTTAGAAAGTAGACATTTTAGATAATATATTGTAGCAACTCTGGGTACTGCCCTCCCTCCCCACCAGGGTTTGTTACTTTTATTTGCTTGTTTGTTTTTTAGTGACTGGATTATTTTAATGACATCTGTTTCCTCCCTCCTATGCAGTGTTAGGCTTCTGATGTTGCTCCTCAGGGAGATCCAGCTTGGAAATACCCATAGTTCCCTTGGGATGACAGTGGTATTGGTAGAGTTCTTTCTCTGACCACACCTAGTTGTTAAACTCCACTAATTGCTAGCTGATTCCAGTAATGCCCTGGGGCATAAATTGTTCTACAGACTAATCCAATCAAAGTGTGGCTCCTTTGTTTGTTTGTTTGTTTTTTTAAAGATTTTATTTATTGGTGTACCTGGGTGGCTCAGTCATTAAGGGTCTGCCTTCGGCTCAGGTCATGATTCCAGGGTCCTGGGATCGAGCCCTGCATCGGGCTCCCTGCTCGGCGGGAAGCCTGCTTCTCCTTCTCCCACTCCCCCTGCTTGTGTTCCCTCTCTCGCTGTGGACAGAAGCAGGGGGAGCAGCAGAGGTAGAGGGAGAAGCAGGCTCCCTGTTGAGCAGGGAACCCAATGTGGGGCTGGATCCCAGGACCCTGGGATCATGACCTGAGCCAAAGGTAGACGCTTAACGACAGAGCAACCCAGGTGCCCCAAAGTGTGGCTCCTTTGAAGGAGTAGTTTCTTAGGTCTGTGTTTGATATTTGTTCTGATCCTAGGAGGGTTCTTTCCAGCCATCTTACTCCATGGTTCTCTTGTAAACTAGCCTGCTGACATTCTAGGCTGTGTTTTCTTAAAATCCATGAATCTCCCCATTGCCTTTCTCCAAAACCTCTGGTGTTCTAGACAGTGCCCTTAGGTTTGAACTTCCTGTGCTCTGTTGAAAATGAAGTCAGTTCTTGGGAAGAGATTAGGAGCTATCTATTTTACAGCCTGCTTCTCCACTTAGGCTAATCTCTGAGCCAAGGCTCTAGAGCTGCAGGTGGGAACAATGGCAAGCTTCTGAGTCATACCCCTGCTCTAGCAGGTGAGTGGTAGAGTAATGGCAGCAGTCTGAAGTCCCTTTGGTTTGTCTCTCCTGGCAGGGAACCACTACCTGATGAGCTGAAACAAGGGTAATTGGGGCCCCAGTATTCTTAGCATGCCACGCCCAAGGTAGAGCCTCTGTTCTACAAGTAGGGCTAAGCAGAAGAAGGGAGCCCACTCCTCTCAACAATACTTGCTTGGAATTAGCTTCAGCAGTAGGAGGCTGGGAGTACAATGAGAAACACTGAAGTTCTGCTTCTTCTAGGAAGAGAGCCCTTCAACTGGTGGCCTGGGGAGAGGGAGCCCTGGGTTCTTGGCTGCAGCATTCTGGAGTCTTTACCTTACCAAGCTGGAAGAGGGAGGAAAGGCATGGTCTTAGTTCAAATACCACCACTCTTGCCTTTCCTACCAATTTTGGGGGGGGGTAAATTTTCTTAAATATATGTTTTGTCATTTGCTATTTGCCATTAAAACCATTTTAGAGGCTTTAAATGCTTGTTTTCAAAATTAATTTTCACCAGTTTCACTGGGGAGTGGTCACTGGAGCTCCTCATGCTGTCATGTTAGAAGTGGACCTCCCTGTCCCTCATTTTGCAAGTATAGTTTTGCTGGATTTAGAGTTCTTGGTTGACTCTCTTTATCTTTCAGCAGTTTAAATATGTCATCTTTCTGCCTCTGGTCTCCATGGTTGTCCCAGTTGGCTCAGGCTTCCATAACAAATACCATAGACTGGATAGCATAAATAACAACCTAATTTCCTCATAGTTCAGGACACTGGAAAGTCCAAGATCAAGGTCCAGCATGGTCAGGTCCTGTCTCTTTGTTGATACTCTATTTGATAAGGCATCATTCTCATGCTTTCCTGTAGTTATTTAGAGATGGTCTCCTTTAGTTCTTTGAACATGTTTAAGAGTAGCTGGACTCTCTTATTACTTATAAAAATTTCTACATTCTTTTGGGGTTCCAGTATAGGAAATTATTACTTGTTTTTTCAAAAAAGATTTTATTTATTTATTTGTCAGAGAGAGCAAGAGAGAGAAAGAGCATGAGCACAAGCAGGGGTAACGGCAGGCAGAGGGCAAAACCGACTCCCCGCTGAGCAAGAAGCCCAATGTGGGGCTCGATCCCAGGACTTTGGGATCATGACCTGAGCTGAAGCCAGATGCTTAACTGACTGAGCCAGCCAGGTGTCCCAAGAAATTGTTATTTGTAAATAATCAGTTTTGTGTCTTCTCTCTCTCTCTATATATATATATATAATTTCTTTTTTTTTAAAGATTTTATTTATTTGACAGAGAGAGAGCACAAGCAGAGGGAGCAGCAGAGGGAGAGGGAGAAGCAAGCTCTCTGCTGAGCAGGGAGCCCGATGCGGGGCTCTATCCTAGTACCCTGGGATCATTACCTGAGCAGAAGGCAGACACTTCAACTGAGCCACCCAGGCGCCCCTGTACCATTTATTTCATGTGTTATTTTCTTCTTTTGCATTGGCTAGTACCTCTGGTACAATCTTTTTTTTTTTTTTTAAAGATTTTATTTATTTATTTGAGAGAGAGAGAGAGAGAGAGAGAGAGAGAGAGAGAGAGACAGCATGAGAGGGGAGAAGGTCAGAGGGAGAAGCAGGCTCCCTGCTGAGCCGGGAGCCCGATGCGGGACTCGATCCCAGGACTCTGGGATCATGACCTGAGCCGAAGGCAGTCGCTTAACCAACTGAGCCACCCAGGCGCCCCTCCTCTGGTACAATCTTAAATAGGACTGGTGATCATGGGCATTTTTGTTCTTGATTCTATGTGAACTGCTTCTAACATTTCACCATTAAGAATAATATGTGCTGTAAATTTTTTTTCTGTAAATATTTAAAAAATTTTTTTTAAAGATTTTATTTATTTATTTGACAGAGACATAACAAGAGAGGGAACACAAGCAGGGGGAGTGGAAGAAGGAGAAGCAGTCCTCCCGCTGAGCAGGACCCTGGGATCATGACCTGAGCCGAAGGTAGACGCTTAATGACTGGGCCACCCAGGTGCCCCTTCTGTAAATTTTTAATAGATTATCAGGATAAGGAAGTTCCCTTCTATTCCTATTTTGCTATGAGATTTTTAAAAAATTAAATCATGAAGAGGTATTGAATTTTATCATGTCTTTTTCTGTAATTGAGATGATAAAAATTTGGGGGCTGCCTGGGAGGCACAGTGGGTTAAGCATCCAACTCTTGGTTTCAGCTCAGCTCATGATCTCAGAGTCATGAGATTGAGCCCTGGGTCAGGATCTGCGCTCAGTGCAGAGGTGGCTTGAGATTCTCTCTCCCTTTCCTCCTCCTGCTCGTACTTGCTCTCTCTCTAAAATAAATAAATAAATCTTCAAAAAAATTTTTTAATGTAGTGCATATTTATAGAGTTTCTTATATTAAATTACACTTGTATTCCTGGAATATGTCAAACTTAGTCATGGTATTCAATCTTTTTATATATCACAAGATTAAATTTGCTGATATCTTTATTTGGGATTTCTGCATTTATGTTCATGAGTGAGATTGGCTTATAATTTTCCTTTCTCATATAGTTCTTGTCTATTTTTATTATCACTCATTGCCTCCTAGAATAAGTTGGAGAATGGTTTATCTTTTTATAATTTTTGGAAGAGTTTATGTAAGATGGAATGATTTGTTCTTTAAAAGTTTAGTAAAATTTTGCTGCTAAACCATCTGGGCCTTGGGTTTTTTGTGGGAATTTCTTTTTGGGGTGGGAAAATTTTAAACTACTGATAGAATTTCTTTAATGACTGAGGAATATTCAGACTTTCTTTTTCTGAATCAGTTTTGGTAAGTTATATTTTCGTCCATTCTAAGTTGTCCAATTTAATCACATAAATTAATGTGTAGTATTCTCTTACTATCTTTTAAATTTGTTTCATCTGTAGTTTTGTCTTCTTTTTATACCTAGGATTTCCTCAGAGTCTTTTCTTTTTTTCCCCATGACTGGCCTTATCAAAGATTGATCTATTTGATTCGTCTTACCATAAAACCAGCTTTTGACTTTGTCAGTCCTTTTTACTGACCTTTCTATTTCATCAATTTCTGCTCTTACATTTAGTGTGCCTTTCTTTTTACTTTCTCTGAGTTGATTCTTAGTATATTAATTCTTAGTGCATAATTGAGACTACTGATTTCCTTCTAAGTAATATTTTTGCTGCATCCTCAAATTTTTGATGAAATATTAATTTGGTAATTAATGGAATTAATAATTCCATTTTAAATTTTTGAAAAAAATTCACTTTAATTTCCTTTTTGATTTATGACTTATTTGGAAATCTGTATTTTAAATTTCAAGATATATGGGCATTTAAAATGCAGCCTTGTATTCTTGATTTTTAACTTTTTTGCACCAAGTTTAGAAAGTATATCTGTATGACATTTGTTCTTTGAAATTTTTTGAAATTTGCCCAGGTCTATATTTTCGATTTGTTTTCTTGAGAAGAACATGATTTCCTTATTCTTTATGATACCAAGCTTGTTATGTTATAAACACAGACACACAATTTTTTGTTTGTTGCAATTTCCCAGTATAACGATGAATTTGTCTACATTTCTTTTTTTTTTTTGCCTCATGTAATTTGAAGCTGCATTATTAAATGCATACAATTCTAAAATATTTAAATCTTTATCATTATATAGTGACTCTAGCCCTAATATTGTCCTTTGTCATAAAGTATACTTTGTATAATAATCTAGCCACCTCAACTTTCATTTGGTTTGTTTTTGCCTAACACATTTTTTTACTATTACTTTATCTTTAGTTTTTAAGTATGCTACTTATAAATAGTATATAACTATATTGAAAAATCCAATCTGGTAATCTCTGTCTTTTAACTCAAGAATTTAATCCATTTGTATATGTTGTGATTATTGATATATGTGGATTTGTTTCTAACATCTACTTTTTGTTTTTGATGTCTCCTGCTTTTTCTATGCTATTTTTCTCTTTTCTTGCTTTTTAAAAATTGAAATTTTTGCTTGTTTTCCTATTTTGTTTTTTCCTCTCCTCAGGATTTGGATGTTATATTTTTAGGTTTTTAGTGCTTACCCTTGGCATTTTTCCAGGCTTACTTAACAAAATCTAAATTAGCCCATAATTTCTCCCACCCCCGAACAAATACAAGAGTCTCAGAACATTTTAACTCAACCATTTACTCAGTCACCTTACATGTCATTGTTGTCCAGTCCTTCAGTGTCCCCTTAAAAAAAAAAACAACTCACATTAAATAGACATGAATGTTATTTTACATAGACATGGCTTGTTTAGGTTTATCTTCATGGTCACTATTTCTTTGTTTACCATTCCTTGTTTTTTGGCTCCCCCATGAGAGCATTTTCCTTCTATCTGAAGTATACTTTTTAGAAGTTCTTTAGATAAAAACTATTGATAAACTCTCCAATTTTTGCATATCTGAAATGTCCTTATTTTTTTTTTAAGATTTTATTTATTTATTTGACAGAGAGACACAGCGAGAGAGGGAACACAAGCAGAGGAATGGGAGAGGGAGAAGCAGGCTTCCCGCTGAGAAGGGAGTCCGATGCGGGGCCCGATCCCAGGACACTGGGATCATGACCTGAGCTGAAGGCAGACGCCTAACGACTGAGCCACCCAGCCGCCCCTTGCCTTCTTTCTAAGATCAGTTTTGCTAGATTTACAATTCTAATAGAAGTTGACAATTATTTCCTCTCTGCACTTTCGAGATATTAGATCACTATTTTCTGATTTCCATTGATTTATTAAGTTTGTTATAATTTCACAATTGTAAATAATCTGTCATTTTTCTCCAGCTGCTTTTTGAACTTCCTAGTGTGTCTAGGTGTGGTTTCATTTTTCACATTTGCTTTCCTGCTCAGAGGTATACGTTGTACTTTCTGCTTTTCTAGAGTCTAGTCTTCTATTACTTTTTGGAAAATCCTCAGCCTTTATCTCTTTAAAATTTGCCTCTCTACCATTTTTTCTTTCTGGAGCTTCACTTATTTGTATGTTAAACTTCTTCATTTTAAGCTCTATCTCTTTTAACCTCTCTTTTATATTTTCTGTCCATTTGTCTCTCTTTCTCTCTCTCTCTCTTTTTTTTTTTTTGCATTCTGGGCAATTTCTTCAGCTCCATTTTAGAATTCACTAATTTTCTCCAATCAGCTGTTAAATCCATCAGATTAGGTTTGTTTCCAACAATCTTTCATTTCTGAATTTTCTATTTTTCATCATACCTGGTCCTTTCATTGTGCCTTATTTCTTACTTATTTTTGTGACTCTATTTTTTAATCCTTTATTATATCATTATTTTCTATTTGATAATTCTGTTCTCTGAAGTCTCTGGGAGTTGTGTTTCTGCTGATTCTCACCTGTGGCTTGTTGATCTTAGATACTGAGCTCCCACTTGGTTGGTCTGAATTGAGGCAGGAAGGACTTAAATTTGCCTCTGCCAGGAGCCAAGGACAGCACTGTCTGGTTTATTTGTATGTGCATGCATACTCCCATTTCTTTTCTGCCCTGGTGATTTCTCTTACCTCCAAGAGTTTAGCAGTACATTAAAAAGTATGTCTTTTGTCCAAGAACAAGTTGCTTTGTAGGAGGAAGACTCCTCAGGAAGTGAAAGCCTTAATGAATTCTCTAGTTAGGAAACAGTTTTAACTGTTGGATAAATTAGATTTTTATGAGTAGGCTCTGCATATGATAGAAACTGTAGAAATAAGCTAGGTTTCTCATCTGGTAGATGAAATCAACACTCAGTAAACAAGGGGTTGATTGTTTACTTTATGGGAGGATTGGCATGGAGGCTTTTGGTTGCTAAGTGTATCAAAAGTTCCATTTGTGACTGTCCATTTCTCAACAGAGAAAACAAAAATGAATCCGAAGCATTCTGAGTAACTATCAGAGGTCAAACTGAGTAAGTTAAAGTACCTGGAATTATTACAGAAATTGGTGGGGGAAAATAGAATTTACCTGAGCAAAAACTCCACTTTGCACACTAAACAAAATTAGTACGTTTCATCTTAGACAAAAAATGTTATAAACAAGTTGTTTGTTTTGTTTCGTCTTGGCTAACTGTATCAAGTTTCCCTGGACAGCTCCCTTTTCACTTTCTCCAACAATTATTTTTAATCTTTTCCTCCCTCTTCAACCGTCAGTGTCAAATCTTCTTCCCTCACGGTTATGCTTAGCAAATGCCACTGACTTTTCTACAAAGGATACAGACATCATCAGAAAAGAACTTCTACAACTTACATCACCAAAGGAAATCCTCCACCCATTGGCACCTATCCTTTTCTCCTAATTTAATTAATTAATTTATTTTTTAGCGAGGGAGGGAGGGTAGAGGGAGAGGGAGAGAGAGAATCCCAAGCAGCCTCCATGCCCAGCACAGAGCCGGATGTGGGGTTCCATCCCACAACCCTGAGATCACAACCTAAGCCAAAATCAAGAGTCGGACACTCAACTGACTGAGCCACCCAGGCACCCCTTTACTAATATTAAAAGACAAGCCACTCCTTCCTGTGTTCTGGACTTCATCTCTTTACATATCCTCTGGGACTTTGATTCCCATTCTCTTTCTCTCTCTCTCTCTCTCTCTCTCTCCCCTTCAACTACTCCTACTCATCTTGTTCTTTTCCAGGAATACCTAAAACATGTTCAGGTTAAAACCATGGGGAAAAAAATCCCCAGCTCTCCTTCTTCTACCCCCCTATTTCTCCCCAGTTTCCAATCCTCTCTCTCCCCCACTTCATAGCCAAATCTCGGATGAGTTGTCCACTGCTCTCCATTTCCTCAGTTCTCATTCATCCCCAGGCCTCCAACACATTCCATTGACATTCTCACTGTAAAGTTTCCGTATTTCCAAATCCAGTGGTGGACATTTATTGGTCTTCACCCTCTTTGACTTCTCCATAGCATTCAACCGTGTTTCAAACACTCAGTGCACACGTGTACACGCATACACACTCATACACTTCTTTAACCCTTACTTTAAAATGTCAGTCATAAAGGAGGTCGATAATGTTGCGTTCATTGTATTTCTCTTAAAACCAATTACCGTAAGATTATTACTCGTAATAATCACTACTCATTATTAGTATAGTATATATTAGTGTAATTATTCTATTTCTACTTCATGTTTCAATTAAGACCTTATTCTATTGATTTAAAAAGTGTATGCATAGGTAGGTTCTATTTCTAAATTTCATTTTAGGTGAGTAAAAAGCGTTTTCAAATGATCTATTAGAAACAGTTGGTGCTGGTTTGGTGGGACTGAGAGTTTCTGCCAGCTTCCTCTTTGTAAAGAGAGCAGGGCAGTGACCCAGTAGAAGCCAAGGGCCCACGTCACTGCTTTTGGAAAAGATTCAGCTTGTCAAAGAGCTGAGTGACAAATCTTCTCTTAAACTTCTAGGAGTTATTTTGGTTGCTCTGTAGTTCTTGTGTGAACCACCTTAATAATGGACATTCTTTCATCACTTCTTTTAAAGCTTAACTCTCAGCATCATGTGTGGGAGGACACAGAGTAGAAAAACAAAACTCCAAGTGTGAGATGTTTTTTGCTGTTGAAAATGATTTGTAGTGAAGTTGTTTTCTGACCGTCGTTCTTTCTTTGGAAGGCTCTTCTCTTGGGCTCAAGGCCATCTTTTGGTTATTGTTCCCAAGAAATGGTTTTTAGCCACTAGACTGCTTTGTGCACGTGGGTTTCTTTTTTCTTTTTCCCCCTATACAGTAAGACAGTTCTGCTTTAGTAGAAAAGCTGGACTGCATAATAGGTCGGTGTTCTGCCTTTCAGAGAACAGGGGCTGCAGCTGCATCTGCAGTGTGCACGGGCCTACCTCTCCAGGGCTGCCAGGGAACCAACGTCCTGGGAAGGATTAACACGGCAGCGACGCAGCACAGCAGGGACAAAGGAAGCCATCTAAGCCCTTGTTACTTAGAGTGTCTGAGGATCAACACCATCCATGTCACCTGGGAGTTTATTAGAAATGCACAGGCTCAGCCTCATCCCAGATCAGTGGTCCAGAGCCTGTTCGTTTGAACAAGATCCCTACGTGACTCCTGTGCACATTCTAGTTGGACAAGCACCACTGCTCTTAGCCTACATTCAAAGCTGCAGCCTTCCGACCATGGCACAGACACTGCTTCCTCTGGGAAGCCTTCCCCTGACTCCACTGGCTTTGGTTAGGGGGCTCCTTTCGCACACACAACCGATCCCCATCCCCCACCCCCACCACGTTGTCGCCTGGATCTCGTCTGTCCTTCCTAGCCTGTTGCTGTAGGTCTGCATGCCTGTCCTTCCTCAGAGGTGAGCTCTAGCCCAGATCATTCTGTGCCCCACCTTGCATACTGCCTGACTCAGAGCAAGCGCCAATCAGAAGGCTCATGGAGCCAATGAATGAATGAGTGGGCAGTGATCGGCAGGACAGAAATAAAAGCCTGAAATTCACAGAAGGTTAGGTGTTTATTTTTGCTGCTTCTTAGACAAGCTCTACAAGGTAAACGCAAAATACACAGACTGTTTCAGTGGCATTGATTTTAAACGTCAACCTCAGACCATGGCATTTAGGACTTCTGGAGCACATTGGTTCAGGCACTTTTGTACCCAGAGGCACACAGAGTTTACCAGGCTGAAAGGGAGTGACTTGCTCTCATGGGGATGCTGTTGCCAGCTGCCTGGTGAGGTAGGGAAGAGCAACAGACACCAGATCAAGCCCAAGCACACAGCACACCCTGCCTTTCATGAGTTGATTGTCCAGCTGGTAGGCAGCCAGGTCCTCTGCTGCACTTGTTCCCTCCTGCCACCCACCTTGGAACCAGTTCCCTCCCCTAGGAGCACCTGCAGCAGGAGGGGGGCAGGGAAGGGGAGGGAGCATACTGGATGTTGCTGGATGTCAGCATCTTTGGTATAAGGAAATTCCCTGGGCCCAGGGAGGGCTGGAGAAGGAAGGCAGCCAATACTGACTGGGGTTGGAGAGCCCTAGTGGATCCCAGGTGCCCCTGTTCTCCCTGCTTCCAATCAGCAGGAAATGGACGGGCCCTCATTTTATGAATCGAATGCTGGAATCTGTGCTTCGCCTGCCTCCTTTCCAGTGAGCTTCTCCGAGGAACTCGGCGGCCGCTCCATCGGGGCCCATTTGGAAGACAAGCTTCTGCCGCTCAGCCTTGAAGCAGCAGATGGAAAACATCAGCAGGAAGCACACAGCTTCGCCTGCACCGCCTTCCCTCCATCAGTCACTGGCCTAATGAGATATTCTTGCACTTGGCTTTTTTTTTTCCCCCCCTTTTCACTAAAGGACCCTAATGTGCTCTACAGACATGGGCTCCTGAGGCCTCCCTGAGGGAAGCAGGGACCTCCTCTTCTCACAGGGGTCTTATTAGCCTTTGCTGGCTCGACTCTCTGTTCCTAAGATGCCCTCTGGCCGGGAAGACCTGAGCCATAAGCATGACCAGAGCTCCCCATTCAGAGCAGAGTTCAGCGTTTGCCTCACTTGTGTCTTCCATTGGGGCTTTATCCCCTTTGTGTTCATAGGTGCTTTTTTTGTGGAGGTGACAGATCATCCTGGTTCTAGGGTGTGGGGGCTCAGCCCAAAACAGCTTTTTCTCCACAGGGGACATAAAAGCGGTTTCAATAGGAACAAGCATGGGATTTGAGGACATGCGTCCTATGACCCTGGCTGTGGTCCAGCCTCTTGTGCTTTGGGGTAGCAGCACTTCAAGTTTGTAGCTTTGGTAGAAAAGACCCTCCCCAATGATTCTGAAGTGTGACCGCCTGGGGTTGGTGATTCTTGGGGTGTCCTGTTGCCCACGTTCTCCCTGTTTCCCTGGAGCAGTGGGGAACTTGGAGCCAGTGTGGTTTTCTGGCTGGTTCTCTGCCCGGCAGCAGCAGCGGGGACATACCGATGAGGTCCCCGTGTTTTTCCACGGGACGGATTCAGTGGAGACAATCAGTCCTTCCGTGTGCTGGGTGGGGCCCAGGAAAGCCTTAGTTGGGATGCTGAGCGCTGTCTGCCTTGTTTTCCCCTCCCCCTCGGGCTGACTTTTAGAGGGCCTGCTCTGGGCCTTCCTAAGAGATATCCGCACTAATGATCTGAAAGGTGAGAAGGCACAGTGGTTTAAAGAACGGTCATCACCAACTTAAAGGAGGGAAAGAAATTACACTTGTTCTCAAGATGGTTCATTAGTAGCTCCTGCACGGAGGTGACTTCACACTCCCACAAGAGATCAATGTGCCGCCCCTGTGGTGACGTCAGACTTTCAGGGAAAAAAAAAATCTCCCCAGCTCAGGGAGGACTGGGAAGATCAGCTTGGGCCCCGATCCCCCTGCCCCCTTGACCTGGCAAAGGACCACTCAACAATTGGCTCCCAGGGTACAGACAGCAGCCTCACCCCCCACGGGCCCTGACCTCCTGCTGCTGCCGAAGGTGAATGAGGGCGGAGGCCTCCCCCTGCTCTGCTTGCTTGCTGGAGACTCTTTAGCCCAGTGCACCAAATCTGGCTCCAGGCTGCGCTCTTATCTGCCCCCTTAGAGCCCCAGCTCTGCAAAAGCCTCGGGAAAGCAGCAAAAAGGGAGTGGGAACACAAATGGATCGAATCCACCAAGGTACAAGCCACTCACCGCCTTTTCTGTGCAGAGTGTGTGTCCGTCCCTGCAGCGATCCCCATAGGGTGAGGTGCTGTTCTCCTAACGTCTGGCACTGGCTTTTAAATCTACAAGTTGAAATCTCAGGGACTCAACTTTTTAGCTAAGTAACTATAAATGCAAATCCCGTTATATATATGAAATCTATATGAACATATATGTCACACCTGTGCGTGTGCCATTCTGAATATTACCGCATACATGTGGGTCCCAGGAATTCAGACCTCGAACCACCACTTGGCGCATAATTTCACCAGACCGCATGACCCAGAAAAGCAGCCCTGACAGGCCCAGGGCACTGTCCTGCCCGTGTCTGGTTTCTGGGGTCAGAGGCAGGCACCTCACACGTGGCTCGTCTTCTGGGCCAGGGCGTGGTCCATGGGCAGAGTAAACTTGACGCCACCATCCTTCTCCCAGCCCCTCCGGATTTTGGAGAGCCTGCGGCTGAAGCAGGGGAGCAGGAACAGGCCTTTGGCCAGGATCACGACACAGGGCACGAGCAGTGTGAGCGTGAACGTGGGAGGCAGGTAGAACTTGTAATGGCTGTCTTCGAAGGCACGGGTCCAGCCATAGGTGAGTGTGTGCAGGGTGCTCAGCACCAGGGCCACAAAGCCCAGGGTCGACTGCAGGAGAAAGGAAGGATGGAGTTAGGGCCAGGGTGGTGACACGGGGTGATTCCACCAAGGGCTCTTCTGCCTGCCTGGCTGAGGGGGAGAAAGGAGGACTGCTCTGGTAGTCGAGACTCTGGGTTCCAATCCCAGCCCTGTCCAAATGCTCTGAGCCTCAGTTTCCCCAACAGAAAAATGAGAATAATGCCTCTACCCTGCAGGTGTGTAAGGATCGACTAAATCATGAGGATCTGGTAAATGATGCTGCTTTTCCTCAACCTGTGTTATTCGTACCTCTGGTGGACTTTAGATGGAATGAAGTTCAACGACGTTTAAAAACATTTTACTAGTTTTGTGCATAGTTTAATGTATAGTAGAGTAACAGATGTCTGACAGCTACCCAAGCCATAATTTCACCAATAATATCTGGCCTAAGATGAGGCCAGATAAAAAACTGAATTGGTTTGAAGTTGATTTAAACATGGACACAAAGTAACAAACGTACTTGGCATGTGGATTTGGCACCAGTAGTGAGGGCGGCTCCGAGGCCTGTAGGCCGGGTGACCTGACACTCTCTGTGAAGCCCTCGGCTTTCGAGCATCATGTAGATGCTCTTGGTGGGGGCTGGTCCCTCCCCTCCTACCCACACCCTGACTCATCAACACCTCAGATGGAAACCCTGCCAGGTTCCTCTCTTGCCTAGAAGGGAGTGGGTACTGCATGGAGACCGGGACAGTCACAAACCCAAACGGAAGCAGTTTAGGCCATCCTGCAGGGAAGGTGAACGTCCCAGCCCTTGAGCCACAGGTGGGCTTCTGTGCGCCACCTCCAGCCAAGAGCAGCTCTTCATCACCCCAAGGGCTATACAATCCTGACTTTCCACGGGAGCCAGGGCATGGAAATAGCTGGGAAGTGCTGATCTGTAGCTCTAGCCTTGGAATCTTTGGCAGTTTCTTGTGGACAACAAATGAGGCATTCCAGAGTCTACTCAAATGACACTGTGACCCTGGGCAAGCCACTAACTGAGCCTCAGTGACAAGTAAATGGTCCCCAAAGCTAAAGTTGGAGATGTGGGGGAAGCGCTATATAGATGGGCATTCTGCAGCCGGCAGAGAAGCCAGGGATGATGGAGAGCTTGGCGCAGCAAGGGGCAGGGCTTTGTGGAAGGCACAGGGAAGCACTGGGCGGTTCTGACTGTATTCCGTAAGCACCAAGGAACCACTGAGAGATCTGGGGCAGGAGAGCCCTGTGTTTATTACATAAGGAATGAAAATAGCAGTGACTCATCAAGCCATGAACACATATGCATTTTCTCCAAGGAGACGCTGGAAGGGCTTAATTGAAATGTGGCAGTATGACGGTACCTCGGGGTACTCTTTATAGGTTGGCTTGGAGCTTTCCACAGAGAAGCTACAGTTGGGCCTCCTGGATTTCCTTCTAGCCCCACTTGTCAGCATTGATCCAGGGGGTTTGGTTGAGAGACACTGTCTTGCTTGCACTCCCCTCCGGCACGGTTCTAAGTGGGTCTGATTCTGCTACCATGCCTCATTCTTGCTCCTCTCTATTGTGGGGGACGCCTTGCCTATGCCAGGATGGTCAACCTCGGTACGTGGAAGAACACTGTTCGGAAGAATTGCTCTCAATACTTCTATGAAAAAAACAAAACATTTTCTAATGGCTCTACACTATATGTTCATAGATAGGTTCCGAGGTACAGCATTTTTGACCCCTAAAAAACACTAGTTGCCAAAAGGTCCCCAGTTTCTAGCGTTCCTAGCCATCTCTGTGTTTTCTTGGCTTTCAGTAACTTAGAAGATGTTTTTATCCCATCTTTAACAATTTCCTGGCTCCACACAGCCTGTCGGGAAGAGCCATGGGGTGGCTCTGTGCTTCTACCCACAGTTATGTCATATTAAAATGGTCATCCCCCAAAATAGAAGGCTCCCTGACTGCGAGTCACAACCAGCTCCTCGTCACTTCTAGATGTATCTATCAAGAATTCCAAATCTCCTTGAAACTTCTGAACCACACCCACTTTGTCTAAAAGTTCTGATCTGTCGATATTGAAGACTGGGGTTAAGAAGGTCTCCAGCACTGAGGAACTATTTGGGATTAATATCCAAACTATATAGAGAACTCCCAAACTCAATGACAGAAAACCAAACACCCCATTTCAAAAATAGGCAAAGTACTTGAATAGAAATTTCTCCAAAGAAGACGTACGAAATGGCCAATAAACACACGAAGAGATGCTCAACGTCACTCATCATCAGGGAAATGCAGGTCTAAACCACAATGAGATGTCGCCTCACACCCATGAGGATGGCTACAGTCAAAAACCCAGAAAACAAGGTTGAGAGGATGTGGAGAAATTGGAAGCCTTGCGCACTGTGGGTAGGTGCAGCTGCGTGGAAGGTGGGGGGCGGTTCCTGAATAAATTAAAAATACAATTACCGCACACTCGAGTGCTCCTACTTCTGACCTGTACCCCAAAGGAATGGAAAGCAGGGTCCTGAAGAGATATGTGGACACCCTATACTCACAGTCGCCGAAACATGGAGGCAGCCCAAGTGCCCATCAGCAGAAGAATGGACAAGCAAAACGGGATAGTTCTAAACAGTGGAATATTATTCAGCCTTAAAGAGGAAGGCAGTTCTGACACCTTGGTGTGACATGAACGGACCTTGAGGACATGATGCTCCGTGAAGTCAGCTGGACACAAAAAAGACAAATACTGTAGGATTGTCTTATATGAGCTGGTGAAGTCATAGAGACAGAGAGTGGAATGGCGGTCGCCAGGGGCTGGGGAAGGGGACCGTGGGGAGTTAGTGATTCATGGGGACAGAGTGTTGCAAGACGGGAAAGAGCTCTGCAGATGGATGGTGGGGATGGTTGCCCCACAGTGGGGATGTACTTAGTATCACTGAACTGTACACTTAATGGTTAAGAGAGTAAATTTTGTGTTACGTTATTTTACTACAATAAAAAGAATTGAGAGGGAAGGGAAGGTCCCTAGCACTGACCATCAGAAATAAATCTTGAACAAGCTGGACAACTGCCCTGACATTCCCAACCAGCTGTCCGGCCCCAAACCGTGGCTCCCCTTACTCACATGGATTTACTGGGCTTTGCTCAGATGGCTGGGAAGTGCCTTTTACCCCTGAGTCTGAGACTGCGGTTTTCACATCCGGCTCCAGGGTAAAATAATGGGGAGCTTGGGAAAAAGATGAATGCCCAAGCCCGGCCCGGAAATGCACATGAGATTGGTTTGGGGTGGGGCTCAGGCATCATTAGCTTTTAGAAATTCAGTGATGATGCTAATGTGCAGTAAGGACTAAGAACAACTAATTTAGGGGACTCTCATCACGCAAGCCTTTCCAGCATCAGGATGAGAAGCCTCTGTGTGTCCCTCTGCCCAGGCTATTTGATTAGGATGGACCTGATACTATGTGTGCCTTCCACAAAGATCCACTGAAGCCTCATGGGGCTTCCCCAGATGCTGAAGAAATGGGAACCCACCCAGGCCGAGGGACCTAGCCCTGGTGGCCCCCCGGGGAGGCCTCAGCATTTCCTTTAGGGACATGTCCTAGAGCTCCAGTGTTTGACCCACGTGGGCCAGCATCCCCAACCCCTAATTTGGAGTGATGTATTGTGCTAGACAATGTGGACGTGCACTGGGAGGGCACCAAGATGCTGCTCCCATTGCTGCATCCCCATCCTTTCGCTATCCAAAATTCCATGGTGACAGATGGCAGGAAGCCCCAGCCTCAGGCTAATGGTTTACAGAGAGGGCTGACAGCCAAAGATCAGCCAGTAACAAAGGGCATTTGGACTTTGCAATCCCAATGGGACACCTAGATGGTTCCAGTGAGTTTGTTTTCCTCACACTCTCTCTCCTTGGCAACAATCTGAAACAACAATCAGCCCACACCACCCCCCCCCCCCGCAACAACGCCCCCCCCCCCCCCGCACTCCCCAAGCTAAGGCCCTTTATATTGTATGTAAACTTGTTAGCAAAAAAGAAACAGCCAGGTTGTCGGTGGCTCCTGCTCTTGGTCACTTACTGTGGTGTAGAGGGGCTGTTGGACGATCGTTCACGGAGCTGGGGTCAGAGCTGGCCTGTCATTATTTCAGGCAGGTGGCTAGAGTGGGCGAGGTCACGGGAAGTCCCTCTAACTCTGGGGCAGAACTGAGCTGCTAGAGGAGAACCCTCATGTCTCTGTGCAGGTGAGAGGCCCTGACCTGGCAATTCTGCAACCTAACAATGTTTAGCTGGCTAACTTCGAGCAGTGAGCACACCAAGACCAAACCAAAACCATAAAGCCATAACCACAAAACCTCAAATTTAAACCTTTGAAACCAGCCTCAGGAACAAAAGGATAAACATAAACACAAGTCACCACTATAGAGTCCACACACTGTTTTGATGACTTTTGGTTCCATAAACCATCATAGACCCAGGAGTCAGGCCAAGTCCATGGAGAAGCACGGCTCTCCACAGCCAGCTGCTCAGCCCTGGTGACCCCCTGTGGTCGTGCGCGGTAGCGGGAGGAGACGGGGTCGGGGCACCGGCGGGCTTGGGACTGAAACCCAGAATCTGCTGGCTCCACAACCTCGGTCCGCCACCCCAGTGGTTACCACACAGTGCCTGTCACCCAAGGAGCTCACGAAAACAGACTGCTTGGACATCTGAGTCCGTAGGTCAGGGGTGGGTCTGGGTATCTGTCATTCTCCAAAAGAGCTCTGTGACTTCAAACTTGGAGATGGTGGCTTGCAGTAAGAACCACACTTTTCATTACTGTCCTGGACACAACCAGGTACGCCACATATGTAAATATAACTATCGAATCAATATAATTGAAAAAAAATCTATTCTTAGACCATGCAAAGCCCTCTGACATTTTCATAACATTATTTTTTTTAAAAAAAAGCTGGTTGTGGGCCACCTGGGTGGTTCAGTCGTTAGGCGTCTGCCTTCGGCTCAGGTCATGGTCCCAGGGTCCTGGGATCGAGCCCCGCATTGGGCTCCCTGCTCCACAGGAAGCCTGCTTCTCCCTTTCCCACTCCCCCCTGCTTGTGTTCCCTCTCTCGCTGTCTCTGTCAAATAAATAAATAAAATCTTAAAAAAAAAAAAGACAAAAAGAAAAGAAAAAAGAGAAAATCAACATTAAAAAAAAATTCATTTCACGACCCACCAGTGAGTACTGACCGCGGTTTGCAAACCCAGCCCTGGACCATTCTGACGCCCAGGGCGGGAGTCTCTTGGCTGCTCGTGAACTCAGAAATGGGTGGTTGGTCGCTTAGTCAGGGGTAATGGAAATGTGGCCGCATACCCTAAGAATAATAGCAAAATACTTTCTACTTTCTGCCACATGTCGTTTTTCTCACGGTGGTTCATGACACCTCCGTGGGCATTAACTCCATCTTACAGGTAAGGTGAGGTTCGGGTGGGGTTCGTCACCTGCCCACGATTCCAGAGCTGCGACAGGGGGACGCAGAGCTGGACCCCAGGCTCTGGGCGCTGACTTCCTCCTCCCTATATTAGCGCTCTCGGGAGACAGAGCGTTTGTTCTCATGGACAGACTGTGGGCATTTGACTTCCCCAAGTAAAACCCTGCCTTTCTTACCCAGCTCCCAGCCTTGCAACCCCCCCACTGTTCTTGCAGTGGCCGAGGGACTTCCATATTTACATTTCAACTCTTTAGTAGGTAAAGTCGAGCACGGCTCCTCAGGTTCCAGTCCGCTTTCGCTAACAAAATCAAATCCTCTGGCTTTCCCCGGCAGACAGAACCGGGCTTGTAACCTACAGCTGCTTAACGGAGCAACTTTTCGGTGAAGGGAGCGACCTGCAGTCTGTTTTAATTGTGGATAAACCAGGCACCGCAGGATACTCCAAGCAGGAACAGGAAAATCCGAGATTTGGGTGTGCGACACATGGGGATTAGTGGCAGATAAATAAAATTCTGTTTTCCCCCTCTGCTGCCGGCATGTGTCAGCCCTGAGCATTCCTCCGGAGGCCTTCCGAGATGAGCAGAGCCAGTGAGATTCAGAAACAGAGAGACTTCAAAAAACAAAACAAAACAAAACAAAAAACAAAAAAAACAGACCCAAAACAACCACAACTGTGTTTTGTTCTAGGTATGTTAGCGTCCCCATTCGGGAACAGTTAATTTGGATTACATAAGAGCACTGCACGGTCAGCGTCCCTCTGTGAATCCTGTACTATGTCCTCACCACACAGAGAAGAGATGTGACAGATTTTTGTTGATACTGGGGGTGGATATGAGCGCTGTTCTCTGCCCTGATCCAGTATCAATGGCAGAATCCAGTATTAGTCACCACCTATCCACGGAGGGGATGAGTTAATCCGCCAACACTTGCGGGCTGACCGCGTACTTTGTATAGAGAAGAGTGGGGGATGCCAAAGCAGTGTAAAAACTGTCCCTGTCTCAGTTGGCCTTGTGACTGAAACGTGGCTCTGCCTGTCTTGTTCCCTATCGCATCGGAGGCCTAACACAATGCCTGGCATGCAGTAAGTGCTCAATAAACACCTCCCGAAGGAATACCTGCATAAAGGCCCTGTGCTATTAGCAGCATTTCCTAAACGGTGTTTGGTGGAGTGCAGTTGCCATACTCTGAAAACCAAAAACAAGACAAAAAACCAAACCCCCAAAAGTGGGGGGAGGGAGGGTGTTCATGCTCAAATAAGTCTGGTTAACAGGGTTGGTTTGTGGTAGATGCTACCAGAATCTTTGATGTGCCAAAGTGCATTGTGAATATCTTAGGGAAGGCAGATCTTTTCTCAAATTTATTTGACTACAGATCTCCTTTTCTCTGATGTCTCACAGGAATGGTGTCCTTCGGGACATGCTAAGTTTTAGCCCCGATAAACCGGTGATCCTAATGCTCACCTCCTCTTTGGCCCTGTATGAATCAAGGGGCTAAAGGGGACCAGAGAGCCGCGTGAGAGGAGGTTGCTGAGTGGTCGGCGGGGCTCCCTCACTGGCTCACTGACTGCTAGCTAGACCAGTGAGATATGCAATGACTGCACAAAATCATGCAATTTTGTTTGGGAAGCTCAAGAACTGTAGGAATGGAGAGTGTTTAGTCCAGGGTTCACTGTTCCCTTGTCTAATTTTTTCACATGTCTATATCTGGCTTCCCCAGATGATGAGCTTGTCCTGCAGCCCCTTTATCGGGAGACTTGGGGGGAGCCCTCAAGGCTCGGGAAGTCCCCGGCGTCTGAAGGAGTGGTCATGTCACACGGATTATGAAAGTCAAGCTGGTTCATGGAGGGTCAGGGCCAGCGCCACGCGAGCTGAGGCTCACCAGCACAGGCAGAACTACTTTACCTGAACGAAGCTGAACTCTCTCCAGTTGAGCGAGTTTGCAATGGAGGGCAGGGACGTGACAGCCAGCAGGGACAGCGTGCCAAGGGCCAGCACTCCCAGGGAGAGGTAGATCTCCATCCGCCAGACTTCCTCCTCGATCCACAGGTGACTCTTGTTGGCCAGGACCTGATGTCGGGGGGGGGGAACCATGAGCACAGTGGCAGAGGTTGGTGCCCCGGGGTGTGGGCGACAGGGTAGCTTAGGGCCGGAGAAACACTGTGATGATTAACACTCCCACCACGTCCCACATGGGCCTGGTCCCGTTCTAAGTGTTTTTCAGGCAGCAGCTCCTCTAATCCTCAACAACCCCACGAGGTAGGGTGCACTATGATCCCCATTTTACAGATGAGGGAAACGAGGCACAAGGATCAAGTCATTTTCCCAAGGTCATGCACAGGGCAGTAGAGGGTAGAGCTGGGATTGGGACCCAGGCAGTCTGGGTCTTGGCTTTCTCAAATCTTCCTGGGGCCAATCAACCAGCCCAATAAGCCATGCTGACCACCGGCTTCCACTCAGGGCACACAAAGACGCATGGAGACACTAGATCCCTCCACATTTCCTGACTCAAAGCCACCAGCTCCTGACTTCCCACTCGGTTCCCCATTTCTACCTGAGGAATATAGCTTTGGCTCAACCGTTGCCAGGCTACAGAGACTGACATCTATCACCATCACCAAGTCGTGAGCACATATGGAGCACCTGCTGTGTGCTGTGCCCTGGGCTGCAGGGAGCCAGGGTGCCTGCCCTTCCGGAGCTCTGGGATCCCCCAGTGAGCAAGAGGTAGACACAAATCGGGGAGCCCCTGCGGGCCCGGAGATTTCTACCCCCCGCCTCCTCACTCCCAGCCCGGCCGGCACTCCCTCATACGGCGCACACACTCGAGGAAGCTTTTGTTAAGGTCTTTCCGTTGGAACCGTCATTTGCCAACCAGACCAGATAGCAGAGTTCCTGGAAGTCAAGGTGTTCTCTGAGAAACCCCATGAAATGCTGGTCCTTTCATTCTAGCAGCAGATCAAGGAACAGTATTTTCTATTAGGAAATGTGGCTCTGCCTTAGCAGGCTGGTCTCTGCTTTGCAAAATAGAATGACTCATAGAAGTTTGTAAGAAACTCTTTCAGCAGGAAAAAAACAAAACAAAATAAAACAAAAAACCCAGGCCCAGTTACCAGACACAGTATTAAAAATGAGTCTGGTGGGCCGAGCAAAATGGTTGAAAAGCTGATGAGACGAAGCTTAAAGAAACTGAGAAAATGCCATCCCCCGGGTGCTTTTCCTGCAATTGAGAAACACGATGGCCTCGGTTCTATTTTAGGGCAGGCTGGCTCACGTCGGTGTCCTTAAGCCACAAAAGGACCAGGAGTCTGGGGACTTGGGTTCTCATCCTGACCACAAGTCGTATGTGACTGTGGGCAACCCTGGCTCTGGGCCTCGGCTGCGGGCTGGGAGAGGTGATGTCTACGATCCCATAACTGGGCTTGTGTACCAAACACGCCGGAAGGCTCTGACTGACACTGCCCCGCAGAGGGCGGCGAGGTCTCCTGCCTAACTCGGCTCCGAGTCTTACTCACCCCTTCAAGGTGTTGACAACTGTCACTAAGTAAGTCATCTCATTGCAAATTGTTTGTTCTTCAGATAGACTTCATTAGTCATTCCTCTCTGCGTTTCGGTAAGATCAGGCGGTTAATGTCACAAGTCAGAGTCTGGATGATTACACACACATACCACACTTGCTTGCAAAATGTCTTGTTTTTTTCCTCTAACAATTTCCACTCTGCAATGACTCTGGGAAGCGGTGGGGTGAGGTGGGCAGCGGAGCAATGGGTGGTGAGGAACCTGATTGAGGATCTGCAGCCCGGCCGCCTTCAATAGCCTGTGGGATTCTCACCAACCGGCTGGGCCACCGTGCTGGACTCAGGGCTCCCCAGTGCCCAGTGTCACCCACGGCTACCTGGAATGTCGATTCAACAGCTCTTCACTCCCCTGGTAATTCTCCCACATTCACAGCTCATCCAGTTGGCCCCCTTGAGAATGACAAGGATAGTGCTCGCCGACAGGAGATGGAATAGTGGTGTTCACGTGTAGGCTTTCCTTTCCCCGTGGGTTGCAGGCTGCAGCCTGAAGAACCCCGGGGCAGGAGGACCAGTGAGGCTGTGGCATGAGCCCCTCTCCTTGTCCCAAGGGTGGTCAGAGTGTGGGAAGAGGGTGGTGCTGACCCCCAGGCAAACCCAGAGAAGGGGGATACGGACATAGAAGAGGCAGCCTTTGGTAATAGGACAACGGCTTCAGTCCCCAGGCCGGGCTCCATGCTGATGCTGCCACTAGGGGGCAGTCACGAGACCCTGGGCAGTCCCTTCCCTGGCTAACCGGGGCCTCTTTCTGGCCGTGTTATCACAGGGGGAAAAAGGATGATGTTTGTGCAACGAGTCGCATATGACTGGCACACAGTAGGTGATTAGTACAATAAATGGCTGGTGCTGTTTTTAACAGCAGCTGGGAAGTCAGACTAGTTCTTGCCCTAAGCCCTACATGTTCTCCTCCTAAGAGATGCCTTGTACTGGCTTCATGGTGGCTAGTTTAACAGCCGCTCCATGAACGTGCGCTGGGAATCTCTCAGGAGCCACGGACCTCAAGGGGTGGAAGGCCCAGTCACAGAACTGAATGGGGGCAGAAGACAGACAAGTGCTGCATGATCAACATCACAGAAGCACGGACAAAATACAACAGATTATAGAGGTGGGTACGGGGAATGGGCAAGACAGGCAGGAGGAGCTGAACGGAGGCAGAGTTTTATAAGAGAAATACAGGGGTGCCGTGTGGCTCAGTCGGTTAAGCGTCTGCCTTCGGCTCAGGTCATGATCCCGGGGTCCTGGGATCGAGCCCCGTGTCGGGCTCCCTGCTTAGCGGGGAGTCTGCTCCTCTCTTTCCCCCACTTGTGCTCTCTCTCTCTCTCAAGTAAATAAATAAAAATCTTTAAAAACAAAATAAAAGAGAAATACAAGTTTGTCGGATGGTCCCAGGGTGTCCCAGGGTGGGGGGTCCGGGCCAGGAGGAACGAGCTGTGGCCACTCAGAGGACAAGACAGGAGCAGTGTGTGGGGGGGAGAGCATAGCTGTCCTGTGAAGGGTCTCTCATTACCCTGAGGACGGTGGGGGATCACTGAGCTGCTTTTCAGCAGGGACATGGTAAGATGCAAATTTTAGACTCTCCAACAGCGCCTAGCCGAGGATGGGGGCAAAGGCAAGGAGAAAACAGTATGTGGGTTACATTTTCTTTGATCTTTTTTTTTTTAAGAATTTTTCATTTATTCATTCGAGACACAGAGACACACACACAGAGAGAGAGAACATGAGCAGAGGGAGAAGCAGAAGGAGGGGGAGAAGCAGGCTTCCCGCTGAGCAGGGAGCCCGATGCGGGGCTCGATCCCAGGACCCCGGGATCATGACCTGAGCCGTAGGCAGACGCTTAACCATCTGAGCCACCCAGGCGCCCCATCTTTGATCTTGTTTTTGATCTTGAAATGCATTTCTAGGGGGCCACACAAGCAAATCAGAAAGCACTGTACGAATATTAGGTATTGTAGGTGATACTACCGTCAATAAACGGTCTCAGAGACTCTCTCTGTAGCTGAGATGCTGCTCTGTTTCCAAATCTGCGACTCAGGGGATTGAAGGGGACCGCGGAGAGTTTCCTGTGCCCGGGCTAACCTGGTCCCTTTCCCCTAAGGCCCAGCAGGGCAGCCGGGATGGTGAGGAGGGCCTGAGGGCAGGCTGGAAAAGTCACGCGTCAGGCAGGAGCCTGAAGTTAGGGGCTGAATGCAGAACAGCCTCTCAGTGGTCCAGTCTCAGGGCCTGAGGGCGGGGGTGACCTGCAGACTCTCTAGCCTCTCCAACACCTCCAGGTTCAGGCGACTCACCACTGCTGGGCTGCCCTGCCCTGTGTCAGCCTCCGCCCTCCCCATCCTTCTAACTCCTCCTCGTCCCCAACACACTCACTTCTGCCCTGGCTTCAGCCCTGGCTCTACCCTCCAGAACTCTACAGGACAAGTGAAAGCCCCTTTGCATGACAGGCCTTCACTGTCTCCAAGTGATTCTGTCCTGTGGGAGGGATGGTTGCCTGGCCACCTCCATCAGTGGGGGGGGTGCGGGGTGCAGCCCTACAGGGCTTGGGAACTCCGGCAAAATTACCTCTCACTTGCCCCTCTGCGCTCTGGTATTTGCATCGTGGCAAAACTGGGTTAACATAATATCAAGCAGAACACTGGCAGGCTAGAGAATTTAGAGAATGGCAATCAGAGGGTGGATGGGGGAAGGGAGGGCACAGGGGTCTGCCTTGTGCTCTAGGGGGTAGGAGGCATTACCCTCTTCACCGCCCACCGCCTGAAACACCTGCCACCCAGATCTGCCACCTCCTGGGCAGCAAACATTGTGCCAGTCCCTGAGAAGCCACACAGAGCCTCCTGCTGAGCGGGCTGGCTCATTTTAGAAGAAAATATCATCACAGAGCATCACAGACATTAGCAGTGGGAGAGGCCTCACTCTGTATTAGGGCCTTCAGGACAAAACAGGGGCTGTGACTTGCTGAAGGTCAAGGTCTTTGTTCCAATCAGTGACGCTGGAGGGCAAGAGTTTAGGGCTCTGGCCTTCAGGTGTAGGCGCCACCCCCACTCCCACCCCAGCATCAGCTACAGCAAGAGATGAGACGGTCTTATTCCATTCTGGGGCCCCAGGGCCTGGCAGAGTCGGCGCTCAGGGAATGAATGAGGGAATGACCTGAGTTCTGGGATCATTTACTCAACTGCTAATTTGGACTTAGTTTCCCCATAGAAAGCAATAAGGATATGAGTATGGATCTGGAGTCGAATGGCTGGATCTGAATCCCAGCTCAGCCACTTACTGGCTGCATGACTTTGGTCAAGTGACTTACCCTCTCTGTGCTTCTGTTTGCTCATCTGTAAAATCAGGGTAGCCTAGCACGTGCCTTAGAGGAATGAGGGTTAAATGAATTTCCGGGGAGTACGTGAAGCACTTAGGATGGCACCTGGAACGCAGCACGTTCTTTTTCACGGTTTGTGTCTATTATTTTTCCCTTCTTCTCATTTCCAGTGGGCGTCTTGCTTCTCCGCCTGAAGTCTGGGGTTCTTCCTTTCTCTGAGGAAAGCCTAAGCCCACAGACACAGTGATGCCAGGTGTCCATGGGCAGGGAAGGACAAGGGCACTTGAGAAACTACAAGCAGGGGAGCAGGAACCCCAAGAGTGAATGGGGGCTGAGGCCCACGGTTCTCTGGAAGTGGCCCAGCCTTGACTTCAGTTTCCTGCTCTGGGAGGTGGCCGGGCTTCTGAGGGGATGGCTGCATGGGGGGCACAGCTGGGGAGATCCCTGCCTCCCAAGCAAGAACAGGAACTATGGTGGCCACCCAGGCTGGAATGAGGGTCTCACTGGCACCTGGGCCAATCTCTAGTGGGTGACTAATGTCCTGCATGCAGCGGGAAGGCCCCATGTGCCTGGCTGGGGACTGGAGGTAGGATTAGCACGTGGGGCAGTGTTGCCTGGGACTCAGAATTGGGCCCTGTGAGCTTTGTAAACCGGGTCTACCTGGTTGCTACCTGGCCTGGCCCGTAAGGCCCTCCATTCTCCAGGAATCCTGTGGCAAAAGAGCACCACGCGGGTTTCCTAAACGAATGAATCATTAACGCTTCCCCCCAACCCCACACCAAAACAGCTTGCTTCTTCGGCCTTCTGCACCTCAGCTGATGGCAACTGCCTCCGTCCAGATGCTCAGGCCAAAAACTGGACTCATCCTTGACCACCCGCGTACCCCGTCTATTTCAAAATTCTGTGTACTCGGGCTTCAAAATACGCCTTCAATGCTTTCCGGCCCTCTGCTGTTCCCACATCACTCCAGGCCCCTGTGGCCTCTCGTCTGGGGTCCTGCGCAACAACCCCCCCCCGCACCCCGCCCTGGCCATGGGTCTCTCAGCATGTGCCTTTGACCCCTACTGCCTGTTCTCCCTGCAGCAGCGAGAGTGAGCCAGTTAAAACGTCAGGTAGAGAATCTCCCCTCCTCAAAACCCTTCACTGGCTCCCTGTTTCATTCAGAGCCTAAGGCCAAAGCCCTTCCCCTGCCTTCAGGACCCCCCTGGTCTGCCTTCAACTACTTAGGCCTGGCCCACCACCCCTCCCTGGGCTCCTGGAGGCTCCCACCTGAGAGCCTCTGCTCTTGTCGCTCCCTGGACTGGCTGAAACTGGCCGCTCTCACCTCCTTCCACCTCTGCTCACCCGTCACCACCTCGGCAAGGTCTCCCCTGACCTGCTTCAAGACTGTGCTCCACCACACTCCCCTGCTTGGCTTTTCTCCTTAGCACTCCTACAGAGCCTCGAAAACTCTCAGCTGTCTTGCGTCCGTCCCCCGCCCCCGGCCCTGGGCTGCGTCCACCAGCACTGGCACTGCCCCGCCGGGCTCATGGGTCCTCGGCACGTCGGGCGGTGGCCGGTGCAGCACCCCCGCGGGGCCAGAAGCAGCCGAGGGCGGGCTGCGCGCGCCGGTCGTACCTGTTTGATGGCGAGGTTGACCACCTCGTAGCGGTTCACGCGGCTCAGAGGCAGGCAGAAGCTGTAGAGGGCGTGCAGCGCGGCACAGAAGAAGCTGAGCAGGCCTATCTGCTTGCGGTGCTGCAGCCAATGGTCCAGCCAGTCGGGGAAGCGGCGGTACTTGGTGCCGCGGCGCAGCTGCAGGGCGGCCGCCAGCACGCCAGGCAGGTACACTAGGGACAGCAGCACGTACGCCACGCACGGCAGCGTCGTGTTGACTACGGACACGGGCAGCTTGTAGAACTTGCTCTTGCCGTCCCGCACGTAGGGCTGCAGGACGTCCCGGACGAAGTTGTAGACGTAGAAGAAGATGAAGAGCCCCAGGGCCAGGAGGGCGGGCACCTTCCAGCCCGGGAGGAGGCGCAGAGGCATGGCCTCCACCTCCCGGGCCGAGACCAGGGACCCCATGTCCACGGGCATGAAGCCCATGGCCTGCACCATCTCCGAGACGGCCCGCTTGGCATCCGGGTGGTCACTGCAGATAGGCACCTGTGGGGAGGAAGGGGGTGGATCAAATTGGGTCACAGGCTGCAGGGGCGGGCAGGGCCTCAGAGGGTGTCTCGGCCAAACTCCTCACCAAGCGGCGGAGGAAGCCGAGGCCAGGGAGCCACAGCGTGGACGGTGGCTCTGACTCCCAGACCGGGGTTTTCCCCCAACTTCCTGGGGCCCCTATAGCCACCCAGCCCCTGGTTCAGCACACCCATGATGCAGAGGGAGGACCCAGGGCTCACCCGACAGTGAGCGTTTTGTCCATTTCATTGCCATCAGCAACCACGAGCAACATGCCCCCAGGAGCCTCTGCAGTAGGTGCTTTGAGAACGGTGGCCTGCTCTGGGGGTTGCTCAGTAATTGGGCTTTGCATATGGCCCGGAACGTGCAGCTGTGGCTACAGCTCCAGCCCTCAGTCCACAAGTGTCCCCTTTGATGGTGTCCCTCGGGCCCCCAAGGCCCTCAGCCAACACACAAGCCAGCCCCA